>NC_139217.1:10364544-10827044 GCF_055691185.1 Crinia signifera | reverse complement strand
TTTAAAACAACCCGGTCTGCGGGTATGTAGCCAGGTAGCATCGCCAGTGGTGGTCTGTCCCTTGTGTTTAAGCAATTGATTCAAATTCCTACCCCTGCGGTATGCCACGGTTGGTCGGTCAGGTATCGCCTTGTGTAAAATCGGATCAGTCGCTACAACTGGCCAGTGTTGACGGATGGCTCTAGAGATGGTTGTAGACTTCTCATCAAATTGTGTAACGTAAATGTTGGTCGGCCCAATTTTCGTGGTCGGGTTACCAAACTTGGAGCGGGCTTTCTTCAAGCATTCGTCCAATAGCTTCTTATGGTACCCCCTAGCAAGAAATCTGTCCTGCATTTCGAGCAGTTGTGCTTCCGTTCGTGTGGGGCAGGTGTTGTTACGGAGGACCCGCATGAATTGAGATATGGGGAGACTGTCCTTCAATCCGGGGGGGTGGTTGCTTGTTGCAAAAAGTAAGGAGTTGCGGTCCGTATGTTTGCGGTACAAGGTACTGCCAAGTTTGTTCTCACTTTTGAAAATGGTAACGTCCAGAAAATTTATGGACTGGGAGTTGACCTGTCCTGTAAATCTAATGGTGGTGGGTAGACTGTTAAGCTCACTGAGCATCTCATCAAACTCACTGGAGGTGCCATTCCACAAAATAAAAATGTCATCGATAAAACGCTTGAAATAAACAATATGTTGACCATAATGGGGGAGGATATATTTCTGTTCATAGGCATGCATGAACGTGTTGGCATATGATGGCGCTACGTTGGAGCCCATCGCTGTCCCCACCCGCTGGATAAAGTATTGATTGTTAAACATGAAATGGTTGTGGGTCAATATAAGTTCTAGTAATTCAACCACAAACTCAACGGGGGGATCGCGGTGGGCTCCAACACAGAGCAAATCACGTATGGCCATACAGCCCTCGTCATGAGGAATGACGGTATATAGGGCACAAACATCAAGTGTGGCCAATAGTATGTCAGGGCCTATGTCAGGTATGGGATTGAGTTTTTCCAGAAAATCCCCTGTATCCCTGATGTAACTGGGAATCAGGGGCATGAGTTTCTGTAGGAAACCATCGATAAATACCGCCAAAGGTTGCAACAAGGAACCCCTCCCCGAGATGATGGGGCGCCCTGGGGGGTTAACAAGGGTCTTGTGCACCTTTGGCAAGGTATAAATCGTGGGGCAAATTGGATAGTCAACCGTAAGATATTTGGCCAGGCCCTCTGTGATCCATTGGTTCTGTAAAGCACGTAGGATAGTCACGTCCACACGCCGTTTGATGCGTGGGATGGGGTTGGTGGTGCAGAGTTCGTAGGTGCTGCTATCGGCTAATTGTCTGCAGATCTCTGCATCATATGCGGACTTGTTCTGCAGCACTATTGAACCCCCCTTGTCCGCCCCTACGATTATCAAGTTGGGATCGGCTCTTAGGGTGACTATTGCCTGTCTCTGGATGGGTGACAGATTGCTGTAATATCTGTCTTTCTTATCATTACATACATCATGGTGTACCATCCTTTGATAGGTCCGTATGCTCGGGTTGGTCGATGGTGGGTCAAACTGGCTGGGTCTAAGTAGTGCTTTAGCAGTGGAAGAGGTGCTGCGGCCGAATTTGTAATGGTCAACTTCAAAATTGAAGCTGTTATGTCGAGTCGAGGGGACATACTATAATCCAAGAGACAAGAGCGATATTTCCCCTGGGGTAAGGGTGTGGTCGGACAAATTAAATATTAAGTTGTCCCCTTCTTGCCCTTTTGCCTTGTGTCCGCCCCGCCTCGGATGGGGCCTGTACCTCTTCCTCTGACGCGGCCTGTCGGGGGGTAGCTGCCTGTCCTAAAAAAACGGCGGTCTTTTGTGTACCGGAGTCTGAATCAGATTGGGAGGAGCCCGACTCAAAATTGCGGCCAGGTCTGTTGCGGTTGAATCTGGGGTTACGGAAATTCCTTCTGCCCCTAGATTCCCCTGTGAGCCACCGATAGACTTGGTGGTTGGTGTAATCGTTAGTAACAGTTTGTAATTTATTGTGTTTAAAGGCAATAAGTTAGTCACGAAAGGTGTCAATTTGTGTAGATAATTTATCACACCAAGTGTAGGTTTTGTCGGTACGTAATACAGAAAGACTGGTCTTATCAAATTGTGCAATCTCCACTCTGATTTTACCCAATTCAATGCCCACTTCTTCGATTACGAGGAGGATTAAATCCAGCGAACATTTATTAAGGACTCCACACCATTTACTGCAAAAAGAGGCATTAGTTCTACCAATGGTGGGAACGTTGGAAACTCTAAATCCTCTCGGGATTTTTTTAGTCCTGTGATACTCGGACAAAAATTGGCCGTGGGCCGTGAGTTCTACCTCCCTCCTACGTAATCGAAGAATTTTGTGGAACAAATCAATGGGTTTCTCAGAGGGTAATTTGCCAAACTCTAAATGATCAAAGTACACCTTGTCTGCATCGTCATCTGTTAAAGAGACCAAGGTGTTCTCTGCTGCAAACAAAAGGCCCTCATCAAATGCAATAGGTTGTCCCTGAGACATAACAGTAGATATACAAAACGTGTGGATAAATACCAACTATGAAAAAAGCGTACAAGAAAACTTCTTTCACACATAGGAACCTTGTGTCAGATTATCTGTTCACCAGGACTAAAATCATTACATTAGTGTCCTTGGTCCATCATGTAATGATGTCCCCTCCCATTGCTGCCTATCCAGCGCTAGGCTTATTAGCCTATTCATTCAGCAGTAGGAACCTTTTTTCCAGGTCCTTTGTTCCCGCTGACCGCATTCTTTACATCAGGGTCCCAGGTCCGTCTATCTATGACGCCCCCACCACTTCCTGCCTCCCTGCTAGCGCTATACACAGACACATTTGTCTGACTGATGCAGCTTGCTCAGCTGCCTAGCGTTTAGCTATGTGTTGCTAACAGGCACACAGGGACATTTTTTCACTTGTTACTTATTTGTTTATACCCGTTTTTCGTGATACCACGAAACCGGAAGTGATGTCATATGCACTCCAGCGTGGAACGCGGAAGTAAGTTACTGCACACATTGATTGATTTGGTTGGCGCCCTTTTGACATGCTCAGGGGGGTATATATATCACAGGACCAACAGTGGCTCCTTGCTGTAGGAACCTGCTGTGTGGTCCACGCTGTGCTTCACCCCAAATGGATGCCCTTGTTGTCTAACTCCTGAGGAAGGTCCTATATGGACTGAAACGCTAACGTTGAGTACCCTTCTTTATACTATGATGTTTATGTGAATACAAATACACAGCTTTTTATTTTGCATCAAACAGTCTGGAGAGTGTGTCTTTTTGGTCTTTATATACATGGACTTTGTTTCTTGTAAGGAAAGTTCTGGACATCACCCCAGCGGTTGCATATTTTTTGTATGGAGTGCGATCTTATTGCATATATATATATATATGTATATATATATATGTGTGTGTGTGTGTGTGTGTGTGTGTATATATATATATATATATATATATATGTGTATATATATATTTCCATTATAGAGAGCACTCACCAGGCTGTTGTCATGTTCAATGAAGTTTTAATCACTCATAATATCCAAGTCGACGTTTCGGTCCACGCAGGGACCTTCCTCAAGACCACCAAGTGAAATGTGAAGCTTATCCCCCACTAGTTTAGCTGGGTTTAAATACCCAAGCGGCTGATTGTCAGGGGAACCCGCCCCGGAAGTGCCCCTCCGGGTATTCAAACTTTAAAAGTCATTATAGCAGACATGTAGGCATTACATAAATAAATCATATGGGTACTTACATAATAGTACAGTGATCCCCCATTGTTCCGATCACGGAACATGTTTCAGAGCGCCTCGCTGCCAGGTAATCGCGGCGTGCGTTCCACAGCCGTGGAACGCATGTCACCGGAAGTACGTCTCAATGTCCAGTATCCTGGACCTTGCGGAGGCTAATTTAGACGTCACTGGAACGCTGTATGCGGTTCAGGTCCCGTCTTACTTCCTGAAACTTCGCTATTACCACCTATTCAGCTTAATAATGCAACCGATCACCAAATAATCTCAAAATATAGCATCCAATGGTATAAGCCGTAGTATGCAGGAACAGGGAGTTTTGTGTTGGTCGCACAAGACCCAGAATACACTTGAAAGGACCCCCTGATTTGAGCGTATTATATTCTTTAATATCACATATCAGAGTACTGGGGGTGTGCTACCTTCGGACACGGGAAATGGTAAGAGCAAGATGAGAAAAAGAATGTCCTATGACGGTGCACCTCAAACAATTAAAATTTAACTTTTATTATTTTATTTAAGAACTGCGAGATAAAATAAAGACATATAATAACAAACAAGGATGGGGTTCACACAATTTAAAACCAAGGTGGCAGGCAGATGATTTGCAAAAAGGTGTTTGGTGTAATACTGGATTCGTGTGTCTGGTCGAGTCAGAAAATTATTCTGCTGGACTAGAATTACATATGTACGAGCGGGTTTTAGAAAAAAAACCTCTTAAATTAGCTCTTCAGTGACCAAATTTAATTTAACACTGCGTATCACGGTGGTTAATTCTATATCATCACTAGAGGGGCAATTGGGGATCTCCACACACTGTGATATGTCTCATCAGGTGTGTGAGTGAAAATCTCTTTCTAACTCTGGCAGGAGAATCCCTCTACAAATGCACACCTTTAGAAAAATATGAACGCAGTGAGAAAAAAGGACAGATGACCCTACATGTGCAATTGGGGAGTATCTCCAAATTGCACGGGTGTCACTGCACCAGTAGGGTATCTGGCTGCGAGTGTCCAGATGGAGCCGCCTCCCAATGGCTGGACGTGCTGAGTAATGTGCTCCGTTTTATAAGCCGTCTCAGCGTGTAAATGTTCACTGGAGTCTGTACCGCCCGCACCGCACCGATATAGAGGGCGGTACAGACTCCAGTGAACATTTACACGCTGAGACGGCTTATAAAACGGAGCACATTACTCAGCACGTCCAGTCATTGGGAGGCGGCTCCATCTGGACACTCGCAGCCAGATACCCTACTGGTGCAGTGACACCCGTGCAATTTGGAGATACTCCCCAATTGCACATGTAGGGTCATCTGTCCTTTTTTCTCACTGCGTTCATATTTTTCTAAAGGTGTGCATTTGTAGAGGGATTCTCCTGCCAGAGTTAGAAAGAGATTTTCACTCACACACCTGATGAGACATATCACAGTGTGTGGAGATCCCCAATTGCCCCTCTAGTGATGATATAGAATTAACCACCGTGATACGCAGTGTTAAATTAAATTTGGTCACTGAAGAGCTAATTTAAGAGGTTTTTTTTCTAAAACCCGCTCGTACATATGTAATTCTAGTCCAGCAGAATAATTTTCTGACTCGACCAGACACACGAATCCAGTATTACACCAAACACCTTTTTGCAAATCATCTGCCTGCCACCTTGGTTTTAAATTGTGTGAACCCCATCCTTGTTTGTTATTATATGTCTTTATTTTATCTCGCAGTTCTTAAATAAAATCATAAAAGTTAAATTTTAATTGTTTGAGGTGCACCGTCATAGGACATTCTTTTTCTTATCTTGCTCCTATAAGCCGTAGTATGCTGCTTATTCTAGATCCTAGTAGATATTTCTATCAATTCTAAGCAAAAAGCGGGTAACCATGGCAACCAGCCACTATAGGTCAGCCAGTCTATCAATATAAAGTGCAAAGTGCTATCACCACAGTAAAAAACCAACAATAAAAAACATACATACATACAATAATGAGAATAAAAAATAGTAAAAAAGAGAGACCATATGCCATAAGCCACCAATGGCTACCAATACAAAAAAAAAAAAATTCTACTTTATAGATTCAAAATATTCTCTTGTGCAAAATTTGCAGTCCATCCGGATAAGTATTCATTCAATACATCACAAAAAAAATGGACAGGTGATTGACCTCGTTCAGGCCTTTAGGTGCTAAGGTCTCCAGCCTATGAATCCACCGGGCTTCTGCTTTTAATAGAGTGAGTCCTCTATCGCCCCCCCTAGGTGGAGGTGGTATCCAGTCTATAATCATCCCTCTTAGTGTCGAGATTTGGTGTTGACACTTTAGAAAGTGGGCAGCCACAGGTTTGTCGGTTGTCCCCGTATCATAAGCCAGGCGAATCGAGGACCTATGTTGGGACACTCTTTCCCTGTAGGTGCGAATAGTCTTTCCGACATATAAGAGTCCGCATGGACATGTCAAAAAGTAAATAATGTGATCCAACTGACAGGTTAGCCTGTGTCTCAGCTAGATTTTCTTCCCGCTTTGAGGGTGGCAGAAGAATTTTTCCCGTTTGCATAGCCCTACATGCGGTACATCCGAGACATCGGTAGCAGCCATTGACTTGACTCAGCCAATTCCTTCTGTTTCCTTCATCTGGTCTCATATCAGGACGTAGAAGGAGATCTTTCAAATTACGGCCCCTGTTAATACTCAGCAATGGTGGATCAGCCGGTAGTCTATTAAATGCTGGATCAGATTGGACCAAATTCCAAAGTTTTTTGATAGTTCTCTGTGTCACAGCTAGATTTGTATCACAGGTGACATTTAGAATGACTCTCCCAGGAGTCAACGACTTTGATGGTCTATGGTCCCTGGTGACAATGTCTCTTGCCCTGGTGAGGCATCTCAGTAAAGTGGTCATTGTATATCCTCTGTTGAGGAATCTTTCTTGACACTCCTTAATTTGTATCTCAGCTCTTATTTCATCAGAGTTATTCCTGAGAAAACGTACAAATTGCGATATAGGGAGACTGGATTTAAGATGCGGTGGATGGTGGCTGGAGGACCAAAGCAACATGTTCCAGTCGGTGGGTTTTCTGTAAAGCGTAAATTCAAGTAATTGATTTTTCAGAGACAGAGTAAGATCTAGAAAGTTAACAGATTAATTATCTGCGCATGCCGTGAATCTGATAGGGGAATTCAAAGCATTTAGTGAGTCAACCATCACAGAAAATGAGGAGATGTCCCCTCTCCAAATCACCAGCACATCATCAATGAATCGTCGATAATATACAATGTTGGCTTCATATTGCGTGAAAATGAATTCTCTTTCATACCAATTCATGAATGTGTTGGCATAGGCTGGGGCCAAATTTGACCCAATAGCCGTGCCAGCTAGCTGCATGTAATATTCGCCCAGGTACATGAAATGATTCATTTCCAACACTAAAGACAATAATGCCAATATAAATTCGGGGCGTCATCCGGCCTCTCCGGTAACGTGCGTCGCCAGTCTGACGTCACCGCGTTCCCTGCACGCAGCGGGGCTAGTCACAAACCTCCGCCAGGCTCTGGGTCCTTTACTGATGACGTCATTACGCTTCTTCACGCAGCCTGGAGTTGATTGGATCCTGCACCCGACGTGCTGTTCCCTGTCGCCATGGAAACATAAATACATACAATAAAATATACAATACACAACAAACAGTGATACAGTGCTACAAGTTAATGTAATGCATAAGGGCAAAATTATTTAAGCAATACATATTACGCAAAATGCACAAAGATAAATCAAATTAACACCGCAACATCACATCCCCCTTAAATGGAATGCGATGATGCCGCTGGGTTTCTGGAACTATACTCATACAACCAACCCTCAATATGAAATATTATTTAAAGAGGTATCGTCTTTTGCAGAAGAGACACATACATATACTCTATGGTTCCCTTGTCAAAGGCAAACAAAGGTTGGTATCTAAATACATCAAAGAAAACAAGATAATGGAACCATATCATTTAAACCCTTTGGATGTAGCACGTTAAGGCGATGGATCCAACGTGCCTCACATCTCAAAAGGGCTGCACCTCTATCGCCACCTCGAATTGATCGTTCGACATGGTCGATCATTCGGTACCTAAGGCTGGTTAAGTTGTGTCTCGCCTGGGCAAAATGGCGGGCAACAGGTTGCTCGCTACTGCCCGAAAGGAGAGCAGCCTTGATGGCGGAGCGATGCCCTGCCATACGCTCTTTGAACTTCCTTGTGGTCTTACCTATGTAGGTAAGACCACAAGGACAAATGATTTGGTACACCACGTGACTGCTTTCGCAAGTCAAGTGGTGTCTGATCTGGTAGACATTTCCATCATGGGGGTGATGAAATTTGTCCCCAGTAATCAAAAATTTGCATGTAGTACATGAACATTTGAAACAACCCCATCTTTTCTTTAAGAAATTCTTTGATGGAGGTACTCCTTTCCCGGCTATGTCGGATCTAACTAGAATATCTTTCAAGTTTTTTGGCCTGGAGAAACATGGCATCAGCCTTGTCTGTTCCAGACCTAGATGTGGATCCGATTGTATGATCCTCCAGTTAGCTTTGGCAGTCTTGTTCAATTTCTCAGTAAGAACATTATATTGACAGACCCACGGTATGATTTTTGATTTTGGATCTTCTTTTCTGTTACTTGTTAAGAGTTGCTCACGGGTCTTGGGTAATGCTTTATTCTTCGTATTCAACAAATCTCGCCAATGATAACCCCGTTCAATGAATCTGGAGATCAAGTCGTCGATTTGTTGGGTAGCCGTGATGATGTTAGTATTAATACGGATTATCCTTAACATCTGGGAGTACGGCAGACTGGATTTAAATTTTGTAGGGTGGAAGCTCCTATTGTGTAAGAAGGTATTTCGATCAGTGTCCTTTGAGAACACCGTTGTCTCAATTCCTTCTGCACCTAAAAAGATCCGCACGTCCAGGAAATCGATGTGTTGTTGATGCATCTGGAACGTGAATTTGACTGGACTGGTGCTGTTGTTATGAGCTTCCATGATAGATTCAAAATGTTCCTTGGTGCCACTCCAGAAGATCAATAGGTCGTCAATATAACGGGTGAAAAAAATAATATTACTGGAAATATTGCTATCAGAAAAGAAAAGTTCCTCCTCGACCCCAAACATAAAAATATTTGCGTAGGTCGGTGCTACTGATGACCCCATAGCACAGCCTCTTGACTGAAGATAAAACTCATTATCAAAAAGGAAAAAAAATTTTGTTAAAATTAATTCTAGAAGATGCAAGAGGATATTAATGGATTCTGATGAAAAGCTGCTGGAAGAAGTTAACAAACGGTGCACTGCCGCTAAACCCTCTACATGTGGTATTATAGTGTAGAGGCTTGAAACGTCGGCAGTGATAAGCCAGAGATTATCAGGAAGATTGGTTAATTTCTGTAATTTTTGTAATAGTGAGGTTGTGTCCAATAAAAAATTTGGATGCGTTTGAATCAGGGGTTGTAGTACAGAATCCAGAAACACAGATGAAGGCTGAAACAGGGATCCACGGGCTGATATTATAGGCCTGCCTGGTGGTGGCAGGCCCTTGTGGACCTTCGGAAGAGTATAAATTAATGGTACCAGAGGAAATTGAGGAATAAGAACATCATAAATTTCATCGCTAATAACAGAAGCATCTCGAGCAAGGATCAGGGTTTCTTTTAATTCTTTAAGAAATATTGGTGTTGGATCTCCCTTTAATTTCTGATATACACCTGGTTCTGCGAGTTGTCTCTGAATTTCTTGTCTATAATCTGTGATATTCTGCAAAACAATGGCTCCTCCTTTATCCGCAGGGCGAATAATTAGGGATGTGTTCTTGCGGAGACCAGACAATGCCTTGCGTTCAGAAAGCGATAAGTTGTGATGATGTTTTGTTTCCGATGTTTGAATCTCCTTTGACTCTTTATCGATCAATCTCATATAAGTCTTGATACTTGCGTTGTTTGAAAGAGGATCGAACTGGGATGGAGCTTTAAACTGTTTTAATTTCTCTGGTAACTGTTGTTTAGGTATGGTCGTTGTGACTTTATTATTAAAAAATTCCTTGAGCTTCAGTTTCCTTTGTAACTGCGTCTTCTCCACTTGCCAGTGTAGGTCATCAAATTCATGTGTCGGAATAAACGACAGACCTTTTGATAATAATGATTTTTCTGGTGCTGACAATTCATGGCTAGACAAATTGAAGATTAATTCTTCTTGTTTGAGCTTGGTGGTTTTCTTGTATTGACTCTGACGCTTCCACTGGCCTCCCCTTCTGGTTGATCGTTTTTTGGAGGACCGCGGGTACGAGTTATCATGCTGAGGGGTGCTGATGGACCTCTGCGACGTCTCCTCCTCTTATCGCCATCGCTTGCAGAGCTGTTATCTCCCGCAGATGTATCGGTGTCGATAGTTGTTCTGGGGTATCTTTGGCGGCGAAAGGGAGGGCGTCTATTCTCGTTATCAGTAACATGATTGCCGGAGAGCCATCTATAGACCTGGTGGTTCTCATAGTCCTTAGTGACTTTGGTCAACTTTTCTTTTTTAAATTTTATAAGGTCTCTTTTATAGATGGTGATTTGGTTACTGAGTTTCTCCAGCCAATCAGTATTGGAGTCAGACGTCAATATGGGCATATTGATTTTCTCAAATGCATCGATCTTGGCTTTAGTGCTGATTACCTCTTTGTTGGAAAAGTCAATAACTAACAGCATCAGATCTGATGAGCACTTATTCAATATGGAAACCCATTTACAACAGAAATTTGGATCAAAACGGCCAATCGTGGGGCAGTTACGGATCCGGAAGCCGCGTGGGATCATCCTTGTTTTAAAATAATTACTAAGCGTGATGGCATGTAACTCAAAGTCAATTTCACGTTTTTTCAGTCTCATCAGGTCATTATATATCGATTCCGGTGAATGTGCTTCCTCCATGTCAACAAATTTACCCTTGCGCAGGATGCCCTCTGTCTCGGATTCCGAGTAACTGAAGAATTCCTGTACAGGGACTAGAAGAGGATTGAAAACATCATGGTCGGCTGCCTGTGAGGCCGTCATCCTCCCACTTCAATCCAAAGTCCTGCACTGTACCACTGTCTATCACAATCACCCGTGTGTTACACACAACACAGTAATGAGGGTATGTGAGAGGACAACAGGAGGAGATATAAGCCTGAGCAATCCAGTGGAAGATATAAACAAATATACAGGTGCCTTGCTCTGGTCCAGTCCAGCGGGCTGTTCCAATAATACTTCTGCAGTAGAGCTGGCACTCTTCCAATAAAGAAAACTTGGCCCCGGTGCCTACAGATCACAGCAGCGCTGTGACCAAATATACAATACCAACACCAGTGGCACTCGGGTGTATCCAATAATGACAACACACAGCGGTGTTTTAACGACGTTTAATTTCTCTAAACGGAAATTTCATCAGGTTACAAACAATGTGCATACACGTGCTTACCTTATACCCCTCCGATGGTCACACAGGCAGCGTCATTCGGGGCGTCATCCGGCCTCTCCGGTAACGTGCGTCGCCAGTCTGACGTCACCGCGTTCCCTGCACGCAGCGGGGCTAGTCACAAACCTCCGCCAGGCTCTGGGTCCTTTACTGATGACGTCATTACGCTTCTTCACGCAGCCTGGAGTTGATTGGATCCTGCACCCAGGGCCGTTTCTAGACAATTTAGCTCCCAGGGCAAAGGAATAAAAATGCGCCCCCCCCCCCCAAATATAAAAAGTTAACACGGCATAGAAGAAATTGCGCGCGCCAAAATAGGGGGCGTGGTTTATTTTTCAAATGGGCGTGGCTTAATATAAGGGCGTGGTCTAGCGGGAAAACAATTACCTTACAACTCACCTTTGCAACCTGCATGTCCAGACATTGGTTACCGCAGGAATTGTCATTGTACTCCCGCACTTTAGTTGGCCGGCTGAAGGCCACACAGTGACATAAAAATATAAAGGCCCACACAGTGACCTAGTACGCCTCACAGATCAAGGCCAAACAATGATAGGTTACTTGAATCATTATACACTATTTATCCATGACGCCGCACACCGTGATGACAATTACACATTGTCGCACACCGTGATGACAATTACACATTATGTCGCACACCGTGATGACAATTACACATTACGCCGCACACCATGATGACAATTACACATTATGATGCCCGTTACACCCCACACTGTGATGGCAATTACACAATACTCCCCACACCGTAATGCCTATTACACATTATGCCCCACACGCCGCTGCCGCACAACTCATGCTGTTTATTAATATGCCCCCACAGTGCCACACATATGCCCCCACAGTGCCACATATATATGCCCCCACAGTGCCACATATATATGCCCCCATAGTGCCAAATATGCCCCTAGTGCCAGATATGTCACCAGTGCCAGATATGCCCCCCCAGTGCCACACATATGCCCCCACAGTGCCACACATATGCCCCCACAGTGACACACATATGCCCCCACAGTGACACACATATGCCCATACAGTGCCAGATATGCCCCCACAATGCCTCATATATATCCCCCACAGTGCCAAATATGCCCCTAGTGCCACAGATATGTCCCCGGTGCCACACATATGCCCCCACAGTGCCAGATATGCCCCTACAGTGCCACAGATATGCCCCCAAAGTGCCACATATATGCCCCCAAAGTGCCACATATATGCCCCCAAAGTGCCACACATTCCCCCAAAGTGCCAGCAGCACTACTCACTCTCTTTCTCTCTTTCTGGGTCTCCCCCTCCAGTCCCCCGCCGCTGCATGCTGCTGCCTGCTGCTGCTTTCGATGTGTCCCTGAGCCGGCAGCCATTCATACCTCGCGGGCTGGCTCCTGATTGGCTGCCAGCCCGCGAGGTCCTCTGATTGGCTGCCAGCCCAAGGACACAGTGAGCGAGGGGAAGGAGAGACGCGCTGCGCTCTCCTCCCCTGGGGCTCACCTGTGCGCCTATTCGTTGCGGGGGGGCGAGACGGGACTTGGAGGAGGCGGCGGCGGGGGAGACTTGGAGGCGGAGGCGGCGGGGGAGACTTGGAGGCGGCGGCGGCGGCAGCGGCGTTGTGGGCTGTGGGGAGCTGAGAGCTCAGCTGCCGGCCGGGCGCCCTGGCTGTGTAACAGGTGGACAAGCCGTGCGGCGCCCCGGGCTGCTGCACGGCTTGTCCGCCTGTAGAAACGGCCCTGCCTGCACCCGACGTGCTGTTCCCTGTCGCCATGGAAACATAAATACATACAATAAAATATACAATACACAACAAACAGTGATACAGTGCTACAAGTTAATGTAATGCATAAGGGCAAAATTATTTAAGCAATACATATTACGCAAAATGCACAAAGATAAATCAAATTAACACCGCAACATCACATCCCCTTAAATGGAATGCGATGATGCCGCTGGGTTTCTGGAACTATACTCATACAACCAACCCTCAATATGAAATATTATTTAAAGAGGTATCGTCTTTTGCAGAAGAGACACATACATATACTCTATGGTTCCCTTGTCAAAGGCAAACAAAGGTTGGTATCTAAATACATCAAAGAAAACAAGATAATGGAACCAACTTAACCAGCCTTAGGTACCGAATGATCGACCATGTCGAACGATCAATTCGAGGTGGCGATAGAGGTGCAGCCCTTTTGAGATGTGAGGCACGTTGGATCCATCGCCTTAACGTGCTACATCCAAAGGGTTTAAATGATATGGTTCCATTATCTTGTTTTCTTTGATGTATTTAGATACCAACCTTTGTTTGCCTTTGACAAGGGAACCATAGAGTATATGTATGTGTCTCTTCTGCAAAAGACGATACCTCTTTAAATAATATTTCATATTGAGGGTTGGTTGTATGAGTATAGTTCCAGAAACCCAGCGGCATCATCGCATTCCATTTAAGGGGGATGTGATGTTGCGGTGTTAATTTGATTTATCTTTGTGCATTTTGCGTAATATGTATTGCTTAAATAATTTTGCCCTTATGCATTACATTAACTTGTAGCACTGTATCACTGTTTGTTGTGTATTGTATATTTTATTGTATGTATTTATGTTTCCATGGCGACAGGGAACAGCACGTCGGGTGCAGGATCCAATCAACTCCAGGCTGCGTGAAGAAGCGTAATGACGTCATCAGTAAAGGACCCAGAGCCTGGCGGAGGTTTGTGACTAGCCCCGCTGCGTGCAGGGAACGCGGTGACGTCAGACTGGCGACGCACGTTACCGGAGAGGCCGGATGACGCCCCGAATGACGCTGCCTGTGTGACCATCGGAGGGGTATAAGGTAAGCACGTGTATGCACATTGTTTGTAACCTGATGAAATTTCCGTTTAGAGAAATGAAACGTCGTTAAAACACCGCTGTGTGTTGTCATTATTGGATACACCCGAGTGCCACTGGTGTTGGTATTGTATATTTGGTCACAGCGCTGCTGTGATC
Source organism: Crinia signifera (assembly GCF_055691185.1). NCBI lineage: Eukaryota > Metazoa > Chordata > Amphibia > Anura > Myobatrachidae > Crinia > Crinia signifera. The sequence continues at coordinate 10,812,789 of NC_139217.1, read as the reverse complement.
TGTAGGCACCGGGGCCAAGTTTTCTTTATTGGAAGAGTGCCAGCTCTACTGCAGAAGTATTATTGGAACAGCCCGCTGGACTGGACCAGAGCAAGGCACCTGTATATTTGTTTATATCTTCCACTGGATTGCTCAGGCTTATATCTCCTCCTGTTGTCCTTTCACATACCCTCATCACTGTGTTGTGTGTAACACACGGGTGATTGTGATAGACAGTGGTACAGTGCAGGACTTTGGATTGAAGTGGGAGGATGACGGCCTCACAGGCAGCCGACCATGATGTTTTCAATCCTCTTCTAGTCCCTGTACAGGAATTCTTCAGTTACTCGGAATCCGAGACAGAGGGCATCCTGCGCAAGGGTAAATTTGTTGACATGGAGGAAGCACATTCACCGGAATCGATATATAATGACCTGATGAGACTGAAAAAATGTGAAATTGACTTTGAGTTACATGCCATCACGCTTAGTGATTATTTTAAAACAAGGATGATCCCACGCGGCTTCCGGATCCGTAACTGCCCCACGATTGGCCGTTTTGATCCAAATTTCTGTTGTAAATGGGTTTACATATTGAATAAGTGCTCATCAGATCTGATGCTGTTAGTTATTGACTTTTCCAACAAAGAGGTAATCAGCACTAAAGCCAAGATCGATGCATTTGAGAAAATCAATATGCCCATATTGACGTCTGACTCCAATACTGATTGGCTGGAGAAACTCAGTAACCAAATCACCATCTATAAAAGAGACCTTATAAAATTTAAAAAAGAAAAGTTGACCAAAGTCACTAAGGACTATGAGAACCACCAGGTCTATAGATGGCTCTCCGGCAATCATGTTACTGATAACGAGAATAGACGCCCTCCCTTTCGCCGCCAAAGATACCCCAGAACAACTATCGACACCGATACATCTGCGGGAGATAACAGCTCTGCAAGCGATGGCGATAAGAGGAGGAGACGTCGCAGAGGTCCATCAGCACCCCTCAGCATGATAACTCGTACCCGCGGTCCTCCAAAAAACGATCAACCAGAAGGGGAGGCCAGTGGAAGCGTCAGAGTCAATACAAGAAAACCACCAAGCTCAAACAAGAAGAATTAATCTTCAATTTGTCTAGCCATGAATTGTCAGCACCAGAAAAATCATTATTATCAAAAGGTCTGTCGTTTATTCCGACACATGAATTTGATGACCTACGCTGGCAAGTGGAGAAGACGCAGTTACAAAGGAAACTGAAGCTCAAGGAATTTTTTAATAATAAAGTCACAACGACCATACCTAAACAACAGTTACCAGAGAAATTAAAACAGTTTAAAGCTCCATCCCAGTTCGATCCTCTTTCAAACAACGCAAGTATCAAGACTTATATGAGATTGATCGATAAAGAGTCAAAGGAGATTCAAACATCGGAAACAAAACATCATCACAACTTATCGCTTTCTGAACGCAAGGCATTGTCTGGTCTCCGCAAGAACACATCCCTAATTATTCGCCCTGCGGATAAAGGAGGAGCCATTGTTTTGCAGAATATCACAGATTATAGACAAGAAATTCAGAGACAACTCGCAGAACCAGGTGTATATCAGAAATTAAAGGGAGATCCAACACCAATATTTCTTAAAGAATTAAAAGAAACCCTGATCCTTGCTCGAGATGCTTCTGTTATTAGCGATGAAATTTATGATGTTCTTATTCCTCAATTTCCTCTGGTACCATTAATTTATACTCTTCCGAAGGTCCACAAGGGCCTGCCACCACCAGGCAGGCCTATAATATCAGCCCGTGGATCCCTGTTTCAGCCTTCATCTGTGTTTCTGGATTCTGTACTACAACCCCTGATTCAAACGCATCCAAATTTTTTATTGGACACAACCTCACTATTACAAAAATTACAGAAATTAACCAATCTTCCTGATAATCTCTGGCTTATCACTGCCGACGTTTCAAGCCTCTACACTATAATACCACATGTAGAGGGTTTAGCGGCAGTGCACCGTTTGTTAACTTCTTCCAGCAGCTTTTCATCAGAATCCATTAATATCCTCTTGCATCTTCTAGAATTAATTTTAACAAAAATTTTTTTCCTTTTTGATAATGAGTTTTATCTTCAGTCAAGAGGCTGTGCTATGGGGTCATCAGTAGCACCGACCTACGCAAATATTTTTATGTTTGGGGTCGAGGAGGAACTTTTCTTTTCTGATAGCAATATTTCCAGTAATATTATTTTTTTCACCCGTTATATTGACGACCTATTGATCTTCTGGAGTGGCACCAAGGAACATTTTGAATCTATCATGGAAGCTCATAACAACAGCACCAGTCCAGTCAAATTCACGTTCCAGATGCATCAACAACACATCGATTTCCTGGACGTGCGGATCTTTTTAGGTGCAGAAGGAATTGAGACAACGGTGTTCTCAAAGGACACTGATCGAAATACCTTCTTACACAATAGGAGCTTCCACCCTACAAAATTTAAATCCAGTCTGCCGTACTCCCAGATGTTAAGGATAATCCGTATTAATACTAACATCATCACGGCTACCCAACAAATCGACGACTTGATCTCCAGATTCATTGAACGGGGTTATCATTGGCGAGATTTGTTGAATACGAAGAATAAAGCATTATCCAAGACCCGTGAGCAACTCTTAACAAGTAACAGAAAAGAAGATCCAAAATCAAAAATCATACCGTGGGTCTGTCAATATAATGTTCTTACTGAGAAATTGAACAAGACTGCCAAAGCTAACTGGAGGATCATACAATCGGATCCACATCTAGGTCTGGAACAGACAAGGCTGATGCCATGTTTCTCCAGGCCAAAAAACTTGAAAGATATTCTAGTTAGATCCGACATAGCCGGGAAAGGAGTACCTCCATCAAAGAATTTCTTAAAGAAAAGATGGGGTTGTTTCAAATGTTCATGTACTACATGCAAATTTTTGATTACTGGGGACAAATTTCATCACCCCCATGATGGAAATGTCTACCAGATCAGACACCACTTGACTTGCGAAAGCAGTCACGTGGTGTACCAAATCATTTGTCCTTGTGGTCTTACCTACATAGGTAAGACCACAAGGAAGTTCAAAGAGCGTATGGCAGGGCATCGCTCCGCCATCAAGGCTGCTCTCCTTTCGGGCAGTAGCGAGCAACCTGTTGCCCGCCATTTTGCCCAGGCGAGACACAACTTAACCAGCCTTAGGTACCGAATGATCGACCATGTCGAACGATCAATTCGAGGTGGCGATAGAGGTGCAGCCCTTTTGAGATGTGAGGCACGTTGGATCCATCGCCTTAACGTGCTACATCCAAAGGGTTTAAATGATATGGTTCCATTATCTTGTTTTCTTTGATGTATTTAGATACCAACCTTTGTTTGCCTTTGACAAGGGAACCATAGAGTATATGTATGTGTCTCTTCTGCAAAAGACGATACCTCTTTAAATAATATTTCATATTGAGGGTTTGTTGTATGAGTATAGTTCCAGAAACCCAGCGGCATCATCGCATTCCATTTAAGGGGGATGTGATGTTGCGGTGTTAATTTGATTTATCTTTGTGCATTTTGCGTAATATGTATTGCTTAAATAATTTTGCCCTTATGCATTACATTAACTTGTAGCACTGTATCACTGTTTGTTGTGTATTGTATATTTTATTGTATGTATTTATGTTTCCATGGCGACAGGGAACAGCACGTCGGGTGCAGGATCCAATCAACTCCAGGCTGCGTGAAGAAGCGTAATGACGTCATCAGTAAAGGACCCAGAGCCTGGCGGAGGTTTGTGACTAGCCCCGCTGCGTGCAGGGAACGCGGTGACGTCAGACTGGCGACGCACATTACCGGAGAGGCCGGATGACGCCCCGAATGACGCTGCCTGTGTGACCATCGGAGGGGTATAAGGTAAGCACGTGTATGCACATTGTTTGTAACCTGATGAAATTTCCGTTTAGAGAAATGAAACGTCGTTAAAACACCGCTGTGTGTTGTCATTATTGGATACACCCGAGTGCCACTGGTGTTGGTATTGTATATATATATATATATATATATATATATATATATATATATATATATGTGTCTGTATATATATATATATATATGTGTGTGTGTGTATTGTTCGGTGGCGGCACTCAGCCAGTAAAAGGAGTCCCACAAAGGTCTTATAACCAACGTTTCAATGCTTTATTGGCATTTTCGTCAGGGTGCTGTAACAAACAAACATACAAACAATCTTACTTAAATACCTTTCAGTCCGTCCCTGTCCTCTCCCGCCGCCAGCCAGCGTGCGTCCGTACGACTGCATCCGCCCACTTTGGGGGAGGGCAGGGAGGGTACCTACGTGAATACAAAAAACACCAATCACATACAAGATCTTTGGGTAACCATGGTTACTGGTAAACATTAAAAGATACGCTGTCAGCTCCATAGAAAATACACGTAAAACAATGTTTCTGTATATATGCTACCTGAGAGACAGATCCTACAACATGCATAGAGAACAGTAATTATTTTAGAAAACATGACAATCCAAGGTTTTCATTTAACCCTCTGGGGGCTTGTGTATCAAGCCTGAAGATCCATCTACTCTCAGCTTGCAGGAGTTTTAACCCTCTGTTGCCCCCTCGCTTGTCAGGAGGTATGTGTTCAATAATCCTGTAACGCAATGTGGCAAGGGAATGCCTTGCCTCGGCAAAGTGCCGTGCAACAGGGTGTTCACTGCGTCCAGACGCAATAGCTGCTTTTATCGTGGAGCGATGCCCTGCCGCTCGCTCTTTGAAAGTTCGCTCGGTCTTGCCGACATAGTGTCGACCGCAGGGGCAGCTGATAAGGTAGACTACGTATTTGGTACTACAGGAGACTCTTTGCCGGATAGAGTAGCATTTTCCAGAATATGGATGATAGAACTTGTCTCCTGTTACCATATAGGAGCACGTAGTACAGCCTGTACATTTAAAGCAGCCTGGACGGGCACTTAGAAAGGAGGTTGAAGATGAGGGATTTGCAAGTAATGGAGCTACGTCATTTTTAACAAGGTAGGATTTTAGATTCCTGCCTCTGGTATAGGCATTCATCAAACAATGATTGCTTAGAGATTTTAGAGAGTTGTCCCCACTAATAACAGGCCAATATTTTTTGGCAGACTTATTAATCAGATTACTAGCATGGTGATATTTGTTCACCCAGACAAATTTGTCTTGTTGGCTAGATCTATCTTTGGGGGTAAAGAGGTTATCTCGAGGAATTTTTAAAGCCTTGTTTTTAGCATCCATGAGGGATCTTATCGGATATCCACGTTGTGCAAATTTATTGACCATTTCAGTTAGGGCACAATCCAATTCTGACGGGTCACTTGTTATTCTGCAAACTCGCAACATCTGCGAGAATGGTAGACCTGCTTTTAGTGGCAAAGGGTTGCTGCTGTTGGCTAGCAACAGATTATTGCGGTTGGTGGTCTTGGTAAACAGAGATGTTTTCAATTGGCCATGAATGAACGCAACTTTTACATCTAAGAAATGGATGGTGTTCTCATTTATTTCAAAGGTAAATTTAATGGGGGAAGCTGTGGAATTGTGGTCTAGGATCAAGGACTGTAGTTTGTCCTTTGTACCCGACCAGATCACGAACAAGTTGTCTATATAGCGAGTATATAGACGTATTTCTCCACTGATGTTAGAATTAGAAAAAAACAGCTCTTGTTCTATCATAAACATATAACAGTTGGCGAACGATGGGGCCACTGAGGACCCCATCGCACACCCCTGTAGCTGCAAGAAAAACTTGTCATTAAACATAAAATAGTTGCATTTCAATGTCATAGCCAAAAGTGTCATAAACAGTGCAATCGGGGTGGCCACATAGAGTGGGTTCTCCGTGATGAGAGTCTCCACAGCTGTCAACCCTCCCTGGTGGGGTATCGAGGTGTAGAGACTCTTGACATCAATAGTACAAAGTAAACTGTTAGACGGGCGGTCTCTTAAAGCTTTTAATTTAAGTAATAATGTGCTAGTATCTTTCAGGTATGTAGGTCTTGCCTGCACAACAGGATGTAGGAAAGAATCAAGATAAATGGACACTGGCTCAAATAAAGATCCTCTTGCCGATATAATCGGACGTCCGGGTGGATTTGAAAGGTCTTTGTGGATCTTAGGTATTGTGTAAAGGAGGGGCACCACTGGAAATGGTGTAGTTAATGCCTCCTTTACTGTCCCAGAAATGTCGCCAGCTGTCATGGCTGCAGTGAGAACAGTGTCCAAATTCTTTTTATAAACTGCAGTTGGGTCTCGCAAGAGACTTTCATAGACCTCCTTGTCCTCCAGTTGTTGATTGATCTCTTTGACATAGTCCACGGTGTTTAAGACCACCACCCCCCCACCTTTGTCGGCAGGGCGCACTATGATTTCTTTACATGAACTTAATGCCTTCAGCGCCTGCCAGTCCTGTCTTGAAAAATTGCTGTGCGAATCCACAGGTGATTGGAGAATTGCTTTGGTATCTTGTTCTATTAGACGGCAGTAAGTTTTGATGGCAGCATTTGTCGACACTGGGTCGAAACTAGATTTTTTGCGAAATGAGGCTGGTAAAGGGATTTGAATGTCAGCGTTGTCACTTTTATGTGCTTCAAAATATTCCCTGAAACAAAGCTGCCTCCCAAGCTTGTACTGCTCTACTTTCACGTCTAACAGATCAGGAGAAGTCGACGGGACAAAGTTGAGACCTTTTGAAAGGACTTGTGTTTCAGCGGAAGAAAGAGGACGAGAAGAGAGGTTAAAGACATGTGTAATTGAGGTTGCGGCGGCCGCCTTGCGTTCTTCCCTTTTGTTCTGGCCGCTCCGGCGGGTGCACGGCCTCTTGGTAGAGCGAGCTGGGCCCTTGTTTTGACCCCTAAAGGGATCGATTTGGAGGAAGGGCCAGCTCCATCTACATCGCTAGCAGACGATGCTTCATCTCTTGAATTTTCGGAATCCAACCCTGCACGGTTGAATCTGTTATTAGGTCGCCTCCGTCCTCCCCTGGACATTTGTTCCCCTCCTGTGAGCCAGGGGTATACGAGATGGCGATCATAATCAGATGAAACTCGCTCCTTTTTATTGCTTTTTTAATTGGTCAAGTCCTTTTTATATTTGTCCAAATAGGTATTCAACTTTTCACTCCAATTAATGGTGTCGGCAGATAGTGTCGGCATGTTGACTGTTTCAAATTCAGTAAGCTTGCTCTGTATGCCCTTTAGCTCCCGTGAGACCTCTTCTATCACGGCAAGCATAAGGTCAAAAGAGCATTTGTTTAGGATTGAAGTCCATGTTTTGCAGAATGGGATGTTGAAGCGTCCGATGGTTGGGACATTGCGGATGCGAAAGCCGCGGGGAATCTTTTTTTCACGGATGTAATCCGATAGGGTTACCCCATGTAGGTAATAATCTGTCTCTTTCCTTTTAAGGTTGAGCAGCTCTCGGTATAGATGTAGATTGTCAGGGGAGCCAGCTGTGGCAGTTTTGTCTCCGTTGAAGAGGATGTTATCGTAATCTGAATAGCTGAATACAGCTCCGGGTGTTAATTCAACACGTGTTTGGGCAGCTGCAGCCAGGGTGTCCGAGAAGGAGGCTGAATTCTCCATAACTTCTCTCGGAATCCACGAATTGGCCCCAAAGGTGAAATAAGAACTGTTCAGTCCTTTAACATATAGGTGCTATCCTCCACCAATTAAAAGTGGTCTGCACTCGATGAGGTAGGTAGCTGTGACTGTAGATACCTTGCAATGGAGGAGGGTGCCTTCTTAACACACCATAACTACACCATTTCCAGTGGTGCCCCTCCTTTACACAATACCTAAGATCCACAAAGACCTTTCAAATCCACCCGGACGTCCGATTATATCGGCAAGAGGATCTTTATTTGAGCCAGTGTCCATTTATCTTGATTCTTTCCTACAGCCTGTTGTGCAGGCAAGACCTACATACCTGAAAGATACTAGCACATTATTACTTAAATTAAAAGCTTTAAGAGACCTCCCATCTAACAGTTTACTTTGTACTATTGATGTCAAGAGTCTCTACACCTCGATACCCCACCAGGGAGGGTTGACAGCTGTGGAGACTCTCATCACGGAGAACCCACTCTATGTGGGCCCCCCGATTGCACTGTTTATGACACTTTTGGCTATGACATTGAAATGCAACTATTTTATGTTTAATGACAAGTTTTTCTTGCAGCTACAGGGGTGTGCGATGGGGACCTCAGTGGCCCCATCGTTCGCCAACTGTTATATGTTTATGATAGAACAAGAGCTGTTTTTTTCTAATTCTAACATCAGTGGAGAAATACGTCTATATACTCGCTATATAGACAACTTGTTCGTGATCTGGTCGGGTACAAAGGACAAACTACAGTCCTTGATCCTAGACCACAATTCCACAGCTTCCCCCATTAAATTTACCTTTGAAATAAATGAGAACACCATCCATTTCTTAGATGTAAAAGTTGCGTTCATTCATGGCCAATTGAAAACATCTCTGTTTACCAAGACCACCGACCGCAATAATCTGTTGCTAGCCAACAGCAGCCACCCTTTGCCACTAAAAGCAGGTCTACCATTCTCGCAGATGTTGCGAGTTTGCAGAATAACAAGTGACCCGTCAGAATTGGATTGTGCCCTAACTGAAATGGTCAATAAATTTGCACAACGTGGATATCCGATAAGATCCCTCATGGATGCTAAAAACAAGGCTTTAAAAATTCCTCGAGATAACCTCTTTACCCCCAAAGATAGATCTAGCCAACAAGACAAATTTGTCTGGGTGAACAAATATCACCATGCTAGTAATCTGATTAATAAGTCTGCCAAAAAATATTGGCCTGTTATTAGTGGGGACAACTCTCTAAAATCTCTAAGCAATCATCGTTTGATGAATGCCTATACCAGAGGCAGGAATCTAAAATCCTACCTTGTTAAAAATGACGTAGCTCCATTACTTGCAAATCCCTCATCTTCAACCTCCTTTCTAAGTGCCCGTCCAGGCTGCTTTAAATGTACAGGCTGTACTACGTGCTCCTATATGGTAACAGGAGACAAGTTCTATCATCCATATTCTGGAAAATGCTACTCTATCCGGCAAAGAGTCTCCTGTAGTACCAAATACGTAGTCTACCTTATCAGCTGCCCCTGCGGTCGACACTATGTCGGCAAGACCGAGCGAACTTTCAAAGAGCGAGCGGCAGGGCATCGCTCCACGATAAAAGCAGCTATTGCGTCTGGACGCAGTGAACACCCTGTTGCACGGCACTTTGCCGAGGCAAGGCATTCCCTTGCCACATTGCGTTACAGGATTATTGAACACATACCTCCTGACAAGCGAGGGGGCAACAGAGGGTTAAAACTCCTGCAAGCTGAGAGTAGATGGATCTTCAGGCTTGATACACAAGCCCCCAGAGGGTTAAATGAAAACCTTGGATTGTCATGTTTTGTAAAATAATTACTGTTCTATATGCATGTTGTAGGATCTGTCTCTCAGGTAGCATATATACAGAAACATTGTTTTACGTGTATTTTCTATGGAGCTGACAGCGTATCTTTTAATGTTTACCAGTAACCATGGTTACCCAAAGATCTTGTATGTGATTGGTGTTTTTTGTATTCACGTAGGTACCCTCCCTGCCCTCCCCCAAAGTGGGCGGATGCAGTCGTACGGACGCACGCTGGCCGGCGGCGGGAGAGGACAGGGACGGACTGAAAGGTATTGAAGTAAGATTGTTTGTATGTTTGTTTGTTACAGCACCCTGACGAAAATGCCAATAAAGCATTGAAACGTTGGTTATAAGACCTTTGTGGGACTCCTTTTACTGGCTGAGTGCCGCCACCGAACAATATTACATTAGTTTGTGGCCCCAAACCACAGAACTTCTACAAGGAAGGCACCGCTACTTATACCCCTACGTGTCACCCCAGGACTGGAGACGAGTGCCGCTGATCACAGTTTCTTATATGTGTGTGTGTATATGTGTGTGTGTGTGTGTGTGTATATATATATATATATAAAGACGGAGGGGGGGGGTCCGGCAGCTCCACTTAAATCATTCCTCGGCGGGTGCCTGCTTGCAGCTGGGACACAGCTAAATATTTCCAATAGATACGCAGCACTCCAGCCTTGAAAAAAAGTGCTTTTAATTGTCACAGCACAACACAGCAACGTTTCAATACCAAATGTATTTTCCTCAGGCTAGTGAATACAAACAAATACTGACCTTTTATTACAACCACGCGCCGCCTCCTCGGCGTGGACGCCGGGATTCACAGGCACGCACCAGTGACATCACAGAACATTGCCGTATTCCGGCAATGCAGCGTGTGTAGGTTGTCATGGTGACACCCAGTGAACGCTACTTAGAGCGATACTGGGTTGACAAGTTTAAAGTGCAAATAGTGCAACATACACAGAAAAAATGCATTGAAAAAAATAGTACATAAATAAGCAAACATGATTAACTACCCGCACATATGAAAAACATAAACAAGCACGTTACCGATATGGTCACTTAAAGCGGAGCCTCACATCCCCGATGAATAATGTCTCCTGTAAAAACATCCCTTACTGATGATGTTAAATAATTTGATAAGGATATATGGTACCGACCTCGTAGAGGAATATATATATATATATGTGTGTATATATATATATATATATATATATATATATATATATATACAGTATATATATATATATGTGTATATATATATGTATGTATATATATATATATATATATATATATATATATATATATACTGCAGCACCAGCAGACTGGAAATTTATATACGGCAGTAGGTAGGCACTAGCAGATGGCAATTATATACTGCGATAGGTACTGATAGGCAGGGCACCAGCAAACTGGAATAATATACAGCAGTAGGCAGGTACTGGCAAACACACTAGGCAGTGCAAACACCAGCACACTGGAAGATGGCACTAGGCAGTGGCACCAGCAGACTAAATAAATAGTAGGCCCCAGCAGAGGTGGATAGACAGTCAGCGCACAGCCCTATTACCCCTTTCCCAAGACTGGAATGCGTACGGCGGCGTGGGAGGCGCAATTTATTGCTGGAACCCTTTAGAATTCGACGCCGGGCGATGATGTTTTGCTTGTGCGCCCGTTTCCGAGTCAAACGGTAAGCTCTGAACACCAGATCTGGGCAATCCGTGCCCGCTCATCTATAGTATGAACTGCTATGTTCCTCCTGTATTACTTCCTATCATGCAAAGGAGGTATATGGAGATCAGTATGTGTATGAACTGCTATGTTCCTCCTGTAGTGTTTCCTATCCTGTGGAGGAGAGGCGTATATGGAGATCAGTTTGTGTATGAGCTGCTATGTTCCCCCTGTAATACTTCCTATCCTGCGGAGGAGAGGAGTATATGGAGATCAGTTTGTGTATGAGCTGCTATGTTCCCCCTGTAATACTTCCTATCCTGTGGAGGAGAGGAGTATATGGAGATCAGTATGTGAATGATCTGCTATGTTCCTCCTGCAATGCTTCCTATCCTGCAGAGGAGAGGGGTATATGGGGAACAGTATGTGTATGAGCTGCTATGTTCCTCCTGTAGTGCTTCCTATCCTGCAGAGGAGAGGGGTATATGGAGAACAGTATGTGTATGAGCTGCTATGTTCCTCCTGTAATACTTACTATCCTGTGGAGGAGAGGTGTATATGGAGATCAGTATGTGTATGAGCTGCTATGTTCCTCCTGTAATACTTCCTATCCTGCGGAGGAGAGGGGTATATGGAGAACAGTATGTGTATGAGCTGCTATGTTCCTCCTGCAATGCTTCCTATCCTGCGGAGGAGAGGAGTATATGGAGATCAGTATGTGTATGAGCTGCTATGTTCCTCCTGTAGTGTTTCCTATCCTGTGGAGGAGAGGGGTACATAGAGATCAGTATGTGTATGAGCTGCTATGTTCCTCCTGTAATACTTCCTATCCTGCTGAGGAGAGGAGTATATGGAGATCAGTATGTGTATGAGCTGCTATGTTCCTCCTGTAGTGCTTCCTATCCTGTGGAGGAGAGGTGTATATGGAGATCAGTATGTGTATGAGCTGCTATGTTCCCCCTGTAATACTTCCTATCCTGTGGAGGAGAGGAGTATATGGAGATCAGTATGTGAATGATCTGCTATGTTCCTCCTGCAATGCTTCCTATCCTGCAGAGGAGAGGGGTATATGGGGAACAGTATGTGTATGAGCTGCTATGTTCCTCCTGTAGTGCTTCCTATCCTGCAGAGGAGAGGGGTATATGGAGAACAGTATGTGTATGAGCTGCTATGTTCCTCCTGTAATACTTACTATCCTGTGGAGGAGAGGTGTATATGGAGATCAGTATGTGTATGAGCTGCTATGTTCCTCCTGTAATACTTCCTATCCTGCGGAGGAGAGGGGTATATGGAGAACAGTATGTGTATGAGCTGCTATGTTCCTCCTGCAATGCTTCCTATCCTGCGGAGGAGAGGAGTATATGGAGATCAGTATGTGTATGAGCTGCTATGTTCCTCCTGTAGTGTTTCCTATCCTGTGGAGGAGAGGGGTACATAGAGATCAGTATGTGTATGAGCTGCTATGTTCCTCCTGTAATACTTCCTATCCTGCTGAGGAGAGGAGTATATGGAGATCAGTATGTGTATGAGCTGCTATGTTCCTCCTGTAGTGCTTCCTATCCTGTGGAGGAGAGGTGTATATGGAGATCAGTATGTGTATGAGCTGCTATGTTCCTCCTGTAGTGCTTCCTATCCTGCGGAGGAGAGGGGTATATGGAGATCAGTATGTGTATGAGCTGCTATGTTCCTCCTGTAGTGTTTCCTATCCTGTGGAGGAGAGGGGTATATAGAGATCAGTATGTGTATGAGCTGCTATGTTCCTCCTGTAGTGTTTCCTATCCTGTGGAGGAGAGGGGTATATAGAGATCAGTATGTGTATGAGCTGCTATGTTCCTCCTGTATTGCTTCCTATCCTGCGGAGGAGAGGGGTATATGGAGATCAGTATGTGTATGAGCTGCTATGTTCCTCCTGTAGTGTTTCCTATTCTGTGGAGGAGAGGGGTATATAGAGATCAGTATGTGTATGAGCTGCTATGTTTCTCCTGTAGTGTTTCCTATCCTGCGGAGGAGAGGGGTATATGGAGATCAGTATGTGTATGAGCTGCTATGTTCCTCCTGTAGTGTTTCCTATCCTGTGGAAGAGAGGGGTATATAGAGATCAGTATGTGAGCTGCTATGTTCCTCCTGCAATGCTTCCTATCCTGTGGAGGAGAGGGGTATATGGAGAACAGTATGTGTATGAGCTGCTATGTTCCTCCTATATTACTTCCTATCCTGCGGAGGAGAGGGGTATATGTAGATCAGTATGTGTATGAGCTGCTATGTTCCACCTGTAGTGTTTCCTATCCTGTGGAGGAGAGGGGTATATAGAGATCAGTATGTGTATGAGCTGCTATGTTCCACCTGTATTGCTTCCTATCCTGCGGAGGAGAGGGGTATATGGAGCTCAGTATGTGTATGAGCTGCTATGTTCCTCCTGTAGTGTTTCCTATTCTGTGGAGGAGAGGGGTATATAGAGATCAGTATGTGTATGAGCTGCTATGTTCCTCCTGTAGTGTTTCCTATCCTGCGGAGGAGAGGGGTATATGGAGATCAGTATGTGTATGAGCTGCTATGTTCCTCCTGTAGTGTTTCCTATCCTGTGGAAGAGAGGGGTATATAGAGATCAGTATGTGTATGAGCTGCTATGTTCCTCCTGTAGTGCTTCCTATCCTGCGGAGGAGAGGAGTATATGGAGATGAGTATGTGTATGAGCTGCTATGTTCCTCCTGCAATGCTTCCTATCCTGTGGAGGAGAGGGGTATATGGAGAACAGTATGTGTATGAGCTGCTATGTTCCTCCTATATTACTTCCTATCCTGCGGAGGAGAGGAGTATATGGAGATCAGTATGTGTATGAGCTGCTATGTTCCTCCTGCAATGCTTCCTATACTGCGGAGGAGAGGAGTATATGGAGATGAGTATGTGTATGAGCTGCTATGTTCCTCCTGCAATGCTTCCTATCCTGCGGAGGAGAGGAGTATATGGAGAACAGTATGTGTATGAGCTGCTATGTTCCTCCTGTAGTGCTTCCTATCCTGCGGAGGAGAGGAGTATATGGAGAACAGTATGTGTATGAGCTGCTATGTTCCTCCTGTAGTGCTTCCTATCCTGCGGAGGAGAGGCGTATATGGCTCACAGTGGTTAGTGCATTGCATACAATTATTCAGCAGGACAATGATCGGAAACGCTGAACATATATTAATATCATAGACAAATCATGAGGGTTAATAAAGTGAAAGCGCCCGCCCACAGCTGGTATGGCCAGTGCATGCTTTGCAGGGATTTCATAGTCAGGCAATCTTAGGAGAAGGGCCTAGATGTGATAAACAAGGGGCAGCAGGGGGTCAGTATGTCTGCAGCACCGGAGTGGGTGAAAGGATGCATTGCCCCCTCCCTGGTCATGCCCGCTGGAGGGAAACACTGATGTAATGAGTCTGATCTATGGACGGCTTTGGCTGCAGGACATGGGGTAACATGAAACTACCAAGATGACAATTTTTTTTTTTGTTTCAGACCTCATCGAAGAAGACTTGGATACGGGAGAAAATAAAGGGTCTTGAAATGTTCATTGAGAAACGCGAGAAGACTCTGCAGGCATTGGTAACCGATTACTCCAGCAGATTGCTGTATGATGAGTGCACGCAATACGGAATACCGTTTTCTGTATCATCCGTAGGGGACGCTGGATGGCAGGTTTACATTGGGTATAGATTGGCGATTTGGGGAGCCAGCACTTTATTATACGATGGCGCTCTCTGCTTAGCGTGCACTATGGCTTTGCCAATGTCAGGCAGATATGGAATTGAAATGTGATGTGGAGGCCCTGGCCTTAATTACCAGTCCGGCCATGCTCTTTTTGGACCAGCTTTAGATTGATGGATTTTGCAGGCTACAGGTGGTAAGTCCACGTTTATGACCTCCGCAGCTCCTCCTCCTTGTTGAGTGGCTTATTTGAGTCCATCCCTTCGGTCCTTTTGGGCCCTGTCCAGGTTTCAAGAGAATGCCATGGGTGCTTCCGCCTCTGCACCTAGAGGTTCCAGAGGCCATGGACTATCTTCAGGTTCAGCCTCCTGGTCAGAGACTACGATTTCCAAGTGGTTGGGGTCTTATCTGTTTCTGCATCAGTTGGTTCGTCTTTCACCTTGGGCGAGGATATCTCTGCTGTGGTGGGTGCAGTAGGATCATCTCCTGGTGGGTGGTTCCTTTGGCATGTGGGATTGGGTTCGTCTGCACGTTTGGGCAGCAGTGACTAGAGATTCGCAATTCCAGGGTCGCCGGTCTCACCAAGAATCTCTTTTGCCACCAAACATTCTCGAGCTTGAGCAATATTCCGAGTGTTGGGTCAGATTTCCTATCTACAGTACGGTCATGCAGTTCAGGTCCAGTCGGTAAATGCCAACAAACAAGGCGGAACCCACAGCCGTGCGGCAATGAGGCAGGTGGTTCTCATTCTTCAAGAGAGGTATGTGCTGGTAATTTCAGCTGTCTTTATCCCAGGAGTCGACAACTTTATCCCGCAGTCTCCCCAGTGATCCCCTGATGCTGCAGCTGTGCGACATATCCCGCAGTCTCCCCAGTGATCCCCTGATGCTGCAGCTGTGCGGCATATCCCGCAGTCTCCCCAGTGATCACCTGATGCTGCAGCTGTGCGGCATATCCCGCAGTCTCCCCAGTGATCACCTGATGCTGCAGCTGTGCGGCATATCCCGCAGTCTCCCCAGTGATCACCTGATGCTGCAGCTGTGCAGCATATCCCGCAGTCTCCCCAGTAATCTCCTGATGCTGCGGCTGTGCGGCATATCCCGCAGTCTCCCCAGTGATCACCTGATGCTGCACTGCAGCTGTGCGGCATATCCTGCAGTCTCCCCAGTGATCACCGGATGCTGCAGCTGTGCGGCATATCCCGCAGTCTCCCCAGTGATCACCTGATGCTGCAGCTGTGCGGCATATCCCGCAGTCTCCCCAGTGATCACCTGATGCTGCAGCTGTGCGGCATATCCCGCAGTCTCTCCAGTGATCATCTGATGCTGCAGCTGTGCGGCATATCCCGCAGTCTCTCCAGTGATCACCTGATGCTGCAGCTGTGCGGCATATCCCGCAGTCTCCCCAGTGATCCCCTGATGCTGCAGCTGTGCAACATATCCCGCATTCTCCCCAGTGATCACCTGATGCTGCGGCTGTGCGGCATATCCCGCAGTCTCCCCAGTGATCACCTGGTGCTGCAGCTGTGGGGCATATCCCGCAGTCTCCCCAGTGATCACCTGGTGCTGCGGCTGTGCGGCATATCCCGCAGTCTCTCCAGTGATCACCTGATGCTGCGGCTTTGCGGCATATCCCGCAGTCTCCCCAGTGATCACCTGATGCTGCAGCTGTGCGGCATATCCCGCAGTCTACCCAGTGATCACCTGAGGCTGCAGCTGTGCGTTATATCCCGCAGTCTCCCCAGTGATCACCTGATGCTGCAGCTGTGCAACATATCCCGCAGTCTCCCCAGTGATCACCTGATGCTGCAGCTTTGCGGCATATCCCGCAGTCTCCCCAGTGATCACCTGAGGCTGCAGCTGTGCGGCATTTCCCGCAGTCTCCCCAGTGATCACCTGATGCTGCGGCTGTGCGGCATATCCTGCAGTCTCCCCAGTGATCCCCTGATGCTGCTGCTGTGCGGGATATCCCGCAGTCTCCCCAGTGATCACCTTGTGCTGCAGCTGTGCGGCATATCCCGCAGTCTCCCCAATGATCACCTGGTGCTGCAGCTGTGCGGCATATCCTGCTGTCTCTCCAGTGAGCACCTGATGCTGCGGCTGTGCGGCATATCCCGCAGTCTCCCCAGTGATCACCTGATGCTGCAGCTGTGCGGCATATCCCGCAGTCTCCCCAGTGATCACCTGGTGCTGCAGCTGTGCGGCATATCCCGCAGTCTCCCCAGTGATCACCTGGTGCTGCGGCTGTGCGGCATATCCCGCAGTCTCCCCAATGATCACCTGATGCTGCGGCTGTGCGGCATATCCCGCAGTCTCCCCAGTGATCACCTGAGGCTGCAGCTGTGCGTTATATCCCGCAGTCTCCCCAGTGATCACCTGATGCTGCGGCTGTGCGGCATATCCCGCAGTCTCCCCAATGATCACCTGATGCTGCGACTGTGCGGCATATCCCGCAGTCTCCCCAGTGATCACCTGAGGCTGCAGCTGTGCGTTATATCCCGCAGTCTCCCCAGTGATCACCTGATGCTGCAGCTGTGCGGCATATCCCGCAGTCTCCCCAGTGATAACCTGAGGCTGCAGCTGTGCGTTATATCCCGCAGTCTCCCCAGTGATCACCTGATGCTGCGGCTGTGCCGCATATCCCGCACTCTCCCCAGTGATCACCTGATGCTGCGGCTGTGCGGGATATCCCGCAGTCTCCCCAGTGATCATCTGGTGCTGCAGCTGTGCGGCATATCCCGCAGTCTCCCCAGTGATCCCCTGATGCTGCTGTGTGGGATATCCCGCAGTCTCCCCAATGATCACCTGGTGCTGCAGCTGTACGGCATATCCTGCAGTCTCCCCAGTGATCACCTGGGGCTGCGGCTGTGCGGCATATCCCGCAGTCTCCCCAGTGATCACCTGGGGCTGCGGCTGTGCGGCATATCCCGCATTCTCCCCAGTGATCACCTGATGCTGCAGCTGTGCGGCATATCCCGCAGTCTCACCAATGATCACCTGGTGCTGCAGCTGTGCGGCATATCCCGCAGTCTCCCCAGTGATCACCTGATGCTGCAGGATATCCTGCAGTCTTGCCTAATGCTATTCCCCAGCTCACTGCAGCTGTCCTCATTACTGCTTTTGTTATAAGTCTCAGTCATGCGGCAAACAAATGCCCTTTCCCTCCACAGACAAACATGGGTGCAGCCATGTTTGCCAGTATCACATGGACTTTCCCAGCCAATCCACCGCAGAATCCCACCTGGTAATTGGTCAGCCAATCCTCCTGCTACCTGCAGGTATAATAATACTCCTGCACTCTGTCTGTGCTTCAATTGTCAAACCTCCAGTTGGATGTTCCTGTCCCCCAGTATTACCAGCTCCAGCACAGCCTGACTTCTAGTAGTGCTACTACATGCACTCCTGCTGCTCCCGGGCAGCTCGCACTCCTGCTGCTCCCGGGCAGCTCGCACTCCTGCTGCTCCCGGGCAGCTCGCACTCCTGCTGCTCCCGGGCAGCTCGCACTCCTGCTGCTCCCGGGCAGCTCGCACTCCTGCTGCTCAGAGGCGTAGCGAGGGCGGTGCCGGTGGAGCACCAGCTCCAGGCGCAGGAAGCTATTATGGCGCCGGAGCTGTGCCGGCACCGCCATCTCGCCCGCTCAGGTGCCCAGCTCAGTGCGGCGCCCCCGCCGGCTCCCCACTGCCCGCTACGTGGTATATTTAAAAGTTACTCACATCTCTTGCTGGACCGCGCTAGCCAATAGGCGCTCGCGGTCCAGCAGCCACCAGTTGATTGGCTGCTGGACCGTGAGCGCCTATTGGCTAGCGCGGTCCAGCGGGAGATGTGAGTGACTTTTAAATAGCAGCACCGTGCACAGCGGGGAGCCGGGAGCGGGCAAGCCCGGCGACAGGGGGGAGGGGGTGCGCGGAAAGCACCGCTGCTGCTTTGCCGGCTGTGGGTGGGGTGGTGTGCACTAATCTCTGCACTATCCTCTCCCACCCACCCACCCTGCTGTGCACTATCCTCTCCCACCCACCCACCCTGCTGTGCACTATCCTCACCCACCCACCCTGCTGTGCACTATCCTCTCCCACCCACCCACCCTGCTGTGCACTATCCTCTCCCACCCACCCACCCTGCTGTGCACTATCCTCTAACACCCACCCACCTACCTGTGCACTATCTTCACCCACCCACCCTGCTGTGCACTATCCTCACCCACCCACCCACCTGTGCACTATCCTCTCCCACCCACCCACCCTGCTGTGCACTATCCTCACCCACCCACCCTGTTGTGCACTATCCTCGATGGGAATTGCAGTGTGTTAGTATGCGATGGGCATTACGGTGTGTTAGTATGTGATGGGCATTGCGGTGTGTTCTATAGTATGCAATTGGCATCATGTGTGGCCTTATGTGTAATTGGCGTTATGGCTGTGGCTTTATGTGTAATTGGTATTACAAAGTTTGCTAAAATGTGCAATGGGCATTACGGTGTGTGGTATAATGTTGGGCCGTGCCCACTTTTCACGGAGCAGGTGCCTCACCTACTACAAATTCGGGGGGGGGGGGGGGGGGGGGCGCGAAACATGCCCTTGCTCCGGGCGCCGTGGCACCTAGCTACACCACTGCTGCTGCTCCCGGGCAGCTCGCACTCCTGCTGCTCCCGGGCAGCTCGCACTCCTACTGCTCCCGGGCAGCTCGCACTCCTGCTGCTCCCGGGCAGCTCGCACTCCAATATTCTATCTATGGTTCACATCGCATCATGGCAATGAACATTCATTTGTCCGTATCACCGTTCTAACATCGATACCACTGTCCTTCAAACATCCATTCTACTCATACATGTCAGTACTGCTACTACTATGTCTGAGCTGCTACCATCGATGTTCTATCATCTATGCATCATCTCCACCACTGTTTATGGAGTCATATTGTGTTTGTGACTGTAATGTGTGGAGAAATATACAGTATATACTCATTGAAAGTATTTCACGCCTTTGGGGCCCTCCTTCATGTGTTAGTGTAGCAGTTCTCAAACTGTGGATCCTGACCCCAAAGTGGGTCGCGACCTTCTCAGCATGGGGCCATGACTCCATGTTGCTGACCATCAGGCTGATAAATTTTCTAATCTCAGTCAGTGATTCAAGGAGTCTGAACAACCCGTTGAGGTGTCTGTTTTTTAGACTCCTCCCATCACTCTGTGCCTCCACAATGCTGCCATGTACAGTATGTGCTGCCTGCTGACTACATGTGTGATGTGATGGGTTATGGTATATCAGGCTCCTCCCATCACTCTGTGCCCCCACAATGCTGCCATGTACAGTATGTGCTGTCTGCTGACTACACATGTGATGTGATGGGTTATGGTATATCAGGCTCCTCCCATCACTCTGTGCCTCCACAATGCTGCCATGTACAGTATGTGCTGTCTGCTGACTACACATGTGATGTGATGGGTTATGGTATATTAGACTCCTCCCATCACTCTGTGCCTCCACAATGCTGCCATGTATGTGCTGTCTGCTGACTACACCTGTGATGTGATGGGTTATGGTATATTAGACTCCTCCCATCACTCTGTGCCTCCACAATGCTGCCATGTATGTGCTGCCTGCTGACTACACATGTGATGTGATGGGTTATGGTATATCAGGCTCCTCCCATCACTCTGTGCCTCCACAATGCTGCCATGTATGTGCTGTCTGCTGACTACACGTGTGATGTGATGGGTTATGGTATATTAGACTCCTCCCATCACTCTGTGCCTCCACAATGCTGCCATGTGTGTGCTGCCTGCTGACTACACTTGTGATATGATGGGTTATGGTAGATCAGACTCCTCCCATCACTCTGTGCCCCCACAATGCTGCCATGTATGTGCTGTCTGCTGACTACACATGTGATGTGATGGGTTATGGTATATTAGACTCCTCCCATCACTCTGTGCCTCCACAATGCTGCCATGTATGTGCTGTCTGCTGAATACACGTGTGATGTGATGGGTTATGGTATATTAGACTCCTCCCATCACTCTGTGCCTCCACAATGCTGCCATGTATGTGCTGTCTGCTGACTACATGTGTGATGTGATGGGTTATGGTATATCAGACTCCTCCCATCACTCTGTGCCTCCACAATGCTGCCATGTACAGTATGTGCTGTCTGCTGACTACACATGTGATGTGATAGGTTATGGTATATCAGACTCCTCCCATCACTCTGTGCCTCCACAATGCTGCCATGTACAGTATGTGCTGTCTGCTGACTACACATGTGATGTGATGGGTTATGGTATATTAGACTCCTCCCATCACTCTGTGCCTCCACAATGCTGCCATGTATGTGCTGTCTGCTGACTACACCTGTGATGTGATGGGTTATGGTATATTAGACTCCTCCCATCACTCTGTGCCTCCACAATGCTGCCATGTATGTGCTGCCTGCTGACTGCACATGTGTTGTGATGGGTTATGGTATATTAGACTCCTCCCATCACTCTGTGCCTCCACAATGCTGCCATGTACAGTATGTGCTGTCTGCTGACTACACGTGTGATGTGATGGGTTATGGTATATTAGACTCCTCCCATCACTCTGTGCCTCCACAATGCTGCCATGTATGTGCTGTCTGCTGACTACACCTGTGATGTGATGGGTTATGGTATATTAGGCTCCTCCCATCACTCTGTGCCTCCACAATGCTGCCATGTATGTGCTGTCTGCTGACTACACGTGTGATGTGATGGGTTATGGTATATTAGACTCCTCCCATCACTCTGTGCCTCCACAATGCTGCCATGTATGTGCTGTCTGCTGAATACACGTGTGATGTGATGGGTTATGGTATATCAGACTCCTCCCATCACTCTGTGCCCCCACAATGCTGCCATGTACAGTATGTGCTGTCTGCTGACTACACATGTGATGTGATGGGTTATGGTATATTAGACTCCTCCCATCACTCTGTGCCTCCACAATGCTGCCATGTATGTGCTGCCTGCTGACTATACATGTGATGTGATGGGTTATGGTATATCAGGCTCCTCCCATCACTCTGTGCCTCCACAATGCTGCCATGCATGTGCTGTCTGCTGACTACACGTGTGATGTGATGGGTTATGGTATATTAGACTCCTCCCATCACTCTGTGCCTCCACAATGCTGCCATGTGTGTGCTGCCTGCTGACTACACTTGTGATATGATGGGTTATGGTAGATCAGACTCCTCCCATCACTCTGTGCCCCCACAATGCTGCCATGTATGTGCTGTCTGCTGACTACACATGTGATGTGATGGGTTATGGTATATTAGACTCCTCCCATCACTCTGTGCCTCCACAATGCTGCCATGTATGTGCTGTCTGCTGAATACACGTGTGATGTGATGGGTTATGGTATATTAGACTCCTCCCATCACTCTGTGCCTCCACAATGCTGCCATGTATGTGCTGTCTGCTGACTACATGTGTGATGTGATGGGTTATGGTATATCAGACTCCTCCCATCACTCTGTGCCTCCATAATGCTGCCATGTACAGTATGTGCTGCCTGCTGACTACACATGTGATGTGATGGGTTATGGTATATTAGACTCCTCCCATCACTCTGTGCCTCCACAATGCTGCCATGTATGTGCTGTCTGCTGAATACACGTGTGATGTGATGGGTTATGGTATATTAGACTCCTCCCATCACTCTGTGCCTCCACAATGCTGCCATGTATGTGCTGTCTGCTGACTACATGTGTGATGTGATGGGTTATGGTATATCAGACTCCTCCCATCACTCTGTGCCTCCATAATGCTGCCATGTACAGTATGTGCTGCCTGCTGACTACACATGTGATGTGATGGGTTATGGTATATTAGACTCCTTCCATCACTCTGTGCCTCCACAATGCTGCCATGTATGTGCTGTCTGCTGACTACACGTGTGATGTGATGGGTTATGGTATATCAGACTCCTCCCATCACTCTGTGCCTCCACAATGCTGCCATGTATGTGCTGTCTGCTGAATACACGTGTGATGTGATGGGTTATGGTATATTAGACTCCTCCCATCACTCTGTGCCTCCACAATGCTGCCATGTATGTGCTGTCTGCTGACTACATGTGTGATGTGATGGGTTATGGTATATCAGACTCCTCCCATCACTCTGTGCCTCCATAATGCTGCCATGTACAGTATGTGCTGCCTGCTGACTACACATGTGATGTGATGGGTTATGGTATATTAGACTCCTTCCATCACTCTGTGCCTCCACAATGCTGCCATGTATGTGCTGTCTGCTGACTACACGTGTGATGTGATGGGTTATGGCATACCAGACTCCTCCCATCACTCTGTGCCCCCACAATGCTGCCATGTATGTGCTGTCTGCTGACTACATGTGTGATGTGATGGGTTATGGTATATCAGACTCCTCCCATCACTCTGTGCCTCCACAATGCTGCCATGTATGTGCTGTCTGCTGACTACACGTGTGATGTGATGGGTTATGGTATATCAGACTCCTCCCATCACTCTGTGCCTCCACAATGCTGCCATGTATGTGCTGTCTGCTGACTACACGTGTGATGTGATGGGTTATGGTATATCAGACTCCTCCCATCACTCTGTGCCTCCACAATGCTGCCATGTATGTGCTGTCTGCTGACTACACGTGTGATGTGATGGGTTATGGTATATCAGACTCCTCCCATCACTCTGTGCCTCCACAATGCTGCCATGTATGTGCTGTCTGCTGACTACACGTGTGATGTGATGGGTTATGATATATCAGACTCCTCCCATCACTCTGTGCCTCCACAATGCTGCCATGTATGTGCTGTCTGCTGACTACACGTGTGATGTGATGAATTATGGTATATCAGACTCCTCCCATCACTCTGTGCCTCCACAATGCTGCCATGTATGTGCTGTCTGCTGACTACACGTGTGATGTGATGGGTTATGGTATATCAGACTCCTCCCATCACTCTGTGCCTCCACAATGCTGCCATGTATGTGCTGTCTGCTGACTACACGTGTGATGTGATGGCCTTCTGTAGTAATTTGCTGGGGTCCTTTGCGGCTTTAGAAGGGCAATTCGGTTAAGATGTTGTGCATGGAACACAGAGCTCTCCTGACCGGGATGGGAGCTTTGCGACGTCCCCTTTGGATGATGAAAAAACAGGATTTGGGTTTGTGCTGGTAAATCCCTTTCTCTGATTCCATAGGGGACGCTGGCCGCCCATCCTGCGCTATTTAGTTTACGTTTTTCTGCTGTAGTTTAAGTTTCATGGCAGCTGTTGCAGCATCTTTGCCTTACTGTATGTTCTGTGTGTTTTGTTTGGTCTGGATTCTATCCTCCTCTACAGTTGGCTTTACCGTCTCTGCTCGTACAGTTTCGTAACTGGTGGAGGGAAGGGGTCTAGAGGGGGAAGAGTCTGCCACACACTACAAATTATATAAAGTGCCGGCTCCCCTAATTACTAGTGTATACTCGATGTGAACCTGCCTTTGCCATCGATGGCAAAAGTGCAACTGGCCATCGATGGTCTATAACCATTCTATGGATGACCATCAATGTTTTTGCATATAGATGGTCATCCATTTTCTCTGAGTCGCCTGTGGACCAATCAAAATGTGGGGGCGGGGCTTCGCGGGTGTCGGGGGCGGAGATATGCACCGTGTTCCGGCACTGTAGGGAAAAAGCAAAAACGAAACTATTCATTTAAGCTTTACATCGATGGTGGGAAACCATCTGGTTCTCCCCCATCGATGGCAAAACTATTCGACATCGGCCATAAACCATCGATGATTTCTAATCATCGATGGTCATCCCTACTTTCAGCGTCCCCTATGGAATAAGAGAAAAGGGCTTTAACTGTAAGAACCAAAATTCTGTTTTTGTATGACCGAGAATCCTTTTCTCTGTCCATCAGGGCTCAAATGTACCGGAGAAGATAAGGCATAAATGGGAGAAGGGACTATTTCAGATGCAAAAGCGATTGATGAAGCTACAAGAGGCGATGGCAATGGTGGAGGACACTGAGCCATCACCTGACAGAAGCAGGGATGAGGTGAGTCAGAGGCTTACCATGGCGCCACCTGCTGGCTGAATGTGTGAGAAGAGGCTTCCTAGGGGACCACGGTGCTGACTAGATTGTTCATCCATTACACTGAAATGCTAATGCCAGGTGGTGCTCTAGAGCTGATATTCCTCTTTCCTCAGGGAGAAGGGCCAAGCAAGAAGAGGGTGGAACTAAAGTCTCAGGGTGACGGATTGGAGATGGGGTTAGAGGAAGAGGAGGAACAGACTCCACCCACAAGGAAAATGAAGAAGAAATCTGCCCCTGAAGAATCACTGGTAACAGAACGCAATAAAATTAAGAAACGTGAAGTGTGACAGCAGGGGGATGAGGACTGCGTAGAGATGGGTCAAGGGCAGTCCTTGATGATGTCCACGTCATTTAATGAGTGCCTTAGATCTTGGAGGCTCCTGGATTAGAAGCTTAAATAGATGCATGCAATTGTGCAATACGTAATAATCTTTTTCTATGACATATCCCAGAATCTCTTTCTCTGCACAATAGGCCTCAGAGGTGACATCAGATCAGGGTTTGGAGAAGAAGGACCAGATGGAGAGAAAAGAGGAGAGGAGATTACCGGAGATGGTAACGGACCAGGACAGTGCAACCTCTTCTGATGGAGGAAGTAATGAGGTGAGTCAGACCCTGACCACCTGCTGGCTGAATGTGTGAGAAGCCCATTAGGGGTCCATAGTGCACTGAATGCTAATCTTTCATATCAGTGGGGGGTGGGGAGGGGGACACCATAGAGGTGTCTCTGATCTACAAGCGCTGGAGAAATCATTCGTTGGTCGCGGACCATTGAATGACGTCTCCCTGGCAACGAATGGATGGTGATGCACTGCGGCTGTGGCGTTTGGTCCACGTTTGCAGCTGTGCATGTGGACCATAAGAAGATCCATAGTAAACAGATCTGAGCTACCAGCTGAAGGGAGTCGACAAAAATTCTTCCCTCACTGTCAGGCACAATAGTCGTGTGTGTCCCCCCCCCCCCCCCCCCCCCCCGCGCGCACCCCCACCCACCCCCATCCGCCTCAGGACACCCTTAGGTAGTGGGCAGATGAAAGAACTATGTAAATTATGTTGGTTTGTTCCCTTTTCCATAACTTTTATATGTGCTGATATTAGTGTGATATTCAATTCTTCCCCATCAAATGTTTGCTGATAAGTTTCACGCTTCTAATAGTTTTCTAAACTTGGTAATTTTCTCATCATTTATTCACCTGGGTGTTGGGTGGTGATTTAAGTGTGATTTAAAAAAATATATTTTTTAAAACTTTCAGCAGCTCCAGACCAGCCTTAGCGAAGTACTATCTGTATCCCCTCACCACCCATTAATTTGCTGTGCAGATTCACGCACCACCCCCTTGCACAATGCCCCCCCCCATCATCTTGTCGATGGCTACCACCCTCTCCCTTTCCTATTTGATGAATGCCCCCAGCCCCTGGTGTGCTCCCTTTCACTGCCCCCCTGTACGCCCAGCCCCTCCTGTGGCCGCTCAGGTGGGCGAATCGGCAATTACCGGGGGTGTGCCCAGCTCCATGGGGGGACCAGATCCCGGCACCCCTGGGCTGGGCACATGTCCACCCATGGCTGCTCTTTTGAAGCCCAGCCCCCCTCTCCAGCTTACGTGGCAGATGTGGTCGGGGCCTCTCCCAGGCCACGTCCAGGCCTGAGCACAGTACTCTCAGGTTGGCCCTGCGGCAGCCCTCCCCCTCCTGGTTTTCGTGCCTCCACAGACCCCAGCGGGGCCGGAGGCTTGGTGGGTCACCCCTGTTGCCCCTATTGTGGGGCCGCCACATCCCCTTCAGTGTCCCCAGGTGTCAGCGTTAGGACTGGCACCAACACCTCTGCCTTACGTTGCCCTGTGGGTTTGGGTCCAGGCTGGTTGGGGAGTTGCCCCCCCGCCGATTTTAGCGCCACGGACAGGGTCTGGGGGCCTGCAACTGCAAGACATGGGTTCAAGGGCCATTGCCGGGCCTGGTTCGGGTAGGACCTGGCGCCTACTGCAGCCCCGGCAGGGGTGTTGCAACTGATATCTGCCTCAGGTCCGGGCTACGTCCAAGGTGATTGGGACCACCCCAGCATTTATTCCTCCCAGCAGCAGACGTTCCCCGTCTCCATGACCTCATTGTTGGCCCCGTTGCTTGCTACCTGTTTTCCCTTGTCCCACGGGCCCCAGACCACTTGGTCCTTTAATGCCCACATAGTGTGCCGCAGTCGCCGGCATTTTTGGGTTACCCCTTTGGCGGCCATGCGGCGCCTTGGCAGCAGCACAATTGTTGGCAGCAGCCATTTGGGCTGGTGGGACCTTCCCGTGGGTGCCGCCATATATCATGTCGGCCAGCGGTGGTGCCACTCCTGCTCCAGTCGATTGCGGTGCAGCCTCGGGGGATGTGGGTACAGGGCCATGAATGTAACAGCTTCTTTTGTTTCCCAGGAAGGTTTACCCAGGTTGGCGGTGGGAGCCTTTGATTCTCCACAGCTGACTGCAATGGATATGAATGTGGCAGTTACACCTGTCGTTCCGGATGCTGAACCTGCTCCCTTGCCAGTACCTCCAGTGGTGCTGGGGCCAACCGGGGATGACGTCTGGTCGGATGGTCCTTCTGCTCTGGTTCCAATGTCTGGTCCTCCCATTGTCGTTCCCTCCCCTGGTGTGTCGGGGGCCGCTGGAGCGGCCGAAGCTGGGGCTTCCATCAAGCCTACAGATAAGGGTCCCGCGTCAGGAACCGGTGAGCTTAATACTGCACATGTCTCCACTTCAGTGTCGTCCTCTACAGACAGCTCCGCTAGCAGCGACGAGAAAGCTAGGTGCTGGGAGGTCCCAAAAAAAGTGGGGAAGGCGAACGCGCCTAATCAGGCGGCAGCTCCCAAGGAACCCTCTTTGCATGGGGAGATGTGCATTGCTCAAACACCGCAGTGACTAGGGGTCTGCGTAAAAGGGTCAGGGATAAGATTAAGGCAGGTAAATTTGTGGACGTGTTCACAATTACCGAGGATTTAAAGTCCGGGTTTGACGCGATTAAGAAGCCTGGGGTAAGTAGGCGAGCATGCATATCGTAGCTTCCACCATTGGCTCAAGGGGTTTATGTTTTTTTCCTCCTGTTATCTGGATGAGTAGCCAGAGGAACACCCCAATGTAGTAAGGTACATCTTCATGATAAATTTAGATGTTTTTGAAGTACAGGGGATTCGTCTGTCGGGATTACGACTATTCGTTTCGTCATAATCAGGAGGGTAATACTCTCGGTTTCAAGGATGTGGAGAATTGACTGGATGTCACCAGCCAGACCCCCACTGCCGAGTCACTAGTTAAGAATCCCATTCCTGGAAAGAAGGGGGCTGCATACAGTGACTCTAAGTGCACAAGAGGTGCGAGTTGTCGGTTCCGACACACCTGTCGAGTGTGCGGAGCTGGTCGCCCTGCCAAAGAGTGCAAGTCTGCCCCTTCTGGTGCCCTCGTAGGCCCACTCCCCCATTAGTGTCCCCGCTGTCATGGTTGTCCCGGTACCCGAATAGGCAGGATGCGGAATTCCTTCTCAAGGGTTTTAGTTTGGGTTTAATTTGCCCTTGGGGAGGAGGTTACGGTGGTTTTATGCAGGAATTTGCGTTTGGATGCGGAGTTGCCCCATGTGGTGAGACAAAAGGTGGACACTGAGATAGCTTTGGGCCGCATGTGCGGACCTTTTGACTCTCAGCCTTTGCCCAACTTGTGCATTTCCCCACTAGGGGTGGTGCCCAAGAAGATCGCGGGCAAGTTTCGGCTGATCCAGCACCTGTCTTATCCACATGGGTGATCTGAGAATGACGCCATTCCTGCTGAATTCTGCCGTGTCCGTTACCAGCTTTTCGATGCGACCCATGACATAATCCGGGGTTTTGGTTCAGGTGCCCTTTTGGCCAAACTGGATGTGGAATCTGCTTTCCGCCTCTTGCCCCTCCACCCCACTATCTGGACGATTTTCTCTTTGTAGGCACACTGGATGGTTCTGCTTGCCAGGAGTTGCTTAGTTTTGCGGGGTCGCTCTTTAAAAAAATTGGGGGTCCCGGTGGCAGAAGATAGTGGCCCATCCACTTGCTTGTCTTACCTCAGAATAGAAGTGGACACGGTGGCCGGTTGTTGCCGGCTCCCTGCGGACAAAGTTGCCCGTCTTCAGGGACAGTTGGAGAAATGTCTGGGCTCAGTCAGGGTTAGGCTCCGCCAAGCGCGCAGTCCCTGTTAGGGTCCCTAAACTTTGCCTGCCCAGTCATCCCGATTGGGCAGGTTTTTTGCCGGAAACTTGAGAGGGTTACGGCGGGGATTTCCAGCCTGCATCTCACCATTCACTTGCCTGGGGAGATGAAGGGTGACCTCCGGGTGTGGTCCTCCTTTTTGGAGGACTTCAACTGGGAGTTGTTGCCGCCACGGCCCGTTTCTAGTACCCGTTTAAAATTGCACACAGATGCGGACGGCTCTGCCGGTTTCGGTGCCTTTTTTCCAGGGGCGAGTGGTACGATGGGTCTCCTGAGGTTTTACAAGGAATCTTCTTCTCTTGTAGCGGTTTCCCATTATAGTTGCCGTAGAGTTGTGGGGGCATCAGTTACCGGGCAGGACGATTTTTTTTTCTCCTTCATCCACTAGGTGTCACTGGAGTAACAGTGGTGAATAGAAGGGCGACTGCAGGGAGCATGGGCACTTTAAGAATTTTCAGAGACAGTATGGCCAGCTTCTCCCCTTCTACTTCCCCCAGACAGTCTTGTTTTGTGCCCTGCGGGAGCTAGGCGCACTTCTGTCTTGCTCCAGGGCAAGTTCAGGAGAAATCTATATTTTTAATTTTTTTACTCTGCAATCAACAATAGGGTGGGTCAGACAGCCTCTGTTCGCCTCAGACAGACAGGGTCAGACAGCCTCAGTTCGCAGATGCATGCGGCTTGTGCTCTGGTCCCCGGCTGAGGAAACCACTGTCTCCGGATTGGACAGAGACACCGCTGCGTGCGTCGCGTGTCCTGATCCCCCACCAGCCGCAACGCCCACCGGCCAGCATGGCAGGGGTGAGTAGAGCCCGGTCCCTCTACTAGAGAGGTGTCCGGGTTATTCTTAAAAGTGGTGGTCCTTGCGCTTTAAAATGTGCGCCATTGTAAAAGGAGCTCGCCGGGAAGGGAAGTTAGACGTCACTCCCAGCTTCCCCCGCACTCCCCAGCACACGAGGCCGCCATTTTGGAAATCGGCGCTTCACGAGCTCGCTGATCTCGGAAGCATATACCGCGGCTGGAGGCTCCAGACACGCTGTGTCTTATCCCCATCATCCACCCCAGGATCCGTGAGTCGGACAGTGGGGTATAGGGGTGCGGGTCAGCTGCGGCTGTATGCAAATTAAGTCAGAGCGCTCACATAGCGCTTTATCTGACTGGGCAGCTCCTCTGTCACACTTGCTCCCAGCAGTCTATTACCCTTTTCTTTTTCTGCTGTGTCTGTGTATGTCGAACATGGTTAAGAAAGTGGTATGTAAGAAGTGCACAACTGAGTTTGTGCCTTCCGCAGAAGGAGACCTATGCTGTGATAAATGCACAGCAGACATGGTGGCTACACCGGGGAAGGCTGCTCCAGTGACCCCTATCTGGGCTGCACAGCTCACAGAGGTCATGTCTAAGCTGGCCACAGAGCTTGCAGCCTCTCAGGACAGGGTGGAATCTAGATCACAGCAGGCTAATTTAGCCATGGCTGTGCAGGGTCTCACCAAGGCTCTAGTGCCGGATCCAGCAGCTGCTTGCGAGCTCCAGGCCTCCCCCATTATTGCAGAGCAAAAGAGCATTTCCTCATATACTGGAGGATAATGACTCTCATGACGACATGCCATCCCTAGAGGGTGATTACTATGACCCTGACCCTGAGCCAGACCTTGTTCAGGTAGAGCCATAACCGGTAACACAGGGCCTGGAAGACCTTATTATTATGGTTCGCCAGGCTCTTAAGGTAGAGGACGGTGACACTGCTCCCTCTCGGCCTTCTATGTTTGGGAAGCGCCAAGAATTAGATGAACACTTACAAATTGCTTGGCGCCACCCTGATAAAAAAATTCCAGATTTCCAGGTATTTTTTGTCTACATATCCTTTTTCAACAGAGGGGAGAAAAATGTGTGAGACTCCTCCCACAGTAGATTCTTCAGTGTCGCGTCTTTCTAAAAAGACGGCACTGCCGGTCCCGTGTGCTTCCTCTCAGGGACCCCTCGGACAGGAAGTTGGAAACCACACTGAAGTCTATATATATGGCCGCAGGGGTTATTCAGCACCCTGCACAGGTAGGGTGCTGGGCAGTGTTTCCTCTAAGCTGTGCGCACGTGCGCGCGCACACAACTCGACGAGTGGTCCCTTTTTGCAGTTGTGGATTCAATTAATGTGTTTTTCACCCATTAACTACATTGTGTGCTGTGTTTTGAATGTTTACATGATCAATATTTTGAAGTAAAGTTAACACAAATGCTGAACACAATTTTCCAGTTATATATGTGACGCACAAAAATTTAAATTTCCTTCCAAAGTTGCACAGCCAAAATCTTTTGCCGCACACAGCCTTCGTAAAATTAGAGGGAACATTGGTGCTGGGTCAACAAGGCCATCGGGGTGTGGTCCACACAGATTGCCTCTGATCTCCGCACCAATCATATCGAGGCAACACTCGTCAGGCTGGCAGATCACATCCGAGAGGCTTCTGCTTATTTAGTGGAGGCATCCTCGGACATCTGCATCATGGTGGCAAAATTGTCTGCCCTGTCCATTTCTGCCCGCAGGGCTCTATGGTTAAGGCAATGGCAGGCAGATGCGGAGTCAAAGAGGAAGTTCTGTTCAGGCCTGAACTAGATAAATGGATTTCCTAGGCAACAGGAGGTAAATCGCATTTTTTACCCTCAACTCCTACCTCTGCCCCAAGGAGGACCTTTCAGGGACCCTCTTTTTCGGTCCTTTCGCCCAGGGTCAAGATTTCGAGGACGTGCCAGAGGCCGTTTCTCACAGCGTGGAACAAGAGGACGTGGACGAGGTGCCTCCACCTCCCAGTCAGAGCCAAAGACTACCTCTACGACCACTGCATGACTGTCTTCCCGCCCACCTGGGAGATCCCAGAGTGGGAGCACGCCTCCAGCTCTACACAGAGAAGTGGGAAGGCTCGTGCCACAATGCCTGGGTGAAAGATTTGATAGCTTCCGGCTACAAGATGATCTTCCAGAGGGGTGCCGGACGGGGTCCCGACAGTTGGGATCCCGACAGTCATTAACCCGACGTCGGGATCCCGACTGTTAAATCCCCGACGGACGGCCGGCGGCTATTTTCCCTCGTAGGGGTCCACGACCGCCATAGAGGGAGAATAGAATAGTGCCCGCAGCGTGCCCGCAAGGGGCTTTGTTGCGCTGGCCACGCTGTCTGAGGCCAGGCAGTCAGGATAATGACTGTCGGGATCCCGACTGTCGGGGAGTTATACCACACCCCTTCCAGAGTACACCTCCTCAAAGGTTGTTCAAAACCGGTTTGCCAGTTTCTCCAGGGAAAGGCATTCTATTGATGAAGTGGTGATTCAGGTACCTTGGGACCTTCAAAATCAGGGATTTTACTCCAACATTGGCAGTTCCAGGCACTTCCGTTTGGCCTCTCATCTGCACCCAGAATTTTCACCAAGGTCATGACTGTCGCAGGGGGTCACGGTAATACCGTACCTGGAAGACTTGCTTCTGAAGCTTGTTCACAGCAGGAGTTGTTGGACAGTTTCCACCTCTGATACAACATGGGTGGATCCTCAACTACACAGTCTCAACTTCAACCCACCCAACGGTTGCTATTCCTGGGGATGTTGATGGACACGGTCCAGATGAAGATCTTCTTGCCTCAGGAAGAGATCCTATCTCTGCAGACTTTGGTCCGGGCGATTCACACAAAGTGGGTGACGGTACACCTTTGCACCAGACTGCTCGGAAAAATGGTGGCATCTTTCGAGGCAGTACAGTACGGGCGCTTTCACTCTCGGCCTCTTCAGCTTTGCCTTCTGAGTCAGTGGTCAGGATCCCATTCTGTCTGTGATTCTGTCACCCAGGGCTCGCCTCTCCCTCTTGTGGTGGCTCCACTCAGCGAATCTGCAAGAGGGAAAGAGTTGCGGGATTTGGAACTGGACAATCCTCACCACAGATGTGAGACTGTGGGGATGGAGAGCTGTCACGTTGGATCAACAGTTCCAGGGGATCTGGTCCCCTCAGGAAGCTCTTCTGCCCATCAACATCTTGGAGCTCAGAGCGGTGTACTATGCCTTACTACAGACTCAACATCTTCTGCAACATCAGCCCATTTGTGGCCAGTCCGACAACGCCATGGCAGTGGCGTATATAAACAAGCAGGGCGGCACTCGCAGCCATGAGAGAGGTCAGTCGGATTCTCCTCTGGGCCCAGGACAACGCTCAGGCTATTTCCGCAGTCTTCCTCCCAGGGGTTGAAAACTGGGAGGCAGACTTCCTGAGCCGACACAACATGCACCCCGGAGAGTGGTGTCTGCATCCTCAGGTGTTCAAGCAACTGGCGAGGAGGTGGGGTCTCCCTAAAGTCGACCTCATGGCGTCTCGACACAATCACCAGCTGCCACTATATGGTTCTCGGATTTAACACATCGGAGGGAGATGGCCACGGTTCTTCTGATAGCACCGGATTGGCCGCGCAGGTCTTGGTACACAAACCTCACGTCCATGCTCGTGGACGAGCCATGGCCGTTGCCTCTGCAGGAGGACCTGCTCAGTCAAGGACCTTTCTACCATCAAGGCTTGGAGCGTCTTCATTTGACGGCGTGGCTACTGAGAAGTCCATCCTGAGGAAGGCAGGGATTCCTTCTACAGTTATCCCTACGATGTTGAGGGCCAAGAAAGAGGTGACATCTCTCCACTATTACCGTATCTGGAGAGCTTACATCAATTGGTGCGAGCGGAGGGGTGTCTCACCTAGGTTGTTTAAAAAAGCGAGACTCCTACTTTTCTTACAAGCAGGCCTATCGTGAGGCTTGAGGCTGGGCTCCCTCAAGGTACAAGTATCGGCCTTGTCTGTATATTTCCAGAGCCGCTTGGCCTTCCTACCGGAGGTACAGACACTTTTTCCAGGGGGTCCTCCGTATTCAACCCCCCTTTTAGGGCTCCTACCGCACCATGGGACTTGGATTTGGTTTTAACCTTCCTCCAATCCTCGTTGTTTGAACCTCTAGAATCTGTGGAATTAAAATATCTTACGTGGAAGACTGTGCTCCTTTTGGCCTTGGCCTCCGCAAGGAGGGTCTCTGACCTAGGGGCTCTTTCTTGTAAACCACCGTTCCTGATCTTTCACCCGGACAGAGCGGAACTTCACACC
The DNA here is from genome assembly GCF_055691185.1 of Crinia signifera. Lineage (NCBI taxonomy): Eukaryota > Metazoa > Chordata > Amphibia > Anura > Myobatrachidae > Crinia > Crinia signifera. Next base: position 10,778,550 of record NC_139217.1, on the reverse strand, counting down.
TGCAAGGCTTTTCTGCCTACAGTGGTTACAGCCTTTCACATAAACCAGCCCATTGTAGTCCCGGCTTTTGAGGGGGATTCGCCAGCTGACGAATTTTTGGATGTGGTGCGGGCCCTCCGTATCTATGTTGAAGGGTCGGTCTCCATTAGGTAGACTGATGCTTTGTTCGTGATCTACGATCCGCTGAAAATAGGTTGGCCTGCAACCAAACAGACGCTATCTCGGTGGATTCGTCTGACCATCAGACAGGCGTACATCGCGGAGACTCGTCCTCCTCCTTCTACCATATCGGCACACTCTATGTGCTCGGTAGGTTCCTCTTGGGCGGCTGCCGGAGGGGTTTCCATTCAGCAGCTTTGCCGGGCTGCTACCTGGTCGGGTAGGAAGACCTTTGTCAAGTTCTACCAATTTGATACCATTGCAGACCCTGCTTCTCAGTTTGTCTGCGTGGTTTTGAGGGGATCTCAGCGCTGTCCCGCCCGTGTTGGGAGCTCTGGGACGTCCCCACTGTTACTCCAGTGACACCTAGGGGATGAAGGAGAAAACAGGATTTTGTACTTACCGTTTAATCCCTTTCTTCGATTCTACAGGTGTCACTGGACGCCCGCCTCGACGCTGAAGTTCTTGTTTAGCTTCATTCAGACCAGTTTGTTTTCTTTGATTTTCTCCAGCACCATAGGTCTCTTCCAGTTAGGTTAAGATTTTCTACCAGTTGACTTTGCTGAAACTCTCCTCGATGGTATGTGTGGTCTAGTTTGTGTTTCTGCCATTTTTCATGTTCAGTTCTTTTCTTATACTGTTCTGTGTAAGAGAGTGTTTTAGTTTGTACTAACCTCCTCCTGGGAAGTGTTTTCCTATCTTCTAGCTCCCTGCGGGCACAATTCTGTTGACTGTCTGAGGGAAGTAGAAGGAGAGGAGATGGCCACACTGTCTCTGAAATTTTTTAAAGTGCCCATGCTCCCTGCAGTCGCCCTTCTATTCCCCACTGTTACTCCAGTGACACCTGTGGAATCAGAGAAAAGGATTTAACGGTAAGTCCAAAATTGTTTGGGTGCAACAAAAATGGTTGTTCATGCGATAAACAATCAGCGCGCGTCATTGCAGCAGGCTTGCGGCTGCTGCAATACGTAGTGCTGAAATGCCTGCAGTAACAGATAGTATTTCTGTAGCACATGTTCTGGGCGTGGACAACTGCATAGCTGATGCGCTTTCCCGCTTTGATTTTGGGAGTTTTCCGGGAGTGTCCGAATTCTGTCTGGCAGATTATAGAACAGGGATGACAGATTTATACAGCAATCCTTGGCTCCTTCTACTCCCTGGGCCTACTCATCTGTCTGGCAGGATTGGGAGGCGCATCGCCTTAGGTTTGAGGTTCAGGGTAAGTCGCATTGCTTGCTGGTTTTCGTTTGGGATCATTACTGCTGGGGCAGGTCCAAGGCGGCCATGGGTGGCGCCTTGGCAGGTATTGCTTTTTATGCGTGAATGCGGGGGATGCAGGATCCCACTAGGTCATTTATGCTGGGTAAGGCTCTGCATGGATGGGTTAAGGAGCGCACCTCCACGGCCGATTCGCGCAGGTCTATTTATCTGCGGCTGCTGCGTGATTTGATAGGGGCACCTGATGACTTTCCTTTTGAGTCCACGCTTTTTAGTTGGCCGTTTTCCCTAGCTTTCTTTAGCGCATTCTGGATTAGCGAGCTGGTGGTGGCCAGCAAGGGGTCGTTAACCATGGGCCTTCTGTTCATGGACGTGGTTTTTGCAGAGGGTTCACTCATGTCAGAGATACCTCGGTCTAAGACAGACCAGCTGGGCCATGGCAAGTGGGTCACACTGCGGGCTCATGTGGAGGCGGAAGTGTGCCCTGTGACTATAGCCACTAGCTACGCTCCTTCTAGGCCTCCGGGCAAACCCCAGTGGTTGTTGCATGGAGACGGGGCTCTGCTTACCAAGTATCAGTTTAATGCAGTGTTTACACGTTGCTTGCTGCATTTGGGCCTAAGGGAGGAGGAGTACAGGACGCACTCCTTCCGCATTGGGGCTGCTACCTGCGCGGAGGCCTAGTGGGCTTCCTGACTCTTCCATTCAGGCAATCGGGTGTTGGAAGTCCGCTGCTTTTAAGAAGTATATAGGATTAGATAAGATTTAGATGTAGTGCGCCTGTTGCGCTGACCCAAAACCGCTGTTTACCCGCCTGTTTAACAGCTAGTGTTCCGGAATTGGGGGTGTGAAGGACTTTCTTGCATTTTTTACCGCCATGGATCCTAATTAATTTCAATTTGGCCCACCTCCCCCTTCCGGAACACACGAGAGGTGTTTTACCAAGTTTTCGACTTCACTTGGGTTCACTGTACTAACTTACCTTGCTTTACTAATACTTGGAAATGTATTCATTTTTACTGACGTTAGGTCCTTTTTTTCTTTCAGCTTCCCCTTCAATACCTCCGGGAGAGATGTGGGTAGTCGGCAACTCGTTTGTTTTTTGGGCCGAACAGCACCCTTCAGCTAGGAGGGCTTTTGAGTTGTCCAGTGGACGTACAGTTAGGTGGTTCGGAGTCAGGGGCCTTAGGTGGTCCGGTTTGCTGGCCCTCCTGGATAGAGAAGAGATGGCATGGGGACGTCCTGCGGTAGTGGTGATTCATCTAGGGGGGGACGATCTGTGCCAGATGATGGGCATTAAGGTTATTATGGCGATCAAGGGGGACCTCCTTGAGCTTTTTCGACGTTGGCCTTCGGTCCATTTAGTCTGGTCAGATATTCTTCCCCGCAGGGTTTGGCAGGGGTGCTTTGATGTCTGCGCGATCAATAGGGCCAGAAAGAAGGTGAACTATGCTGTGTCTAAGTTCGTTTTGGCTATAGGGGGTTCGGCCATTCGTCACCCTTTGCTGCTGCAGGCCAGCCCACCGTATTACGCTAGCGATGGTGTCAGCTTGACTACTTTGGGTTTAGGGGTGTTTCTGGGGGATATTTTTTCATGTGTAGCTTAGGTTGGTCTTCATTGGGTGGCATGCGTTGGCTCTTAGAGCCTCTCAAGGATGTATCTTAGAGCCTGGCAGTCCGGCGTCACGGTCCAGCAGTCACTTGCGGCATAAATGGGCATTGGGAGGCACTGCCCCTAGAAAAGATGGCGGGTGTGTCCTGGCTTTGCGGGGGGTGGACAATTTGGGCACTCCTTCACAGGAGTGTCCACACCGGCCAGGTAAGGGGTGAAGAGACTTCCCAATGTTAGGTTGTGCCTTTGTCAGATGGGACGTTTCGGTAGTCACCATATTAATATTGATTAGTTGGGGCATTTAAGTCACCGCCAATGTGATGTGACTAGAGCTGGATATTACATGGTACCTTATTGCAGGCCCTTTAAGAGGGGTCATCATACCACGTAATGAATAACTAAATAAATATATATATATGTATGTATGTATGTGTATATATATATATATATATATATATATATATATATATATATAACCTTTAAATCTAATGCTTTGGTGTCGGTGTCTTTATTGCGTCAGTGTGAGTTATTTTAGTTAGGCTAGATTAAAGTGTGTTTGTTAAGGTTGAAACTGAGTTTTCCTTTTTTTGTAAGGGGTTAAGGATAAACTTAAAAAAAAAAAAATTAATACAATAGAGTATATGCACACATTACATACAATAGAGTAAAGGCACAGATCCCCCCCAATAGAGTATATGCACACGTTCCCCCCCCCCCCCCATATAGAGTATAGGCACCTCCCCCCCCATATAGAGTATAGGCACACATTCCCCCCATAGAGTATAGGCACACATCCCCCCTATATAGAGTATAGGCACACATTCCCCCCATAGAGTATAGGTGTCACGACCACCATGGCTGCTACCCAGTTCCCCTGTGCTGTGCCTAGCCCTAGGTCCTGCATCAGCGTGTCTCCTACCCTGGCACTCACCTCTGCTCCTGTTCCTTGTGCTGGTGGGGTGCATATTCCCGCACTGTCACCGCGTGGTGACAGTGGTGCTATGTGCTCTGGTGCCATGCAGGGCATAGGTGGCGTGAGACGTGAGTCGCCATGTGTGTCTGAGCCTGGTTTTGGGATCCTGCAACCTGTACTGTATGGCTCCACCTCCTCCTGTCAAGTGGCTATCCAATCGCCGCACAGCTCACTCCTTAAGTACTGACTTGCCGGGCAAGACCGGCAGTCAGTACAATGATGTCCATGCCTATGCATCATTGCTCACTCCTGGCTGTCTGTGGTAGTTACTACAGTTCCTGCGCCTCTGGTGAAGTTCTCTTTTACTCCTGCTGATCGTCTCACTGCTACACCTGTGTACCACAGAACCTGCTGCCGCCAATATGGACTGGACAAGGTTAGCCCCCCAAAGGGGTATTATCTTTCTCCTCACTCCTGATGGTTATTCTCCACGGTTACTCCTGGTTCTGCAGCCACGATCCTATTCAGCAAGGACATTCAGACTTCATCACTTAACCTTCATCCAGTTATTCTTCCAACCATCCAATCTTCATCCAATTGTTCTTTCAACCATCCAATCTTCATCCAATTGTTCTTTCAACCATCCAATCTTCATCCATTCATCCAATTCTTCATCCAATCATCCAACCCTCATTCAATCATTCAACTCTTTATTCAATCATCCAATTCTTCATCCAATCATCCAATTCTTCAACCAATCATCCAATACTTCTTTCAATTACCAAGCATCTCCATCCTCTTCAATAAAGTATTGTATTATTGACTTTTATCATTCCATAACTTACAGTATATTATTGTGCCATCATTTACAACCTGTATCGCAGTATCTTCATTAAATAAGGTTTTACTTTATCTCATTGCTTCACTCCCTTCTGTCGTTAATGCAACAACCTTATATCAAAGCACCCAGCCTCCGTTACACTCCAGTTGGTGATTCACGAAACGTGACAATAGGCACACATTCCCCTCTATATAGAGTATATGCACACATTCCCCCCTATATAGAGTATATGCACACATTCCCCCCATAGAGTAAAGGCACACATTCCCCCCATATAGAGTATGGGCACACAATCCCCCCCATATAGAGTATAGGCACACAATCCCCCCCATATAGAGTATAGGCACACAATCCCCCCCATAAAGAGTATAGGCATACAATCCCCCCCATATAGAGTATAGGCACACAATCCCCCCCCCCCATATAGAGTATAGGCACACTTTCACCCCATATAGAGTATAGGCACACTTTCACCCCCCATATAGAGTATAGGCACACTTTCACCCCCCATATAGAGTATAGGCACACTTTCACCCCCCATAAAGAGTATAGGCACACTTTCACCCCCCATATAGAGTATAGGCACACTTTCACCCCCCATATAGAGTATAGGCACACTTTCACCCCCCATATAGAGTATAGGCACACTTTCACCCCCCATATAGAGTATAGGCACACTTTCACCCCCCATATAGAGTATAGGCACACTTTCACCCCCCATATAGAGTATAGGCACACTTTCACCCCCCATATAGATTATAGGCACACTTTCACCCCCCATATAGAGTATAGGCACACAATCCCCCCCCCCCATAATAAAAGTATAGGCACACAATTCCCCCCCCCCCTGTGACCGGACGCCTGCCCTTACGACCTGGCTACGCCCTTTGGGTCCACAGATAGCGGTTCCTGGTCGATAGGGGATTTCCTCTTGCCGTCAGTAACCGCCTGTTACTGACTCCGCCCAATACGCAGTGGGCATGGTTACTGCTGCCACCACCAGAATCCTCCTACTGGAACCACGGATACTGACTCAGGCCCAAACGCTGACACCTGAGTACTACCTGCTAGAGTGTGTGCATCGACCCGCTGCTGACACCCCCCCAACTGGTGTCAATTGGTTCCTTACTGGTCACGGACCAGACCTCTGCTTCGGTAGCTGGCAGAGCTGAACTTGGAGGCGCTGGATGCTATACCTAGACAGCCGGAGAACGGAATTATTGCATTAATTCTGTTGGTCGCAAGATGAAAGTAGTTGTCTTGGGCAATAGATGGTTTATTTGCCAATCTCTTATATATTTGGCTACATCTGTCACTCAAAGTGTGTCTGGAGCTATAACGCTGGGTGGAGCCTCTGACTCACATGACAGAGAACCAGCCCAGTGAGCCCACAGACAGTGCCAGACACCCTCTGCCTCTCCATGTTTTTTTTTTTTAAATTCAGTCTTTATTTTAAATTTATAGACAATACAAAGACAAACATATACACTACAATACATATCATTACAAAATTCTTTACACTGCGTTATATCTTGATACATAGCTTGATTAATATTCCACACAATCTTCTTGCCATATAGAAGAGAATTGTCAATATGTAGTTACCAGTTACTAAATCATTAAAAAGACTAACTTGCTAACCTAATCCGGTGAGCCCAGATTCCAGCTTGCACTATTTGCTATACATACCCAATAGATAAGCGTACCCTCTTATTAGTGCCCTTTTCTCAAAGTGCTAAGTGCAATTTGTGCATAAAATTCTGATTAACAATATATCGTGAACCACTTCATAGTATACTACTATCTAATTAATAATACATATTATCCATAGTATTGTAGGTGAAATAAATCCTAAAAAGAGGCGTGTTATTAGATTTATTGATCTGCTTAAAGTGCATAGTGCAAAATATAATTTCTTTTTTTTTTTTCTCCTTCCTTCCTTCTCTCCCCCTCCCCTTGTACCACAAAAAAAAAAAAAAAAAAAAAAAAAAGAAAAAGAGAAAAAACCCAAATAGTATCTTAATTATATCTCTTTTAAGTTTTGTGTTTCAATAGTCCAATTTATAGAATTTCGAGTTACGCCATAATCCCCACGTTTTATAGAATTTGGAGTGGGCCCCCCTGCTTGCATAAGTAAATCTTTCATGTGAGCATATAGTGTTAACCAAGTGAATCCACTCCTCTCTAGAGGGAGTTACCTTATCCATCCAATGTCTAGCAATTATAACCTTAGCAATAGCTGAAACATTCCTAACCAATTGTACCCCAGGTTCGCTCTGTATACCGTGTTCCCATACCCCCAATATCATACCAGAGGAAGACAAAATATGTTGTGGGACCCCAACCGACACCAGAGTATTAATAATATTACCCCAAAAAATTTTTAATTCACTACACTCCCACAGTAAGTGCCAAAGGGTACCCTGCTCTTGCAGGCATTTTGGACAGAGGTCGCTATCAGAGAGACCCATTCTTTTCCTGCTCACCGGCGTAATATATATACGGTGCAGTATATTGAACTGCACCTGCTGGATACGGATTGAGATGGTCGCTCTAGTAGGAGCCGCCAATATCTCACTCCAAGAAAGATAATCCAACCAGAGAATGTCCTCTGCCCAACGTGCCCTCAGTCGTTCCAACTCCTCCCCTTGTACACCAGATTGTAAAAATTTATATATTTTAGACAGTCGATGGCGGGGTCCCAAACCTGTCATAAAGTTTTTCCCCGGGGATGACCTAATAATACCCCCTCTTCTTAACAACTGAGTTAGGGCACTGCCTAACTGGATATGTCTGAAGGCCATCTGATCGGGAAGATCGTACGTACTTTGTAAGTCACCAAAGGGACGGATTCTTCCGTCTTGTATGAACTGGCCTACTGTCCGTAGTCCATACCTTCCCCAGGCCCTACCCAGTTGGAGTGTATTATTATTTAGTGCTGGAATCGCAAGGATAGATGTGTCCGGGTCAATGTCCCCGAAGTGAGTAAATCTCTGTACTTGATCCCAAATTGTTAAAGCCTGGGTGATGATTGGGGGAAAATCTCGGCGCCTACATCTAGATAGGAGAAGCTGGAGGGGTGAGAGGCCCAACTCTAGATCTCCCACGAGGAGTTGTATCTCCAGAAAATCTACTTTCCCTTGAAACCAAGAGCATATATGGGTAAGTTGTGCTGCCCAATAATACCACCTAAAGTTCGGCAACGCTAACCCCCCCTCACTTCTTGCTCTATACAGGGTTTTTAATCTGACTCTAGGTCGCTTATTTCTCCATAGGAAAGAGGAAAGGGTGCCCTCCAAGTCCTGAAAAAATTCCAATTTGATATAGACAGGGGACTGAAGAATAATATATAATAGCTTCGGGAGAATGGACATTTTAATTAAATTGACTCTGCCAATTTGAGAAAGAGGCAACCCGGTCCATCTACGACATTTGTCCCGAATATCTTTCAAGACGGGTCGTACATTATTCCCCAAAAAATCTTGCGGGGATTTAGAGACCGTTATGCCCAAATATCGAAACTTATCAGTAGTTCTCAACATTGAATCGTGCGGACTGGTAGATGGAGAGTCCCCCAAGTACATCAAATTAGACTTTTCCCAGTTCATTTTTATCCCGGAAATCTCCCCGAATTTACAAATCACCCCCATTATCACTGGCAAATTGGTTTCTGGGTAATCCAACCCAACCAGTAGGTCATCCGCGTAGAGGGAGACCATGCTCCGACCACTAGATATTGTAGGGCCTAATTGAGATCTCAGAGCACAAGCCAGGGGTTCCACCGCCACTGCAAATAGCAGTGGAGAAAGAGGACACCCCTGTCTTGTGCCCCTTGCTAAAGGGAAGGAGGGGGAGGTGTATCCATTAATTGTTATCCTTGCCACAGGGTGCTGATATAGCAATTTGATCCAATTAATAAAACCATCTCCGAAACCAAAGACCTTGAGGACTTTCCAGAGATAGTCCCATTCAATCACATCAAATGCTTTGCTGGCATCAAATGATGCCAGCGCCGCAGAGCCTCCCCTATAGTTATTTAGCTGGATATATGCGTGGACTCTTCTCAAATTGATCGCTGTGGATTTTCCCGGACGGAATCCAGTCTGATCTGGGTGAATAATATAATCTAACACCTTCCCTAACCTATTAGCTATGATCTTGGCATAGATTTTTGCGTCGGCAGTAATTATTGAGATGGGTCGATATGACTCAACCCTAAGGGGGTCTTTACCCCCCTTAGGGATCATCACAATAGAAGCTGCTGCCATTGAATGGGGAAAATTCCATTCCTTGACCATGTCATCGAACAGGGTCCAAAGAGCTGGGGCTACGTATCCCATATATTTACGATAGAATTCTCCTGGTAGGCCGTCGAGCCCTGGCGCCTTATTATTTGGGAGAGATTCAATGGCTGCCACCACCTCCTCTAGTCCTATAGGGGCCTCCAGCCCCTCTCTAGCCTCGTCCGACAACTGGGGAAGATTTAGAGACACAAGATAGTCAACTATAGCTTCTTCGCCCTGAGAGGACTGAGATTTATATAAGTTCTTAAAGTATGACAGAAAAATATTAACAATATTCGGGGTATCTGTAACATTCTCCCCAGTATCGGATCTGATGGCCGAGATGAAGCTGGAAGGTTGTTCTTGCTTGGACAATATCGCCAACCATTTTCCCGCTCGGTCTGAGTGGCCATACCTTCTATGGTCTCCCATGGCTAATCTACGGCTAGCAGCCTCTTCAAGATGTTCTCTCAGGTCACTTTGGGCTTGGCCCCACGCTTCCTTATCCGACTCTAACCCAGTACTACAATATTTATCTTCCAGACTGGTGGCGCTATTCTCCAAAACTAGTAATCTGGCCCTGTATTCTCGCTTAATAAATGCAATACGTTTAATTAGTATCCCTCTAGAGAAGGCCTTAAACGCCTCCCACACCGTTGTCCCGCTAGCTGAGCCCCAATTTTGGGACATAAATTCCTCAAATACCCCCCCCACCCCCTCCTGATCTCCTATTTGTTTTGGACTTGATGTCTTTAAATTTCATCCTGTCCCGCTGAACTTCAATCGGGAAGTCTGGAAAAGTAACAATTTTTCCCCCATTGTAACTTAGCTCGGGTTTTGCCCTTGCCAAGCGAATAGTAATGTCTCTGTCCCTGAAATGAAGAAATTTAGCAATCAACATTCGGGGTGGTGCACCGGGGACTGGGGGACGGCCAGGGATCCGATGGGCCCGCTCTATGGTGAATTGGGCGGTGAAGGCTTCTCTTCCAAATGTGCTAACAAGCCACTGCTCCAGAAACCTCTCCGGTTCGTTACCCTCGACTCGCTCAGCAAAGCCCAGAAACCGGACGTTACTACGCCTCAATCTCCCCTCCATGTCAGTAAGCTTATACCTCATCTCCCCCACCTGAGAAGAGAGGTTTTTAATCTGATTGTTGAGGGGGGAAACCTGGTCTTCAATTTGGGATATACGTGTCTCAACCTCTGTAACTCGCTCCCTAATTTTCTCCGCGTCTTGTCTGAGAAGGGAGATATCCGATTGAACTTTTCCCAATTGGACAGACAGGCGGGACTCACAGTTGTTAATAGCGTCCAACACTTGCTGCAGGGTTATTTCAGTAGCTGGGGGGTTAATATCCTCTTTAACTGGAGAAGATGCAGGAGTAGAGGTCTGTGAGGAGGGCCCGGACTGAATGGGTTTGCGAGCATATTTTTCCAAGCGTGCAGCGGCCGTATTCTGGCCAGTTTTCCCCATTATATCTTATATATCCACTTATCTCAAAAGGATCACCAGATATGCGGGACACACTGCGGGTAGGTAGACAAAGTCACCGGCGATTTACAGCAGTTCCGTCTGAGAGATACGGGGATACACTTGCCCCAAAGCCAACCACACGCTGATTCAGTAATAAGGCGCCCGGGACCACTGTAGGCAGACCACCTCTCCCCCCTCAGAAAAATAATAGACACAGTACTTGCGTAGGAATCGTAGAGGTGTCGCCGCCATATACCGACACGCTGCCCAGCTGGATATTGCGGTTAGGAAGCCACCGCTGCTTGAAATGGCTGTAACACCGGGGCTTCACTGGGGCTCTCTGCAGCGGCACACTGGCTGTTGTTCTGTGCTATGGTCCGGCTGTCCGCTACAGGATAGCACGTCGTGGGGCTCCCACTTGGATTGCTGCTCTCTACTTTCGGTCGCCAGCAGCCGGAAGCCTCCGGCAACTCACACGCTGCGTCTCCGCTTCCTCCGCTCCGTGCGTTTCTGCCACCTTCGCTCAGGCTCCCAGGGTGCACCGCTCGCTCACCCAGGATTCACCGCGTCTCATCCAAACACTCCCCACACGCGGGATGACAATGTGCCCGCGTCTCAGCAGTGGAAGCGGCTCCAGACGGACGTTCACAGGCAAGGTTTTCCAGGTTCAGGGGGGGTTTTTCCCGCATTCATATTAGCCTCAGCGGGAGGGCGGGAGGGAGAGGGGATGGAAGCCTACACATGCTCACTCAGCCGTGACCCGCCCCTTCCGCCATCCTGGAGCACAGCCTGCCTCTCCATGTTACACAGCAAAGACACAGCTACTCACCAGACACACCAGGTGAGCGCCCCACACCTCCATACCTCCCAACATGACCCTCTCCAGGAGGGACAGAATACTCTGTTTGTGGACTTCCATCTTAATTTATGATTGTCCTCACCTGTTTTAAACAGGGTAATTGATAAGAAAGGTGTTTAAGCACAGGTGATGGTAATCCATAAATTAAGAAGAAAGTCCAGAAACAGAGCAATGTGTCCCTCCTGGAGAGGGTCATGTTGGGAGGTATGCACCTCCCCCCCCTCATTCACGGCATCCCCACGATTAAATGGCACATGTAAAACACTGACATGGCTATGGTCGACAATGAAAAAGGTTGACATGAGTTTTTGAAGATTTATTTTTCACTTTTTCAATGTTTTCATATTCATTCTAATGTGTCGACATGGACACCAATGAAGTGCCACACTTATGTCAACATTTACATGTGTTGACCTTTCTGTGTTGATTTTTTCTTGTGGTGATTCGCGGCACCCCCCGCGACCCCCCTCCCGCGATTTGCAGCACACCCCCGCAATTCGCGGCACCCCCGGTCACTCCCGCGATTTGCGGCCCCACCCCGTGACCCCCCCTCCTGCCATTCGCGGCACCCCGCGACCCCCCCTCCCACGATTCGCCCCAACCCCCCGGGCCCCCCCTCCCACGGTTCACGGTGCCCCCCACGACCCCCCCTACCGTGATTCCCCACCCCTGACCCCCCTCCTGTCATTGCGGCAACCCCCCGCGACCCACCCTCCCTCGATTCACTACAACCCCCCGCGCCCCCTCCCACGATTCGCCGCACCCACACACACACCCCCCCCCGCGACCCCCCCCTCCCGCAATTCACGGCATCCACCCACGACCCCTCCTCACGTGATTCGCGGACACCCCTCACCTCCTCCCCCCCCCCCACCCCCGATTCACGACAACCCCAGGATTAAGTGGCACATGCAAAACACTGGCACGGCTATGGTCGACAATGAAAAAGGTTGACATGAGTTTTTGAAGATTTATTTTTCTTTTTTTGAATGTTTTCATATTCATTCTCATGTGTCGACATGGACACCGATGAAGTGCCACACTTATGTCAACATTTACATGTGTTGAACTTTCTGTTCAATTTTTTTACAGTGACAATTATGTGCACGTCAACCTACACATCATCAACCAATTCTTTGTATAATATATAACGGTACTTGTTTCCTATCTGGGCGCCCAGGTTTTCTACGTACGGCACCGTAATGAAATCGGATCGCATCGCATCGTACACATACACGATATTGAACGATGCGATGCGATGCGATCCGATTCGATTTCCCATAGGAAACAATGTGAAATGGCTCAATTTAGCCAAATTCTCATAGGAACAATAGTAAATGGGCCAAAAACACCCCTGAACATTGAAATGTCTCCCCAAAAGTAGTTGATGCCACCCCGCCATCAACGTGAACCCGAAGCGTGGCGAGCGCAGCGAGCCCGCGAGGGGCGGCGGTACGCGTCCTCCGACCTTTTCATGCCCTACTATCCACTAGGGCGTGGAGTGAGAATAGAATAGTGTGGCGAGCGCAGCGAGCCACCGAGCCCGAAGCGTGGCGAGCGGACGCGGATACCTTCACAGTTATACGCGTCCCCTCGCGGGCTTCCCAGGTGTCCATGGCGACGCGGACACCTGGGAAGCCCGCGAAGGGACGCGTTTACCTGTGAAGGTATCCGCGTCCCCTCGCGGGGCTCGCTGCGCTCGCCACGCTTCGGGCTCGGTGGCTCGCTGCGCTCGCCACACTATTCTATTCTCACTCCACGCCGACGTGGATAGTAGGGCATGAAAAGGTCGGAGGACGCGTACCGCCGCCCCTCGCGGGCTCGCTGCGCTCGCCACGCTTCGGGTTCACGTTCATGGCAGGGTGGCGTCAACTACTTTTGGGGGGACATTTCAATGTTCAGGGGTGTTTTTGGCCCATTTACTATTGTTCCAATGATAATTTGGCTAAATTGAGCCATTTAACATTGTTTCCTATGGGAAATCGAATCGGATCGCATCGCATCGTTCAATATCGTGTATGTGTACGATGCGATGCGATCCGATTTCTCTACGGAGAATAGCATGGTGCGCAATTAACTTAGTGGGCGCCCAGATAGGAAACAAGTACCTATATAACACCTGTTCTGTTTTACTGTAGGTGTTTTAAGTCAGACCTTTTACTGCTACTATTACTGTTTATGTAAATGCATTCTGAATGACAGCAACATCCTACCATCCTTCTACAATAATATATAACCAACTAGGTGATTCATCGCGCCCCGTGCCCCCCCCCTCCCGCAATTCACGGACCCCCCGCGCTCCCCCCCTCCCGCGATTCGCAACCCCCCCTCGCGCAATTCACGCCCCCTCCCACACTTTGCGGACCCCCGCCCTCTCCCGCGATTCGCCGATACCTGCGCCCCCTCCCTCCCTTGATTCACGGCACCCCCCGCGCCCCTCCCGCAATTCACGGCACCCCTAAGCCCCTCTTTAGTCCCCCGTATACTCACACACCCCTATCACTACCCAGCTTCCTGCTCTCCTGAACCGTAACTTCCACCACTGGGCAGTCGCTGACGCTGTTTTGCCCACATGCCCCTATCATGCCTCATAGCCCAGCCTCCTGCTCTCATGCTCCCGAACTCCCACCCAGTAGGAGGAGACACTGACTAAGGGCCACCATCCTGTACTCCTGTACTGCCACGCTGGAACCTCACCCACTGGCAGAAGCTGCACAGTATCTTCCACCCTCCTCTTTAGTCCCCCTTATGCCCACACACCCCTATCACTAACCAGCCTCCTGTTTTCCTGTGTCGTGACCTCCGCCAGTGGGGAGCCGCTGACTCAGAAACACCCTACTATACTATTGCGCACACACACACCTAAACAACATGCACACACAGCCCTCCCGCACCCACAAATGTCACTGTACCATCCACACTATCAATGTACATCTTACTCTGTAACCGCTTTTTACAAAACAATACACACCCCCTTCCACATCATATGCTCTCTATTTAACACATTTCACCTATAACTCAAGTTGCAATACAGGCATCTTTCATACAATTCTAACCATCTTTCTCATATGCAAATGTTCACAAATTAAGGGGGCGCAGCCCCTTACGACGGTGTGAAGAGCGCCCGTAGGGCGCGATGAATCACCTAGTAGATATTAAGATATATCTTCTATCATAGGAGGTACAGCATACAGATGTTACAGCAGGCATGTCCAACGTTGGCCCTCCAGATGTTGTGAAACTACACATCCCAGCATGCTTTGCCACAGTTTTGCTATTAGAGAATCCTAAAACTATTGCAAAGCATGCTGGGATGTGTAGTTTCACAACATCTGGAGGGCCAACGTTGGACATGCCTGCGTTACAGCATTCAGATGCAGGCAGAAGTACAGAATACCAGAGCTCACATGCCCTGTTTAAATAGACAGAAAACACACTGGCATTGTCAGATCCTCCCCCCATACCTTTAGGATTTGCATATCAATCTGGCATCATACTTCCAGTGCCTAACTAATCAAGATTACATTCTAAAAATGATGATTCCAATTTCCTTAGGGGACTTCCAGGAACGGTGAAGTTCATTTGATTATCTCCTGGACATGTTTACGTAAAGAAACACAAATGTCTGCATTACCAACACCTCGCACACAGGATGTCATGGATTCAGTGACCCATCACCTGGGCCAGATGGGATTCATCCTAGGGTACTAATTTAATTATGGGAGGAATTAGCTTCCCCTCTACATTATATCTTCAATAATTCTCTATCATCAGGAAAGGTACCAAAAGACTGGAGAATAGCAGAGGTAGTGCCATTATTTAAAAAAGGAAAAAAGGAGGATCCCGCTAATTACAAACCTGTGAGTTTAACATCAATAGTGGGTAAACTATTTGAAGGATTTTTAAGAAATGGGATCCAGGAATATTTAGACCTTCATAGTTTACTCAGTAATAACCAGCATGGGTTCGTGAAAAATCGTTCATGGCAAACTAATCTACTTGGTTTCTATGAAGAGATTAGCCAAAACCTTGATAATGGAAACGATGTAGATGTGATTTTCCTAGATTTTGCTAAAGCCTTCGACACCGTACCACACAAGAGGTTGATAAATAAAATGGAGGTCATGGAATTAGGGGCAAATATCTGTAGATGGGACGGGAACTGGCTGTGTAATAGAGAACAAAGAGTGGTCGTGAACAGTGCTGTATCAAATATGACACCAGTACTAAGTGGAGTGCCACAGGGTTCGGTTCTAGGGCCCATTTTGTTTAACATTTTTATTAACGATATTGGTATAGGGTTACTCAGCAATGTATCCATCTTTGCGGACGATAAAAAACTGAGCAGAGGGTACTTATGTATTATCTGGACTCCCATGTTAAATGCACCCCATTTTTTCATACCCCTACTATCCAACTACGCCTGGAGTTGATTTTATATAGTGTGGCGAGCGCAGCGAGCCACCGTGCCCGAAGCGTGGTGAGCGCAGCGAGCCCCGCAAGGGGACGCGGTCTCATAAGAAAAACGGGAGTCCAGATATTACATAAGTACCGAGCAGAGTTATTAAATCATCAGAAGAGGTCACCACGTTTCAAAATGATTTTGACAATCTAGATCAGTGGTTCCCAACCCTGGTCCTCAAGTACCCCCAACAGTGCACGTTTTCCAGGTCACCCGGCAGGTGCACTCATTGTTCAGTCACATTTTAAAAGATCCACAGGTGGAGCTAATTATAGCACTTGTGATTCTGTGTGGAGATCTGCAAAACATGCACTGTTGGGGATACTTGAGAACCAGGGTTGGGAACCACTGATCCAGATGAGTGGGCAAAAAAGTGGAAGATGAAGTTCAATGTGGACAAATGCAAGGTCATGCACCTTGGGAGACATAACCAGTGTGCTAGTTATAACCTAAGCGGGGAGGAATTGGGTAATTCAGTACTCGAAAAGGATCTAGGAGTCCAAATAGACGACAAACTAGGGTGTAGTGCTCAATGTAATATAGCAACAAAAAAGGCCAATTTAAACTCTAGCATGTATTAAAAGGGGCATGGAAACTAAGGATTCAAAAGTAATTATGCCTCTGTACAAATCATTGGTTAGACCGCACCTCGAATACGGAGTACAATTCTGGGCCCCACACTATAAAAAGGACATCATAGAATTAGAAAAAATCCAAAGAAGAGCAACTAAGCTTATATTGGGAATGGAAAATTTAAGCTACGAGGAGAGCTTAAGCAAGCTGGGACTATTTACACTAGAGAAGAAACGTTTAACGGGGGACATGCTCAACATGTACAAATATATCAGGGGCCAATATAAGGAACTGTCAAACACCCTTTTTTCTGCTAGACAGGAATCTAGGACGAGAGGGCACGAGTTTATATTAGAAGAAAAAAGTTTGGTACTCTTTACCTAGAAGGGCGCCCACGATTTTGATCTTGGGCATTGTAAGGAAAAAAAATTGCGTCGGTCGCAAAAAATCGCATGCGATGCGACCGACGCAATTACCGCGTTTTTCCATAGGGAACAATGTTAAATGGCCCACAGAGGCGAAATAGGCACCCTGAAGTGTGAAATGGCCCCCCTAATTGTTAACGCCACCCCACGTTCAACGTCAACCCGAAGCGTGGCGAGCGCAGCGGTACGCGTCCTATGACCTTTTCATACCCCCACTATCCACGTCGGCGTGGAGTTGAGAATAGAAAGTGCGGCGAGCCCGAAGCGTGGCGAGCGGACGCGGACACCTTCACAGGTATACGTGTCCCCTCGCGGGCTTCATAAGTGTCCGCGTCCCCTCGTGGGGCTCGCCACGCTTGGGGCTCGGTGGCTCGCTGCGCTCGCCACACTTTCTATCTCAACTCCACGCCGACGTGGATAGTGGGGGTATGAAAAGGTCGTAGGACACGTACCGCCGCCCCTCGCGGGCTCGCTTCGGGTTGACGTTGATCGTGGGGTGGCGTTAACAATTGGGGGGCCATTTCACACTTCAGGGTGGCTATTTGGCCTCTGTGGGCCTTTTAACATTGTTCCCTATGGAAAATCGGGTCAATTGGGACTTTTAACATTGTTCCCTATGGGAAATTGCGGTAATCGCGTCGGTCGCATCGCATGCGATTTTTTGGTACATGCGATGGGCGCCCTTCTAGGTAAAGAGTACCAAAAGTTTTTGTTCATCTAGAAGAAAAAAATTCGTTAGTCAGAACAGTCAAACTTTGGAACTCTCTTCCTGGAGAAGTGGTGTCGGCAGACACTATAAATACGTTTAAAATAAGGTTGGATAAAAATTTATTGGTTAAAAACATCCACGGGTATGAATAAGTAACAATCTGTCTTTAAAATATCAGAACATACTATACAACAAGGAATTAGCTACTATAAACATAGGTTGAACTAGATGGACGCAAGTCTTTATTCAGCCTCACCTACTATGTAACAAGTTTCCTTATTATCACCTTTTACACAGGGTAGAAATGGGAAAAACGGATCATTAACCCCTTCCCGACAATTGACGTACATTTACGTCATGGTCGGGAAGTACTTCCCGACACATGGCGTAAATGTACGTCATGGCATTTAACTGTCACCGCGTCTATAGACGCGGTGACAGTTACAACATGTCTGCTGTCCCTGACAGCAGACATGTCCGTGCATGCCCAGGGGGGGCTGCGATGCCGCCCCCCGTCGGCGATCGCTGTGATTGGCTGTTCAGTGTGAACAGCCAATTACAGCGTTTTTTGTGTCACCGGCGAATAACGTTCGCCGGTGACACGCGATCGGAGGTGATTGGTGCTGTAAAGTACAGCACCAATCACCGCGGGGTGTAAGGGTGACACTGGTGTCACCCCACCTCACCCCGCCCGCCCCCAAAGGCCGTGATTGGTCCGTCGGACCAATCACAGCCATGGAGGGGGGTTTAAACTAACGGTGACTGCACTGCAGACGCCATTCCGGTCTGGAATTGCGTGCAGTGCGGTCACCGTGCCTAGCTGCCGCGATATACTGACCAGAACCTTGCAAAATACTTACCTGATCCTTGCAAATATCTTGCCTGCTTCATCACTGCTTGTAGTGTGCTGGATGCTTCCTGGATCCTGTTACTTGTGACTTCCTGTGTTGTGAACTTGTGCTGCTGCAGTGTAATAGCGTTAGTTAGATAGAGAGAGATAGAGAGAGATAGTGTCAGAGAGTGCTATATTTTGTGCTGCTGCAGTGTGATATAGTTATAGAGAGAGAGATAGAGAGAGATAGAGAGAGATAGAGAGGCCTAGTGACAGAGAGTGCTATATTTTGTGCTGCTGCAGTGTGATAGTTATAGATAGAGAGATAGAGAGAGATAGAGAGAGAGAGATAGAGATAGTGACAGATTGTGCTATATATTTTTTATATAACTGACTGCTGCCCCCCCTTTTGTGCTGATCAGTATAAATTAACTGATCAGCAACTTTTTGGGGGCGCAGGTTTTTTTATATATATATATATATACCTGTCACTGCTGCTGCTGCAGTGTCATAGAGTGTTAGATAGTGAGAGATAGAGAGAGATAGTGACAAGAGAGTGATAGAGAGTGCTAAATTTTGTGTCTGCTGCCCCCGCCTTTTGTGCTGATCACTATATCTGAGGTGATCAGCAACTTTTTGGGGGTGCAGAGGTTTTTTTTTTTTATATATACCTGCCAGTTGCACTGTCAGTTGCACCAAAGGTTGTGCACCTGCTGCCCCTCACTGGTAATCAGTGTCGCATCACTGATCACCTTTTTTTTTTTGTGTGTGTGCTGTGGGGTCTTTTTTTAATTTTTTTTTTACACACACTGTGATTTTGTGGGTGTCCTGTGGCCGCTGTGCGCTGATCAGTGACGTACATCACTGATCATCTTTTTCGGCACAGGGTTGATCTATTTTTTTTTTTTTTGATCAAATTCCTGTTGCCTTTGAGCGCTGTTCATTGACGGTTGTTACTGACCAACATCTGTGCTCAATTTTTGGCGCAGGACCTTTTTTTTTTTTTTTTTTTAACCCCTTCAATTTTTTTTTTTTTAACCCCTTCAATTTTTTTTTTTTAACCCCTTCAATTTTTTTTTTTTTGTAACCCCTTCAATTTTTTTTTTTTGTATAAAGTATTTTTTTCTGCACTACATACACACTACACACTACATACTCCCCGGGTTGAAATAAAGTTTGTACCCCCCCCCCTACACTATACACGTGTTGAAACATTTCACTACCAGTAACACAAAAATAAAAATGGCATCCCAAATGTCATCCCAAATGTCATCCCAGTCATCCAGAAGAATGTATTCAGCGGAGGAGGCATATGCCATGCTTGCTTCTGACTCTGACACAGCCAGTGATGCAAGCGGGGAATTTGAAGGATTCGCCTTAAGCTCCTCTTCCTCCTCTGGTGATGAGGGACCCCCTCAAAGACGCCCCCGTAGAGCAGCTGAGACCCCCCCCCAATAATTGATCTCGTATGGACCCCACCACCAGACAATTTTGAGCCCCAGGTTCCTGAGTTTTTGGCCATGCCAGGAATCCAATTTGATTCCACAGGTCTCAGAGAAATTGACTTTTTCAAATTATTTTTCTCTGATGATTTTATAAATTTAATGGTGGACCAAACTAATTTATATGCCCAGCAGTTTATTGCTCAAAACCCCACGTCATCATTTGCTAGGTGGACCCCTGTAGATGCAGTAGAGATGATGACGTTTTGGGGTCTGGTGTTTCATATGGGCATAGTAAAAAAGCCAGAAATTAGGCAATATTGGAGTACAGATGTTCTGTACAGCACCCCATTTTACCGTATGGCCATGCCCCGGGCTCGATTTGAGACGATCCTTAAATTTTTGCATTACAACGTTAATGCACAGTGCCCACCCAGAGATGATCCCACCTTTGACCGGCTATTCAAAGTCAGGCCGGTCATTGATCATTTCAGTGCCAAATTTGAAGACATGTACATCCCAGATAAATTCATTTGCATAGACGAGTCCCTTATACATTTTAAAGGAAGGGTTAAATTCCGCCAGTACCTTCCCAGTAAGAGGGCAAGGTATGGCATAAAAATGTATAAGCTGTGTGAAAGCACCTCAGGGTACACTCACAGGTTTAGGGTATATGAAGGGAAGGATTCAAGAATTGAACCGCCAGAATGCCCCCCCTCCCTCGTAGGTGTTAGTGGAAAAATTGTCTGGGATTTAGTGCACCCCTTCCTGGATAAAGGTTATCACCTCTATGTGGATAACTTTTACACCAGCATCCCCCTGTTTAAGGCCCTTGGTTCAAGAGGTACAGCAGCTTGCGGTACTGTGCGCAAGAACCAAAGAGGCCTCCCAAAAACGCACATTGCCCAAGTAATGAGAAGGGGTGAAAGCAGGGGAATATGCACCGAAAATATGTTGTTGGTCAAATATAAGGACAAGAGGGATGTCCTTATACTGACAACAATTCACGGAGACAGTACCACCTCCGTCCCTGTACGAGGTACCAGTACCCACACCTCAAAACCTAATTGTATCCTGGATTACAATAGGTACATGGGCGGAGTGGATCTTTCAGATCAGGTACTGAAGCCGTACAGTGCCCTGCGGAAAACAAAAATCTGGTACAAGAAGCTGGCCGTGTATATCATCCAGATGGCACTGTATAACGCTTACGTGCTATTCCGTTCTACCAGCCAGAGGGGGACATTTATGCACTTTCAAGAGGAAGTCATAAAGGGCCTAATATTTGGGAACCAGCAGGCAGAGGGCCCCAGTACTTCTAGTACTGGCCCCCGTATTGTACCAGGGCAGCATTTTCCTGATGAAATCCCCTCCACTGGAAAAAAGGGCAAGACACAAAAAAGGTGCAAAGTTTGCTATAAAAAGGGAATAAGAAAGCAAACTATTTTCCAGTGTGACACTTGCCCCGACAAACCCGGCCTATGTATAAAGGAGTGTTTTAAAATATACCACACATCTATGGATTTTTAGGTTCATCATTTCACCGTGCTTCGGGGGTCTTGCTAATGCCACATAGCACCCACCATTCATTCCACCAGAATCTGAGCCGCAAAATCCAAAAATCACTCCTTCCCTTCTGAGTCCTGCCATGCACCCAACTGGTATTTTTTGGTCACATGTGAGGCATTGCCGTACTCGGGAGAAATTGGGGCACAGATTTTGGGGTGCTTTTTCTCCTTCATACCTTCTGAAAATGAAAAATTTTGAGCCAGAACTGCATTTTTGTGTAAAAAAATTAAATTTTTCATTTTCACTGCCCACTTGTATCAAAATTGGTGAAACCCCTGGGGGTTTGAAATGTACACTATACCCCTAGATGAATTCCCTGAGGGGTGTAGTTTGCAAAATGGGGTCACTTGTGGGGGGGTTCCACTGTATTGGTGCTTTGGGGGTCTTGCTAATGCGACATAGCACCCACCATCATTCCACCAGAATTTGTGCTGCAAAATCCAAATATCACTCCTTCCCTTCTGAGTCCTGCCACTTTTTGGTCACACATGAGGCATTGCCGTACTCGGGAGAAATTGGGGCACAGATTTTGGGGTGCTTTGTCTCCTTCATTCCTTCTGAAAATTAAAAATTTTGAGCCAGAACTGCATTTTTGTGTAAAAAAATGTAATTTTTCATTTTCACTGCCCACTTGTATCAAAATTGGTGAAACCCCTGGGGGTTTGAAATGTACACTATACCCCTAGATGAATTCCCTGAGGGGTGTACTTTGCAAAATGGGGTGACTTGTGGGGGGGTTCCACTGTATTGGTGCAACATAGCACCCACCATTCATTCCACCAAAATCTGTGCTGCAAAATCCAAAAATCACTCCTTTCCTTCTGAGTCCTGCCATGCACCCAACTGGTATTTTTTGGTCACATGTGAGGCATTGCCGTACTCGGGAGAAATTGGGGCACAGATTTTGGGGTGCTTTTTCTCCTTCATACCTTCTGAAAATGAAAAATTTTGAGCCAGAACTGCATTTTTGTGTAAAAAAATGTAATTTTTCATTTTCACTGCCCACTTGTATCAAAATTGGTGAAACCCCTGGGGGTTTGAAATGTACACTATACCCCTAGATGAATTCCCTGAGGGGTGTAGTTTGCAAAATGGGGTCACTTGTGGGGGGGTTCCACTGTATTGGTGCTTGGGGGGTCTTGCTAATGCGACATAGCACCCACCAAAATTCCACCAGAATCTGAGCTGCAAAATCCAAAAATCACTCCTTCCCTTCTGAGTCCTGCCATGCACCCAAATGGTATTTTTTGGTCACATGTGAGGCATTTCCGTACTCGGGAGAAATTGGGGAACAGATTTTGGGGTGCTTTTTCTCCTTCATACCTTCTGAAAATGAAAAATTTTGAGCCAGAACTGCATTTTTGTGTAAAAAATGTAATTTTTCATTTTCACTGCCCACTTGTATCAAAATTGGTGAAACCCCTGGGGGTTTGAAATGTACACTATACCCCTAGATGAATTCCCTGAGGGGTGTAGTTTGCAAAATGGGGTCACTTGTGGGGGGGTTCCACTGTATTGGTGCTTGGGGGGTCTTGCTAATGCGACATAGCACCCACCAAAATTCCACCAGAATCTGAGCTGCAAAATCCAAAAATCACTCCTTCCCTTCTGAGTCCTGCCATGCACCCAACTGGTATTTTTTGGTCACATGTGAGGCATTGCCGTACTCGGGAGAAATTGGGGCACATATTTTGGGGTGCTTTTTCTCCTTCATACCTTCTGAAAATGAAAAATTTTGAGCCAGAACTGCATTTTTGTGTAAAAAAATTTAATTTTTCATTTTCACTGCCCACTTGTATCAAAATTGGTGAAACCCCTGGGGGTTTGAAATGTACACTATACCCCTAGATGAATTCCCTGAGGGGTGTACTTTGCAAAATGGGGTGACTTGTGGGGGGGTTCCACTGTATTGGTGCAACATAGCACCCACCATTCATTCCACCAAAATCTGTGCTGCAAAATCCAAAAATCACTCCTTCCCTTCTGAGTCCTGCCATGCACCCAACTGGTATTTTTTGGTCACATGTGAGGCATTGCCGTACTCGGGAGAAATTGGGGCACAGATTTTGGGGTGCTTTTTCTCCTTCATACCTTCTGAAAATGAAAAATTTTGAGCCAGAACTGCATTTTTGTGTAAAAAAATGTAATTTTTCATTTTCACTGCCCACTTGTATCAAAATTGGTGAAACCCCTGGGGGTTTGAAATGTACACTATACCCCTAGATGAATTCCCTGAGGGGTGTAGTTTGCAAAATGGGGTCACTTGTGGGGGGGTTCCACTGTATTGGTGCTTGGGGGGTCTTGCTAATGCGACATAGCACCCACCAAAATTCCACCAGAATCTGAGCTGCAAAATCCAAAAATCACTCCTTCCCTTCTGAGTCCTGCCATGCACCCAAATGGTATTTTTTGGTCACATGTGAGGCATTGCCGTACTCGGGAGAAATTGGGGAACAGATTTTGGGGTGCTTTTTCTCCTTCATACCTTCTGAAAATGAAAAATTTTGAGCCAGAACTGCATTTTTGTGTAAAAAATGTAATTTTTCATTTTCACTGCCTACTTGTATCAAAATTGGTGAAACCCCTGGGGGTTTGAAATGTACACTATACCCCTAGATGAATTCCCTGAGGGGTGTAGTTTGCAAAATGGGGTCACTTGTGGGGGGGTTCCACTGTATTGGTGCTTGGGGGGTCTTGCTAATGCGACATAGCACCCACCAAAATTCCACCAGAATCTGAGCTGCAAAATCCAAAAATCACTCCTTCCCTTCTGAGTCCTGCCATGCACCCAACTGGTATTTTTTGGTCACATGTGAGGCATTGCCGTACTCGGGAGAAATTGGGGCACATATTTTGGGGTGCTTTTTCTCCTTCATACCTTCTGAAAATGAAAAATTTTGAGCCAGAACTGCATTTTTGTGTAAAAAAATGTAATTTTTCATTTTCACTGCCCACTTGTATCAAAATTGGTGAAACCCCTGGGGGTTTGAAATGTACACTATACCCCTAGATGAATTCCCTGAGGGGTGTACTTTGCAAAATGGGGTGACTTGTGGGGGGGTTCCACTGTATTGGTGCAACATAGCACCCACCATTCATTCCACCAAAATCTGTGCTGCAA
This sequence comes from Crinia signifera, assembly GCF_055691185.1. Lineage (NCBI taxonomy): Eukaryota > Metazoa > Chordata > Amphibia > Anura > Myobatrachidae > Crinia > Crinia signifera. The sequence goes on along the minus strand of NC_139217.1, from coordinate 10,754,058 downwards.
AATCCAAAAATCACTCCTTCCCTTCTGAGTCCTGCCATGCACCCAACTGGTATTTTTTGGTCACATGTGAGGCATTGCCGTACTCGGGAGAAATTGGGGCACAGATTTTGGGGTGCTTTGTCTCCTTCATACCTTCTGAAAATGACAAATTTGGAGCCAGAACTGCATTTTTGTGTAAAAAAAATAATTTTTCATTTTCACTGCCCAGTTGTACCACAATTGGTGAAACCCCTGGGGGTTTGAAATGTACACTATACCCCTAGATGAATTCCCTGAGGGGTGTAGTTTGCAAAATGGGGTCACTTGTGGGGGGGTTCCTAACTTTTAGCATCTTATGGTGCCTAGAAACCTACATGGTGCCTAAAAAATAATCTCATAAAAAGGAGGCTCCAAAATCAAGTAGGTGCTCCTTCTATTATGAAGCCTGTGGTTTGGTCAACGTGCACACTAGGGCCACATATAGGATATTTATGAAAACAAAAGAATTGGGGGAATCAATTTTTAGTCACATTTCTCTAGTAAAATGTACTGTGTTCCTTAGAAAAATGTATTAAAATTGCAAATCTGCAAAAAAAAAGAAATTTTGAAATTTCACCTACACTTTGTTTTAATTCCTGTGAAACACCTAAAGGGTTAACAAACTTCCAAAATGCTGTTTTGAATACTGTGAGGGGTGCAGTTTTTGAAATGGTATCATTTATGGGGGTGTCTCACATACAAGTCCCTCAAAGTCACATCAGAACTGAACTGGTCCCTAAAAAAATCAGTGTTTGAAATTTTCTTGAAAATTTGAGAATTTGCTATTCATATTGTAAGCCTCCTAGTGTCCAAAAAAATTAAAAGCAAGTTGAAATAATGATGGAAACATAAAGTAGACATATGGTCTATGTTAGTTATTAACTATTTTGAGTGGTATGATTATTTGTCTCACAAGCAGAAAATTTAACATTTTGCAAATTGCAAAATTTTCCATTTTTTCACGACATTTTGGTATTTTTCACAAAAAAACACAGACTGTATCGACCCAAATTTACCACTAATTTGAAGTACAATGTGTCACGAAAAAACAATCTCAAAATCACTGGGATAAGTAAAAGCAAAAAAAAGTTATCCCCACTTAAGTGAGACATGTCAGATTTGAAAAAAGGGCTCTGTCAGGAACGCAAAAACTGGCTCTGTCAGGAAGGGGTTAAGCTGAGTCAGGATCTGACGGATCTCTCAGTAAAAAAATTGCGGATCTTTTAGACGGATCCGCGACTCACTTTAAAAAAAAAATGGGGAATATACATGACCGAGTAAAAACACTGATCGATGGCTGGGTGCAGAATCGCCATTGCTGGCAACCATCGATGGCGTCTGCACCGATGGCCATCCCTGGCAGCAGCAGCTAATCTTTCTATCACTTGTAGTCACAGCACTGTACTCAGTCTCCAGAGGTAGTACATCTCAGCTGCCACAGGTGGCAGCACTGAGATCAGGAAAATGCATTGTAATGAAAAACGAAACTGAAACGCTTCTCTCCACAAACACAAAATTCTGCTGTACGGATTACAAACTTGGGACCTGGGAGCTTGCATGGTGGATGCCTTGTCGGTCCCATGGCCATTCACTCTGACAGGGGCGGATTGGGACTTAAAACCAGCCCGGGAAATATCTTGAAGCAGCCCTAACGGGGCAGTGTGTTGTTGCGTGCCGGAGGCGTGCCCGATTTTTGGGGCGTGGCCTATCAATATGGGGGTGTGGCCTATTTCAATGAGGCCACGCCCAATTTTTTGCCGCTGTGGGGGCATGGCTAGTGGCACTCTGAGCTGCTGGCTATGTCCCCAGCCCCTCAGGCTGCAGAATAGGCGCATGCGTACAGCATTTATTCTGCAGCCTGTGGGGCTGGGGAGATAGAGACAGGGGGGTGACAGGGGGTCTCCCAACTACCCACCCATGGGACACTGCGTATGGGCCACCTCCCTTGAACACATTATGCACATTTTCTATCGAAAAAACTGTACACCTTATGCCACACAGTATGAGCCAATATTCACATTATGACACATGGAATGATCCAAAATTCACAAAATGCCACACAGAAAAAAAGCTAAAGTTCACATTATGCAATGGAATGAGAAGATACAGGGTGAGAGGGGGTTGGTGCAGGGTGAGAGGGGTTGGTAATGAAGGGTGACGAGGGGTGAGAGTTGAGTGGCAGGGTGGAAGAGGATGCAGGGAGGGGGGATGGAGGGTGGCATAGAATGCTGGGAAGGGAGATGCAGGGTGGCTGAGAACGAAGGGAGGGAGGACTTACACAGGGTGGCACAGGACGCAGAGTGTGAGGGGGGCATGGTGGCACAGGATGCAGGGTAGGAGGGGGAATGCAGAGTGGCAGGAGATGCAGGGAGGGGAGTCAAAAAGTGGTGGAGGATGCAGAGAGGGGAGACAGTGATGCCCATTATACATATGCCACACACCGTGATACCCATTATACATATGCCACACACCGTGATGCCCATTATACATATGCCACACACCGTGATACCCATTATACATATGCCACCCACCGTGATGCCCATTATACATATGCCACACATCCTGATGCCATTATACATATGCCACACACCGTGATGCCATTATACATATACTTGCACAGACTGGGGAAATCATTAGATGGAGAGTGAATTGTGAATGGATTTGCAGCAGGCCGGAGATCAGCGATATTTTTGTGAGTTATTAACAGACCTGAACGGGGCGGGATTTCTCTCTGCCTGTGCAGTGGCTATCTGAACGCAGAGCTCTGCAACTTTGCACACTGGCAATGAGCGCTGAATCAGGCCTGTAGTGTTCCTAAATCATATAACAGTACATCACAGAGGCTTTCAGCAGAGCCGGCCCTAGGCATAGGCAGACTAGGCAAGTGCCTAGGGCATTTGGAATGCCTAGGGGCAGCAGAAGCTTCTTCTGTTTAAAATGATATGCAGCATGCCTATATTCTGTGTATGAGTGAGGCTGTATCTGCATATTAAATAGTGTATTCATGGAAATCACTGTAACATAGCATTCCGTATGCAGGTAAAGCCACAGTCGCACACAGAATATAGGGGCAGATGTATTAAGCCTTAACAAGAGATAAATGCCAGTGTGATAAGGAGAGATAAACGTCCAGCCAATCAGCTCCTTACTGACTTTTTTTCAAACACAGCCTGTAACATGGCAGTTAGCAGGTGATTGGCTGGATGTTTATCTCTCTTTATCACCCTTGCATTTATCTCTTGTTAAGGCTTAATACATCTGCCCCATAGGCATGCTGCATATCATTTTAATCATCGGAAGCTCCTTGTGTGTGCTGGTCATAACAATGCAAATAAGATGAATTTTCATCAAAAAAATGCACCCAATGTTAGCAGAACTGGCCAGGAGCTGCATGGCCTATTGAGGCAAGATGTATGAGAAAACATCTGTATCCAAGCAGAGGCAGAGGTCATAGTGTTAGCGGCTGTGCGAGTGCTGTCTGCGGGTGGGTTGGTTGTGCAATAGTGTTCAGAATATGTGTAAGGGGCATTATGTGTGTCATGTATAAATGCATTAATAATGTGCGACATATGTGTAACATGCATTATGTGTGTTACGTGTATAAGGGCATTATTAATTTGTGCAACATATGTGTAATGGGCATTATGTGTGTCATGTGTATAAGGGCATTAATACTGTGCAACATATGTGTAAGGGGCATTATGTGTGTCATTATGTGTATGAAGGGCATTAATAAAGGTTGGCATATGTGTAAGGGGCATTATGTTTATAAGGACATTAATAATGTGTGTCATGTGTAAGGGGCATTACTGTGTGGTATTATCAGGGTTGCCGAGAGAAAGGGGTGGGGGTACAAATTACCCAGGCCAAAGTCTGATGGAAGGGCCCAGTGGGGGCCCCGAGCCCCATTTAAGTGACAGCAGCAGCTGCAGCTCTTCTGCTCTGCCCAGCACATACTGCTTTGTGCTGGGTTGCAGTGTGGCCATGGAAGTGCTTAAAATACGATATTTTCTCAGGATTTTTTTCTAAGGGTATAATGTGAATAATGTGAGGAGTAATGTATATAAGGCAAAGTGGTACTACTGTGTGATGTAATGTGAATAAGGGACACCATCGCATGATATAATGTGAATTGGGGGTACTATTGTGTGTCCATGCCCCCTCCCAGCAAGAACATACCCCTGTTTGGGCTGCGCACCGAATGTGTGCACTGTTTCTATTTAAAATATTGCGGGTAGGAGCACCAAAATGATGAGGGTTGATGGTGCTGGGAAAGGGGAGCAGGGTCAGAGGCGGAACCAGTGGAAGTGCTAGGGGGCACCAGCCAAAATCTTGCCTAGGCATCATTTAGGCTAGGGCCGGCTCTGGCTTTCAGCATAGTTTCTCTGAGATCTGCTGTATCCTGGCCATTGGGGACAGCTTCGGAGTGGACACTACTTCAGGCAGGCACATTTGTCCGTTTGACAGCAGCAGCCGCTCAGAGCCGACCCTAACCAATTTGATGCCCTATGCAAAACCTTGACTGGTGCCCCTTTCCTGTGTATGTGTGTATGTATGTATGTATATATATATATATATATATATGCGCATACACAGCTGTAGCTATCTGCAATCGCCACCATTTCCCTGGTCGGAATTTCCACGCAGGTGATATCACCACTCAATTGTCAGGGGAGTCGCAAGATAGATAGATTGATGAAGCCCTGCTCATCCATCTATCTATCTATATCTTAGACACACACACACACCTGTTTAAGAACATTCTAAAATCCTGCTTTTACCAAATTAGCCCTAATTTTAATAAAATTCTGAGTGTAGCACTGTATGCCACCCCTACACTTGCTGCTAAATGGTGGGATGGGTGGTGGGGGATGGTGCTGGCTGGCTGACTGCACACAGACTCCACAAAGGCCACGCTCTAGAATAGGAGGTGTGGCCTCATGGCATGTGCCTAGGTACATGGGATCAGTATATATGCCACTACAACACCCATCTATACCTTACAGTACATCATGGACCCATATATATATAGTACAAAGTGGGGGTGGCCGGCACTCCGTTGATCATAACTAAATGGACTGGGTGCCCTCCCAGGAGAACAAATGACTCCTATGTATCCAGGTGCATGAGGGTGGCACTCCAGTAGAAAAGAACTCGGAAACCAAACAGGTGTACCAACGTTTCAAATGTATTTAGACGTTTTTCATCAGGGTGTAAAAGTGCATTACAATAAGACGGTATATATACCTTACCGATGCCGTGGAGATGGTCTCGGTGTACAGTCACTTCCGGGTGGCGTCAGCGTGAGGGAGCAGAATGACTGTGTCCTGCGTCAGTGCGCCAGGATGTCAGGAGGAGTTCAGGCTACTCATGTGATCCAGCTTGCTGAGATCACCCGGTGTCTTCCGGCTTCCCTCGTCGCCTAGCAACGCTTGTACAGGACACGTTCGCGGCAGCTTCCCCTTGCTGTGGCCCCTCCGGGCATGCTGTTAACACAGAGAATAGTGATAACTCCTAAGACACACATCTAATAAAAATACATGTGAAAGACATTCGCCTCATAATTAGTGAAAAAATAATAAATGAAATAGAGTTGCTGATATCCTGCTGGTAACTGGTATCAATGCTTGTTAAGAGGACTTGGCACTATGATTCTAAATGCATAATTAGGTTACACATATAATGGTTAGCCGGCCCCTAAAACAATGTTATTACAACTTTTACATATTACAGGAAGCAATTTAGACTACAGCTTTCATTAAGGCCTTTAGGGGCCAGAGTGTCCATCTTCCTGACCTCGATCTCCACCTCTCTTAGGGAGAGGGACATGGTCCACAAGCTTATATCTCAACTGGGCCAAATAGTGTCCAACTTGCTTGAAGTGTCTGGCCACTGGCTGGTCCACCTCTCTCCCAGCCAGGGCCAGTCTGTATATACTGTATATACACTTCTGACCGCACTGTACCCTACAGTCCATCACTGACCCTTCTATACCCACCACTACACTACTGACTCCTCTATACCCACCACTACACTACTGACCCCTCTATACCCACCACTACATTACTGATCCTTCTATACCCACCACTACATTACTGACCCCTCTATACCCACCACTACATTACTGATCCTTCTATACCCGCCACTACACTACTGACTCCTCTATACCCACCACTACACTACTGATCCTTCTATACCCACCACTACACCACTGACCCCTCTATACCCACCACTACACCACTGACCCCTCTATACCCACCACTACACCACTGACTCCTCTATACCCACCACTACATTATTGATCATTCTATACCCACCACTACACTACTGATCATTCTATACCCAGCACTACATTACTGACCCCTCTATACCCACCACTACATTACTGACTCCTCTATACCCACCACTACACTACTGACTCCTCTATACCCACCACTACATTACTGACCCCTCTATACCCACCACTACACTACTGATCATTCTATACCCACCACTACATTACTGACCCCTCTATACCCACCACTACATTACTGACTCCACTATACCCACCACTACACTACTGACTCCTCTATACCCACCACTACATTACTGACCCCTCTATACCTGCCTCTACACTACTGACTCCTCTATACCCGCCACTACATTACTAATCCTTCTATACCCACCACTACATTACTGACCCCTCTATACCCACCACTACATTACTGATCCTTCTATACCCACCACTACACTACTGATCATTCTATACCCACCACTACACCACTGACCCTTCTATACCCACCACTACATTACTGATCATTCTATACCCACCACTACATTACTGATCATTCTATACCCACCACTACATTACTGACCCCTCTATACCCACCACTACATTACTGACCCCTCTATACCCGCCACTACATTACTGACCCCTCTATACCCACCACTACACTACTGACTCCTCTATACCCACCACTACATTACTGACCCCTCTATACCCACCACTACACTACTGACCCCTCTATACCCACCACTACATTACTGACCCCTCTATACCCACCACTACACTACTGACCCCTCTATACCCACCACTACATTACTGACTCCTCTATACCCACCACTACATTACTGACCCCTCTATACCCACCACTACATTACTGACTCCTCTATACCCACCACTACATTACTGACTCCTCTATACCCACCACTACACTACTGACTCCTCTATACCCACCACTACATTACTGACCCCTCTATACCCACCACTACACTACTGATCCTTCTATACCCACCACTACATTACTGACCCCTCTATACCCACCACTACATTACTGACCCCTCTATACCACCACTACATTACTGACCCCTCTATACCCACCACTACATTACTGACCCCTCTATACCCACCACTACATTACTGACTCCTCTATACCCACCACTACACTACTGACCCCTCTATACCCACCACTACACTACTGATCATTCTATACCCACCACTACATTACTGACTCCTCTATACCCACCACTACATTACTGACCCCTCTATACCCACCACTACATTACTGACCCCTCTATACCCACCACTACATTACTGATCCTTCTATACCCACCACTACACTACTGACCCCTCTATACCCACCACTACACTACTGATCCTTCTATACCCACCACTACATTACTGACCCCTCTATACCCACCACTACATTACTGAATCCTCTATACCCACCACTACATTACTGACCCCTCTATACCCACCACTACACTACTGACCCCTCTATACCCACCACTACACTACTGACCCCTCTATACCCACCACTACACTACTGACCCCTCTATACCCGCCACTACATTACTGACCCTTCTATACCCGCCTCTACATTACTGACCCCTCTATACCCACCACTACATTACTGACCCCTCTATACCCACCACTACATTACCTACCCCTCTATACCCACCCTTACATTACTGACCCCTCTATACCCACCACTACATTACTGACCCCTCTATACCCACCACTACATTACTGATCCTTCTATACCCACCACTACATTACTGACTCCTCTATACCCACCACTATATTACTGACCCCTCTACACCCACCCTTACATTACTGACCCCTCTATACCCACCACTACACTACTGACTCCTCTATACCCACCACTACACTACTGATCCTTCTATACCCACCACTACATTACTGACCCCTCTATACCCACCACTACATTACTGACCCTCTATATCCACGACTACATTACTGACCCCTCTATACCCACCACTACATTACTGACCCCTCTATACCCACCACTACAATACTGACCCCTCTATACCCACCACTACACTACTGATCCTTCTATACCCACCACTACATTACTGACCCCTCTATACCCACCACTACATTACTGACCCCTCTATACCACCACTACATTACTGACCCCTCTATACCCACCACTACATTACTGACCCCTCTATACCCACCACTACATTACTGACTCCTCTATACCCACCACTACACTACTGACCCCTCTATACCCACCACTACACTACTGATCATTCTATACCCACCACTACATTACTGACTCCTCTATACCCACCACTACATTACTGACCCCTCTATACCCACCACTACATTACTGACCCCTCTATACCCACCACTACATTACTGATCCTTCTATACCCACCACTACACTACTGACCCCTCTATACCCACCACTACACTACTGATCCTTCTATACCCACCACTACATTACTGACCCCTCTATACCCACCACTACATTACTGACTCCTCTATACCCACCACTACATTACTGACCCCTCTATACCCACCACTACACTACTGACCCCTCTATACCCACCACTACATTACTGACTCCTCTATACCCACCACTACACTACTGACCCCTCTATACCCACCACTACACTACTGATCATTCTATACCCACCACTACATTACTGACTCCTCTATACCCACCACTACATTACTGACCCCTCTATACCCACCACTACATTACTGACCCCTCTATACCCACCACTACATTACTGATCCTTCTATACCCACCACTACACTACTGACCCCTCTATACCCACCACTACACTACTGATCCTTCTATACCCACCACTACATTACTGACCCCTCTATACCCACCACTACATTACTGACTCCTCTATACCCACCACTACATTACTGACCCCTCTATACCCACCACTACACTACTGATCCTTCTATACCCACCACTACACTACTGACCCCTCTATACCCACCACTACACTACTGACCCCTCTATACCTGCCACTACATTACTGACCCTTCTATACCCGCCTCTACATTACTGACCCCTCTATACCCACCACTACATTACTGACCCCTCTATACCCACCCTTACATTACTGACCCCTCTATACCCACCACTACATTACTGACCCCTCTATACCCACCACTACATTACTGATCCTTCTATACCCACCACTACACTACTGACTCCTCTATATCCACCACTACATTACTGACCCCTCTATACCCGCCACTACATTACTGACCCCTCTATACCCGCCTCTACAATACTGACCCCTCTATACCCACCACTACATTACTGACCCCTCTATACCCACCACTACAATACTGACCCCTCTATACCCACCACTACATTACTGACCCCTCTATACCCACCACTACATTACTGACCAATCTATACCCACCACTACATTACTGACCCTCTATATCCACGACTACATTACTGACCCCTCTATACCCGCCACTACATTACTGACCCCTCTATACCCGCCACTACATCACTGCCCCCTCTATACCCGCCACTACATTACTGATCCCTCTATACCCACCACTACATTACTGACCCGTCTATACCCACCATTACACTACTGACCCCTCTATACCCGCCACTACACTACTGACCCCTCTATACCTACCACTACACTACTGACCCCTCTATACCCACCACTCCATTACTGACCCCTCTATACCCTCCACTACATTACTGACCCCTTTATACCCTCCACTACATTACTGACCTTCTATACCCACCACTACATTACTGACCCCTCTATACCCTCCACTACATTACTGACCTTCTATACCCACCACTACATTACTGACCCCTCTATACGCACCACTACATTACTGACCCCTCTATACCCGCCACTACAATACTGACCCCTCTATACCCACCACTACATTACTGACCCCACTATACCCACCACTACATTACTGACCCCTCTATACCCACCACTACACCACTGACCCTTTGTTAAAGTCGAGTTGCACACACGCCATTTTAGGATAGTATGGCCGCCATTTTGGTTCGCAGAGTTGCGCAAATAAAGTTTCCATACCCGAGTCTGTGTGACAAAGTGGACCAGAAGCGCAGCCATACTATCACACATAAATTCATAATAACATACGTACACTAAATAAAATATAGTTAAAGGTTTAGAACGCCACACATAGCTTAGTTAGCATTGCATACATCTGTCTGTATAGTGTTTAGTACCGTTCCGTTCCGTTTCTTATGCGCAGTATTCCGGTCATTGCGAATATTTCGCAATACACACGGCCCGATAGTTATGGACATAATCCATATTCCCAAGACAGTTTCTGTTGAAAAGTGTATAACAAAGGAATCCAGATGTAACCGGTTCTTACAGCTATTTACAACCCCTGACGACGATACCGACAGACAAAGGACTCCAAAGTTCACTCCCCCGCACCTATCCAAACCAGGTGCATCATTATTGCCCCAATCACAGAGGACTGGACATACGATCTCTGACCAATAGGAATGGCCTTTGACCTCCCCCTTCTGACCCTATAAGATAGGTGACCCAGGGCGGCCTTGGTCACTTCGGCACATCTTCCTTTCCCTGACCTTCTACCGGGCTATAGTTCAACCCTGAACGATAGCGAGCTCCGACCGGACTGCGCTGCGCATATTTGATGAGACGGTAAATGGTTGCATTCACGGTACTTATTCTTATTGTATTGTTGGCTGATTGTATCCTGTATCTGTTTTCTTCCCCTAGTAGAGCCTGATTATTGTATTCATTGTTAGTCTATTGTATTACCTGTTATACCTGTATTTTCTATTCCTGTAACCCCCTTTTGTCCATTAGGGACTTAAATACATCTTTTTACGGAGTTCCTATCTCCTTACTTCTATACTGTGGTTGTGTCTGTTATTCGCATTTAGCGATAAAGGTATATTACGGACACTGTCCTAAAAGGTATATTCGCAGATTAGAGACAAAGTACTGCGAAGGGATCTCTTATTAAGGTATTGGTTCTTTGGTGTATAATACACAATAAAGGTACGCTACGCTGCGCTACATTTTGTTCGCACGTAGTTAGGTTTAAAGGGTACGCAGGTTACGGACATAATACGTAACCTACGCTTTTCACTTATTGTTTCTTTGGTCATATTTATTCGACATTAACAATTGGGGGGCTTCGTCCGGCCGTTTCACATTCTAGAACTCATTACCAGGCGCGCGGCCCGTCCTATACCAGCAAAAGGGTGGAAGTATTTATTATCCATTGCTGGATAGGCCAGGTCCGCGGCAGTGCGGGGTTCGAGAAGTGCTAGCGTTGAACCCGAAGTACAATAAGTGAAACATTAAACCACGTGTTTTAAAGCATATATTAAGTGTTTAGTAAACTGTACTTCTGCCTGCCACAAGTAGTTTAACGGGGTATAGTGTCTTGAGTTGCTTGTTTATTACAGTATATGTGCCACGTGCGATAAAGTTCGCACACGTGGAGACAAAGGCCTGTGTTTTATTATAGTACATAGAGGATCCCCTCTGTGCAAAACTATAATTTTTAGTGTTAGTTACTGCAGGGCCAGGGACTCCACCACGTGGCGATAAGTTCTAGGCCTCTTACAGTAACGTAAAGTGTCTATTGTGTATTACGCAAGGTGCGCGCGCACGTGCTCACATCGGGAAATTTTCGCATCTTTGTACGTGATTTACGGATTAAGTGCGGGATTTATTTCGCATCTTGATACGTAACTTTCGGACGAAGTTAAAGGATTTATTCCACATTTAGGCGCAATTACTGCGTATAGTGAAACCCGAGCGCAACCTTGCAAATATACTATAGAACACGTGGGTGGCCGATTCATCGGCGGCCTGTGAACAACGCGCATACACACGTGGCTGTTCATTGGCACTGCACATGCAGCACACATAGGAACTCAAAGGTGAACGGTATCGATCATCAGCTTTATTTAAAACAGTATAGTAATATACTGTGGATGAGGCGGTGATTAATAAGAGAAAATAAGTTTTTCTTTTTGTTCATTTTCTCATAAGCAAGCAACTCAAGCATTATTTTAATAGATTCCTATAGCCATTTAAAAAGGGATTTATACCTCCATAAGTATCTAGTGAGAAGCTACCAGCCTGGGAAGATTTTCTGTACAGAAATATTTCAAATAAGCATAAGACCAAGGTGTAACTAGCGCCCAGTGTGAAACAAAACTGAGGCGAACGGGTGTGTGACGGCACGACTCAAGCACAGTGTAGGACAGTCCAGTGTAGGACAAGGGTGCATGTGGCGACGTGCCCATAGGAACTGCCCCTTCCGTGGAACTACCTATTTTAAACCACTGGAAGGGTACAAGAGGCTAAATCGGAACCCAGTGATCCGATCAGCTGCTTTAGAAATAAACCAGTTTTTGGGGGTACAGGAAAAACAAGTTTTGCTGTGTCCTGGAAAAATTTGGCCGCGCCTTGCAAGTTGACTAGTAGTTCGCTACTAGTTGAAAGACTTGGTGATTGAGTACATTACCTCGCATAGTGGGCTTCACGCTTAATTGCGGAATAGTGCCATTTTGTGGAGAAGGAGTGATTGGGAGTGACTCACTGATAAAAGGCCCTCTGGTTTCTGCTAGCTGTGAACGTTTATTCCTGTAATTATGGGTAATAACGGGTCACACAGGGATACCGAGTCAGTTAGGGAGGAATCTAGTCGACCCAAAGGGTCGGCGGCTTTCATAATGTGCTGTAAGCACGGTGAACGAGCAGTTGTTTACCAAAGGAAATGGAAAAAGATGACACAAGGCAGCAAGTTAGAATTTCCCAGTGTTGGTAGCTTTGATCCAGAAATCTTATCGGCAGTAAAAGATGAAATATGTCTACTCTCCAGTCGTAAGAAGAGAGTGAAGCACATAGAAATTCTTAAATTGTGGCAGAAGGAAGGACAGGAACAATGGGGAATCAGAGGTCTGGCAATACCAGATACAATCAGCCACAATAAAAATGCAACCGCTGCCGCAACAGAATCAGCTCCCCCACCCCCATATGTGCCGAAGGGGTTAATGACTAATAAGCAAGACCTGAGTAGTAATTTATCTGTTGCTAACTTGTACCCTGTCTTATCCCCTTATAAGGAAACCCGAGAGGAAAACGAGCAGCTGTTGGCACTGGCCGTCTCCCATGCAATTAACATGCTTGAGAGAAAAGCTGAACCGGCTAAACCTGCTGATGGGGCTCCAGCACAGGGAGAGGAGACGGCTGATGCCAACAGCATAGTATTGGACCCAGGTAAGAAAGCACTACACAGCACAGACACAGACGACTCCCAAGCAGGCCCCAGTAATGCGGATGTGGTACAAACATACCCCGTACGCACACTGGAGGTTCCCTATGGTAAGGCAGACAGAGAGGGTGTGATACCTACCAGAAAGATGACCATGCTAAACCCATGGACACGGTTAGAGCTGCGGTCCATCATTACAGATTTCCCTGATCCTAGGAAAGATCTGACAATATGTCAGAAATTTGTAAGGGATCTGGGAAACTCTGATGAGCCCACCAACAAGGATTGGAGAATCATGTTGAGGGCCTGTCTCCCTGCCCACATAGACATCCCAAAATTCATTCAGGATAGTGGATTGAAATTGGACAATGAGATCAACCAGGAAAATATACGCCTAATCAACTTACAGTTGGGAGTATATTTTCCTGCGGCAGTGGAATATAGCAAGATATTCACTATCAAACAAAAAGATGGTGAAACAGCTAGCGAATATTTCAACCGGGGTTTGATGACGGTATCAAAACACACTGGTGTCGCCGATCCTAAGGATAACCCACACCTGAGGGAAATGATTGTCTCTGTGCTGGTGGAAGGGCTTAGAGAAAACCTGAGAACCAGAGTCCAAACTTCTTTCCCAAATTGGCGTGGAATGACAGTGGATGCCCTACGGGAATCTGCTGTGGACCACGACCGTAACATCAAGAAGCACAGAGAACTGCAAACTGATAAACTGATGATGGTTAGCATCCAAGCTCTTACAAATGCCCCAAATAAAGCTGCATACCAACGAAACACCAGGGACACAGGTAGAAAGACCATTATTTGCTACAACTGCAATAAGGAAGGACACTACTCAGCACAATGTAGGTCAGGAAACCCCAGGAGTTACAAAACACATAGGCGAGAATGGGAATCTCACCAGGGTGAGACACGGAGATACCCAGCCCCTAGACAATGGGAGGAGACAGACAGGTCACGCAACATGCCTCCTCCCCATCTGATGGCTGACACTGTACTAAGGGCAACCCAGGTAAGACAATATGAAACAGGTCATACCTGTATCCTACAGCCAGTTAGATTGACACAACACCTTAGAGAGGAACCTCAGGTGAAGGTTGATATAGCTGGAGTAAGGCAAACCTTTTTGGTTGATACAGGGGCGGCCAGATCTGTTCTCAACACTCCTCTTCACTTGGGTTTCACTGACCAATCAGTAGCAGCAATTGGGGTAACAGGAAAAATACAACATTACCCACTGACGAAACCAGCGGAGGTTACAATCGGGCCTCTGCATACCAAACATTCTTTCCTGTTGGCTGCAGCGGCCCCGACTAACCTCCTGGGCAGAGATTTACTATGTAAAATGGGATGTGTCATATATTGCACCCCCGATGGGGTATTTCTGGACACTCCTAGAAATCTTACACAAGAAGTGCAAGATATGCTGGATAGTCCTCAGAGTCTAATGTTGTATTCCACTGTTGTAGAATCGAATCCATCTAGGGTAGCTGAAATTACAGCACAAATACCGAGTTCCCTTTGGACTAAAGATGGACAGGATGCTGGGCTGATGGCAAATGTAGCTCCAGTAGAGATCCGCTTAAAAGAAGGCAGGATAGCCCCAAAAATACCGCAATACCCTTTAAAACCTGAAGTTGAGCTAGGAGTATACCCAGTGATCCAACGATTACTCCAACAAGAAATCCTAGTTAGAACTTCCAGCACGGCCAATAGTCCCATCTTTCCTGTGAAAAAGAGCGGGGGGAGGGGCTACAGACTAGTGCAGGATTTAAGAGGGGTAAACAAAGTAGTTGAGAGCCAATTCCCTGTAGTGCCAAACCCAGCTGTCATCCTGATGCAAATACCACCTCATTGTACTCATTTCACTGTCATTGATTTGTGTTCTGCGTTCTTCTCTGTCCCTTTACACCCTGACAGCCAGTATCTGTTCGCCTTTACCTACAGAGGAGTACAGAATACCTGGACACGACTCCCCCAGGGATTCATAGACAGCCCCAGCATCTTCTCCCAGGCCTTGCATGATTGTTTACAATCCTTTCAACCCATGAGTGGTTCGATACTAATACAATATGTCGATGACTTATTGTTGTGTTCTGAGTCACTGGAGTCATCAGTGGATGACACTAGACAGCTGCTGATGCATCTCTCAGAGACAGGACATAAAGTATCAAAGGATAAGCTACAATTATGCCAGACCAGGGTTAAGTATCTGGGCCACTGCCTTACCCAAGGGCTGAGACACCTCACCGACGACCGAATCCAAGCGATTCAGAACATGGTACTGCCACAGACCCAGCACCAGATCCGTACGTTCCTAGGCATGTGTGGATACTGTCGCAATTGGATCCCAGGATTCTCTATTCTGGCATTACCACTACAAGAGATGGTTTCCTCAACTAAGCCAGACCGGGTCTCTCATACTGAGGAATCTGAGCTGGCTTTCGAGGAACTAAAGGTGAGCCTAACAAAGGCCCCAGCACTGGGAATGCCAGATTATGGGAAACCCTTTGAACTGTACGGAACTGAATCAGCTGGGTGTGCGGCAGGAGTACTTGTCCAAAAACATGGTGATGCCAACCGACCAGTAGCGTACTACAGTGGCCAGCTGGACACAGTAGCATGCTCACTCCCAACTTGCTTACGAAGTGTGGCCGCAATAGCACAACTAGTAAACAAGAGTGAGGACGTGGTGTTGGGACACGATTTAACTGTTCATGCTCCCCATGCTGTCTCTGCCCTCCTAAATTCTGCCCAAACACGTCATGTGTCCTCAGCACGGTTCACCAAGTGGGAACTGGCACTGATGGCCCCAGTAAATATTACCATCAAAAGATGCAACACACTAAACCCAGCCACATTCCTTCCTCATGTGCCCTCCAAGGCACAAAGGGTGGAGGGTGATGGGAATGTTGCTGAAAATGGTAAAGCAGAGTTTAGTGAGGGTGAGGACAAGCATGATTGCATGACCTACCTGAATCAGACCTTTACAGCACGTCCTGACATAAGCGACAGCCCATTAAGTGAGGTAGACATAACCTTATTCACTGATGGTAGCTGTCATAGACAAACGGAGACGGGAGAGCTGTGCACAGGCTACGCGGTAGTAGATGGAGAAGGTATTGTGGAAGCTGAACCTTTGGGACCACCTCACTCAGCACAAGTAGCGGAACTGGTGGCACTGACCAGAGCATGTGAACTGGCCGAAGGAAAATCAGTTAACATATATACCGACTCCAGATATGCTTTCGGAGTAGTGCATGATTTTGGAGCCCTATGGCGCCTCCGAAATTTCATGACGGCGGCTGGCACACCAGTGGCGCATGCGACATACATTAGGAGACTTCTGGGAGCTATCCAGCTTCCAGACAGAGTGGCTGTTATCAAGTGCAAAGCTCACACATCAGAGAAGGACCCGGTGTCACTTGGTAACAGCCGCGCTGATGAGGGATCGAAAAGGGCCGCATGCCCTGTAAATATTTTCACCCATCCTACAAACCTTTGTACACTGAACATGGTATCCACATCCAAACTGATAGACATGCAGGGGATGCGGTCATTTGGTCTACTGCATTATGGTAGACAGTCATTAGGTCGAATCCATTAGGTCGACATGCTAATAGGTCGACATGACTCTAGGTCGACATGGGAAAAGGTCGACATGATTCTAGTTCGAAAGGTCATTAGTTCGACAGGTCATTAGTTCGACAAGGTCATTAGTTCGACATTGTCTATCTCGACATTCACAAGGTCGACATGGAGTTTTTCACTGTTTTTTGAGCCAACATGTGCCGACAGGCGGTATTTCATGCCCTACCATCCACTAGGGCGTGGTGGGAGAATAAAATAGTGTGCCGAGCGTAGCGAGGCACCGTGCCCGACGCATCGCGAGCGCAGCGAGCGATGCGAGGGGATGTAGTGCACTTTAAACTGTGTCCATGTCGACTGTGTTGACATTCAGGTAAAAAAACAGTGAAAAACCCCATGTCGACCTTGTGAATGTCGACATAGACAATGTCGAACTAATGACCTTGTCGAACTAATGACCTGTCGAACTAATGACCTTTCGACCTAGAATCATGTCGACCTTTTCACATGTCGACCTAGAATCATGTCGACCTTTTAGCATGTCGACCTAATGGATTCGACCTAATGACTTTCTACCATAATGCAATAGACCAAATGATCCCAACCCACATGCAGAATTTGTGTTCCCCACAGGAAAGAGCAGTATGGAAGTCGAAGGGATGTGGCCAAGAGTCCACCGGACTTTGGAGAGATGGACACGGGAAACCAGTGGCCCCCAGGGCATACCTTCCTAGTCTAGCCGAGGCGGCCCATGGGCTGACACATCTTGGGAAGGAAGGTATGTGCAAGCTGGTAAAGGCCTACTGGTGTGCACCAGGGTTCGCTTCTCAAGCAGGTAGAGTGGCAATGTCATGCCTCACCTGTTTGAGGAAGAACGTTGGAAAAGCCATCCCAACAGAGCCATCCCACATCCCTCCTACAGAAGGCCCTTTCCAGGTAATACAAATCGACTTCATACAGTTACCACCCTGTAGAAATTTGAAATATGTATTAGTATGTGTTGACATGTTTTCCAGCTGGGTGGAGGCTTTCCCCGCTGCCTCCAACACTGCTACCTTTACAGCAAAGAAAATATGTCAGGAGTTTGTCTGTAGATATGGTATCCCAAAGGTCATTGAGAGTGACAGATGCACTCATTTCACAGGAGAGGTCTTCCAAATCATGTGTAAACTCCTGGGGATTAATAGTAAACTTCATACTCCATATCGTCCCCAGGCGAGCGCCAAAGTTGAGAGAATGAATGGTACTATTAAGAACAAATTGGGTAAAGTTATGGCTGAAACAGGGTTGTTATGGCCAGAGGCACTGCCTATTGTGCTGTATAGCATTAGGACCACTCCCAGGGCTCTGCTCAACTTGTCCCCCTTTGAGATATTGTTTGGTCGGCAGCCACACGTCATGATAGACCCACAGGATGATCTCAAGTGTAACAATGAGCTAACTGTACAGTATATCCTAAAGCTAAACAAACGGCTAAGGAAACAACAAAAGGAGCTGAATTTATTGACACCTGATATGCCTATCGAGAATTGTCATGATCTTAAACCAGGAGACTTTGTTATGATCCGAAATTTTTTACGCTCAGGTTGTTTGATAGACCGTTGGGAAGGACCGTACCAAGTTTTGTTGACCAGCACTACATCAATTAAAGTCGCAGAGAGAGAGACTTGGATACATTCGTCCCACTGCAAGAATGCCAGTAACCCAGAGTCCCAGTGTGCAGAGAGCGAAAGAGAAGAAGTATCGCTAGAAGCATTGTTCCGGGAAGACTGAAAGGCAGCCAAGGTCAAGCAACCTGAGCGAGCAAAGGTCAAAGAGCAGAGCAAATAAAAGTCCCCTGGTAGAGATGATGGAAGGACTCCAAGCAACAGGTTCACAGTTATACATCTATTTCTTTGTTTTCTTCCTGTTCCCTCTTCCTTATTCAAGGATACTCGGTGGCTGCCACATTCTAGAGCGATCGGAGCGGAGTTCTGACAGTGTAATAATGGACCCAGATATGGGTGAGGTAGAATCCCTAAACCAGCTTGATACTTTGCCCATGACAGGAGAAGGTAAAAGGTATGAGGAAAACGTAGTTCAAGGGCTATGTGATGAGTTATTGTCTGTAGATATTGTCAACCGAAAATGGAAGAAGAATGCATCCAGCGATGTCAGTCGACAAGTAAGGCAACTACAGGCCGACATCCATTGAGTGATTACCACTCACTAGTGGGTAAGGTCTTAAACCAAACAGAATGCTGGGTGTGTTCACAAGTGCTACATAAAAGGAGTAATGTAGGTCTAGTCCCATACCCGCTTAATATTTCTGAGATAAGCGTATTAAATAAAGGGAGGCCACTGGATAAGAGATACCTGTATACCAGGTCCCCTAGTCTTAGATTACACCCATACCAAGTGGATAAGTCCCTGGTATGTATGAACTTCTCCAGTTCCAGAATGATCGGTACTTGGGAAGTGACATGGCACAATCAGACAATAACTTACTCCCAGCGTCCAGATGGAGAGCCTATTGATAAGGAATTATTGTTAAAGATCCGAACCAGTGGGAGACACTATAAATATGTCTACACTGTGAAGAAAAGTAAAATGATGGCCGGCAGAGTATCAGCCGGCTATTGTAATATGACCCTACAGCCAGAGATCTGTGAGGAACAAGTCAGGGAGCAGGGGACGGGGATGTTTTAATGGATAATGTGTGACAAGATCATGAAATACTCTGTCCCTTATTTTCTCCCTGACGATGTTTATTATATTTGTGGTAGAAGGGCGTACAAATGGCTCTCCATGAACTACGTTGGAATTTGTTATTTAGGTAGAGTGTTACCTGAAGTGATGACCCTCACACATGAGGAGATGGTAAGCATACACAGAGGTATACCTCCTCCTTACACTCATACCCATTATGATCAAATCCATAAAAGGGATTTAACAATCAAGAAAGAACCCCTAGCTTCTGAAATGATACACGAGTCATTCGGTATCCAACTCCTCATTGCATTAGATATCACCCATACCGCCAGAGGAGTCATAAATTTTAAGTATATCCAAGCATTAGCCAGCTTGGTAGATAACATCACTGAGATTTATGATGACACCTTTAGATGCACTGGGAAGGAGTTACAAGCATATAAAAGAGAGCTAGTCCAACATCGGATGGTGTTGAACTATCTGACAGCTATGACAGGAGGATATTGTGTCACCCTCTCTACACAGTTTGGGGTGAAATGTTGTACATATATCACCAACAATACCGAAGACCCAGAAGAAATCATCG
Source organism: Crinia signifera (assembly GCF_055691185.1). Classification (NCBI taxonomy): domain Eukaryota; kingdom Metazoa; phylum Chordata; class Amphibia; order Anura; family Myobatrachidae; genus Crinia; species Crinia signifera. Next base: position 10,733,620 of record NC_139217.1, on the reverse strand, counting down.
ATCATTGGATGGATGAGATTCTTCAGCTTAAATGGGAATTTAGAAGGGAACACAATATCAGCCTGGTAGAAATAGGTAACAAAGCTAATGGACCTCCTGGTTGAATCCAATGCACTGGTTCTCTGGTTTAGGAGAATGGGCGCAAGGAATCATCGCTAACATAGGGAAACTCCTTCTCTGTATCGGTGGTGCCATCATAGTCTTTGTGCTATTGTTCAAATGTTTAAAGGTGGTGACCCGGGGAAAGACAAAACGTACTGAAATCATGAGTGTAAGAACGAGAGATGCAGAGGAAGACGAGGGTTTGGTATATGACCCTAGAATCAAAACCACCTCCCTTTAAAGAAACCATATTTGTGAAAGTGTATATGTTGTAACCTCCCCTGTTTTTATTTTTATCAAAAAAAATTGTACATTATCCTTCGTCACCCTGAGTAGATTGTTCGATAAATGCGGCCCATCGTTTATCCATGATCCTGGATCGGCCAAAGAGCAGATGGTTTACTCTCCTTATATGTTTAATTCACGGATCCCAATTTCTCTGTTAGGATTATGAATTTCTGTATTGTTATGTAAAATGTTTGTATTGTAACAGTTTTATATTTACTGTTAAAGGGTGGACTGTTAAAGTCGAGTTGCACACACGCCATTTTAGGATAGTATGGCCGCCATTTTGGTTCGCAAAGTTGCGCAAATAAAGTTTCCATACCCGAGTCTGTGTGACAAAGTGGACCAGAAGCGCAGTCATACTATCACACATAAATTCATAATAACATACGTACACTAAATAAAATCTAGTTAAAGGTTTAGAGCGCCACACATAGCTTAGTTAGCATTGCATACATCTGTCTGTATAGTGTTTAGTACCGTTCCGTTCCGTTTCTTATGCGCAGTATTCCGGTCATTGCGAATATTTCGCAATACACACGGCCCGATAGTTATGGACATAATCCATATTCACAAGACAGTTTCTGTTGAAAAGTGTATAACAAAGGAATCCAGATGTAACCGGTTCTTACAGCTATTTACAACCCCTGACGACGATACCGACAGACAAAGGACTCCAAAGTTCACTCCCCCGCACCTATCCAAACCAGGTGCATCATTATTGCCCCAATCACAGAGGACTGGACATACGATCTCTGACCAATAGGAATGGCCTTTGACCTCCCCCTTCTGACCCTATAAGATAGGTGACCCAGGGCGGCCTTGGTCACTTCGGAACATCTTCCTTTCCCTGACCTTCTACCGGGCTATAGTTCAACCCTGAACGATAGCGAGCTCCGACCGGACTGCGCTGCGCATATTTGATGAGACGGTAAACGGTTGCATTCACGGTACTTATTCTTATTGTATTGTTGGCTGATTGTATCCTGTATCTGTTTTCTTCCCCTAGTAGAGCCTGATTATTGTATTCATTGTTAGTCTATTGTATTACCTGTTATACCTGTATTTTCTATTCCTGTAACCCCCTTTTGTCCATTAGGGACTTAAATACATCTTTTTACGGAGTTCTTATCTCCTTACTTCTATACTGTGGTTGTGTCTGTTATTCGCATTTAGCGATAAAGGTATATTACGGACACTGTCCTAAAAGGTATATTCGCAGATTAGAGACAAAGTACTGCGAAGGGATCTCTTATTAAGGTATTGGTTCTTTGGTGTATAATACACAATAAAGGTACGCTACGCTGCGCTACGTTTTGTTCGCACGTAGTTAGGTTTAAAGGGTACGCAGGTTACGGACATAATACGTAACCTACGCTTTTCACTTATTGTTTCTTTGGTCATATTTAATCGACATTAACACCTTCTATACCCACCACTACAATACTGACCCTTCTATACCCGCCACTACACTACTGACCCCTCTATACCCACCACTACATTACTGACCCCTCTATACCCACCACTACATTACTGACCTCTATATACACACCACTACACTACTGAGCCCTCTATACCCACCACTACATTACTGACCCCTCTATACCCACCACTACATCACTGACCCCTCTATACCCGCCAATACATTACTGACCCCTCTATACCCACCACTACATTACTGACCCCTCTATACCCACCACTACACCACTGACCCCTCTATACCCACCACTACATTACTGATCCCTCTATACCCACCACTACACTACTGATCCTTCTATACCCACCACTACACTACTGACCCCTCTATACCCACCACTACACTACTGACTCCTCTATACCCACCACTACATTACTGATCCTTCTATACCCACCACTACATTACTGACCCTCTATACCCACCACTACAATACTGACCCCTCTATACCCACCACTACATTACTGACCCCACTATACCCACCACTACATTACTGACCCCTCTATACCCACCACTACACCACTGACCCTTCTATACCCACCACTACAATACTGACCCCTCTATACCCACCGCTACACTATTGACCCTACTATACCCACCACTACATTACTGATCCCTCTATACCCACCACTACATCACTGACCCCTCTATACCCGCCAATACATTACTGACCCCTCTATACCCACCACTACATTACTGACCCCTCTATACCCACCACTACACCACTGACCCCTCTATACCCACCACTACATTACTGATCCCTCTATACCCACCACTACACTACTGATCCTTCTATACCCACCACTACATTACTGATCCTTCTATACCCACCACTACATTACTGACCCTCTATACCCACCACTACAATACTGACCCCTCTATACCCACCACTACATTACTGACCCCACTATACCCACCACTACATTACTGACCCCTCTATACCCACCACTACACCACTGACCCTTCTATACCCACCACTACAATACTGACCCCTCTATACCCACCGCTACACTATTGACCCTACTATACCCACCACTACATTACTGATCCCTCTATACTCACCACTACATTACTGACCCCTCTATACCCACCACTACATTACTGAACCCTCTATACCCACCACTACATTACTGACCCCTCTATACCCGCCAATACACAAATGACCCTTCTATACCCACCACTACACTACTGACTCTACTGTCCCCACCACTACACTACTGACCCCTCTATACCCACTGCTACACTACTGACCCCCTGTAATAAATCTCCCTATATATAATTTTCACTATCCTCCCAGTTCCCTACAGACAATCCCCTCCCCCTCTTCACCATTCCTGTATGAGACACCTGCAGGCCTGTAACTCACCTTAACCCCTTACCGCCGCAGCCTGTTTTTGCCTTCCTGACAGAGCCCTTTTTTTCAAATCTGACATGTATCACTTAAGTGGGGATAACTTTTTATTGCTTTTACTTATCCCAGTGATTTTGAGATTGTTTTCTCGTGACACATTGTACTTTAAGTTAGTGGTAAATTTTGGTCGATACAGTCTGAAAATTTAGCAATTTGCAAAATGTAAAATTTTCTGCTTGTGAGACAAATAATCATACCACTCAAAATAGTTAATAACTAACAAAGACCATATGTCTACTTTATGTTGTCATCATTATTTCAACCTCCTTTTAATTTTTTTGGACACTAGGGGGCAGCAGAGACAAAATTATACACAGAACACAGAAAACGCTGCAATTGGCTGTTCACATTTGAACAGCCAATCGCAGCGATCGCCGATGGGGGGGGGCATCGCTGCCCCCCCTGGGCAATGAGGGAAGATGTCTGCTGTCAGGGACAGCAGCCATCTCCCCTCTGTCACCGCGTCAATAGACGCGGTGACACTTTAAATGCATGACGTACATTTATGCCATGCGTCGGGAAGTACATCCCGACCATGACGTAAATGTACGTCAAATGTCGGGAAGGGGTTAAGCAGCGGTGCCCTCATCGGCTCCTCAGTATTCTGGTCTTCTCTGCTCCCTGCATGTCCTCCCATTCTGTTATCCGGACAGCGCTGCAGCATCGCCGACATTTAGAGGTGCGGGATGCCAGGCAGCAAGCAGCAACTGCAGGGCTCACCCAGGGGATCACTAAGATCCTTATGGTTCTGATGAAACAAAGAGCTGACATACAGACCCCTGAAATAGCAGGGAGGGTGATGATGGAGTAGAAAGTCAGCAGCTGCACAGTTGTATCGACCAAGGGAGGGGGGTGCGCTAGGGCACCAGGATGAAGAACCAGGGGCTGCCACTGCTAGAGTCAGATGGGGCAGCGCAGAGGCAGCTGCTGAATGAAGAAGTTAAGAAGGGGAGGTGGAGCTGGGACAGACCTGTGGGAGATTAGGAGAGTGGAAAAGTGCACAGCTACGGGAGGAGGCCAAGATGACTGCTGCTGCTGCAGTGCTGCTTACCGTTGAACTATATGGTCCCTTTCTGCACCCGCTCTAGTGCCAGCTCCTGCTGCGGGCCAAGGCCAGCTCCCTGAGCTGCCCTGCGGACGGCCACCCGCACAGAGCGGCATACTAATAAACTGCAGCCTGGCAAGAATTGCCTTTCATATGAGCCGGGCTGGGGGCATGTGCAGTGCCGCAGCAGCACTCTCTGCCTGATCTCAGCTACCTGTTGCTTCTGTCCGGCAAAGCAAGCAGCAGTGTGAGCCGGCCAGGTGTTCCCAGTAACTTTGTGACATAAATGAGCTGGCCCTAGGCTTGGGGTGGATGCCCCTAGGCATCTGCTTAGTCTGCCTATGCCTAGGGCCGGCTCTGCAGCCGCTAAGCGTGTAGCGCCGGAACTGCTGCTGCCTGAAATCGGAAGGAGGAGGAGGACAGGCCGACGGAGCGGTGAGCTGTCACTCCCAAGCTCCGCAAAGGGTCTTGGGAGGAGCTGCGCACGGCCGCCCAGGTGCAGCAGCCCTCCTGCGGCCATATTGGATTAGGGCAAAAACACTGTGGTCGCGGCCGCGAACAGCTTGAGATTGCGTTCGTGCAGTCCGCGGCCCTCACAGGGGGGAGAGCAGCCAATTCCAATATGTTAGGGTCCGGCCCACCGGGAAATGGCCCGGTTTCCCGGTGGGCCAATCCGCCCCTGCACTCTGATGTGAGTCTTGCCTCCCATATCTTTGCTTCTGCGGGTAAATCACAAACTGAAGGCAGAGTCATACCGAATACAACAAAAAAGGGTGAGTGTCGGTCGCACTGGAAGAGTAGAGTTATGGCCCATACACACGTAAAGATTTTCATTTCAATAGACTTTGCCAAAATCTTTGATAGATATATCTTTCCCCAAAGTAGTGCGTACACACTGAGCTATTTTCCCCAAAGAGCAAGAGATTTTCCTGGTGGCAAAAGACTTTGCTGAAAATCTTTCATTATAAATGGGCTGGGTTTGAATTCCAAGGGTTCCATATATACAGGGCATTGGTGGCAGTGGGCATATAAATATATAAACATTGGTGGGCAGTGTTGGCACTAATTTATGCATTGCTGGCACAGACCAGCAATGTATACGTTACCGCCAACACTGCCCACCAATGTTTATATATTTATATGCCCACTGCCACAAATGTATATTTACTTGAAAACTGCCCATGTATGTATTTATTTAAATGGCATGCATGTACTAGACGGGGTGCGCATCCCCCCCCCCCACGTGTGCCCCTGGAGCAACTCGGCCGCATAATTCCCCTGTGGAGCACCGCGCCGGCCGCATAACCCCCCCCCCTCAGTGGAGCGGTTAAGCGCCAACCCACCGCTTTCCCCCCCCCCCCGTGCCTGGGGCGCCCCGTGCCCTACACCGTCCCCAGCAGATAATGACGCACACAGCTGGCCGCCAATGTTTATATTTTTATATGCCCACTGCCACCAATGTATTCATTTAAATGCACCAACAATATATTATACTATATTATATAATATATATATATTTATCTTATATATATATATATATATATATATATATATATATATATATATATATATATATATATATATATATATATATATATATTATATATGTATATATATATATATGTATATTATATTTATATATGTATATATATAATATATATATAATATATTTATATATATATTATATTGGTGCATTTAATGAATTCATTGGTGGCAGTGGGCAGAATAATATAAACATTGGTGGCCAGAAGGGAGATTGCAGGGAGCAGTGCTGTCTGCTCCGTAGTTAGCAAGGCTGGGGGCGGGGCTAGCCTGGCTGGGGAGCAGGGCTCTGCAGCAGCATCAGCATCCAGCCGGCCGACCAGAAGGAGCACAGGGTGAGTACAGACAGGCGAGGGGGCGGGGGGCGGTCCGCCGGGCTGAAAGTGGTTAATCTTTCAGCCTGGCAGGCGTACACACATGGCGATGATGGATGAAAAACCATCCATCATCCCCATTTCCTAGCGATGATGCGGGAGCGCGCATCATCGCTAGTCGGCAATCTCCGGGGCATACACACTGGGCGATTTTCGGCCGAAAATCGCTCAAAACGGCTGTTTTGACCGATTTCAGCTGAAAATCGTCAAGTGTGAATGGGCCTTTAAAGGTGGTACTCCACGCCTTTTTTTTTTTTTAACACTTTGACACATTTTTTTTTTACACAGGACAGTGCACTGATCGCAATGACCTGTGCAGGGTTCTGGCCACTTTGCCTGTCAGAACCTGGTCTACATATGTGGTGAATTTTAGATACATTTTCCAGATTTCGCATCTCATTAAATATGTGAATTGTATACTTTTCAATGGGAAAACATCTGGATGCAAGTTCCGGAGCGACTAAAAGTCACACTTTCAGAATGTGCAATTTTGCATCAAAATCTGTGGTTTTTGCAGTTTTTCGTATCTCATTAAATATGCGAAATCGGGAAAAGGGCGATTTTCGCATCTCATTAAATGTCACCCAATAGGGGACATTTATTAGAGGTCGATGTTTTTGGCGATTTTTTGAAAAATATACAATTCGCATATTTAATGAGATGCAAATTTGTAAATCACCAAAAAAAATTGTCTAAACATCACAAAAAAAATAGACCTGATCCTGACTGGCAATTTTGTCAGAACCATGGCGATTTTGTCAGAACCAGGCCAGATCATTGCAATCTGTGTATGGTTCTTTGGTAAAATATGTGTAAAAGTAAAAAAAAAAAAAAACCGGCGTGGGGTCCCCCCTCCTGTACATAACCAGCCCCGGGCTCATTGAGCCGGACCTGGTTCCAAAAATACGGGGGACAAAAAATCTGGGGTCCCCCGTAGTTTGAAACCAGCACCGGGCTCCAACAGCCCGCAGTGTCGTGCCACAGCCGGGGGACAATTTTTACATAAGGTCCCCCGGCCGTACCATGAGCACCGTGGCTGGTCAGCCTTGGACGGGGTACCTGGAGGAGTGGGTACCCCCCCAATAAAGGGGTCCCCCACCCAGGCTTCACCCCTCCAGGGCTGAAGCCCGGGGCTGTCACCAGCGTCCCTGGCCATTGGACGCCGGCCTGATAGGGTTAAAGTGACATTCCTAACATTGCTTAATACAGGAGAACTACAAATGCCAGCAGACCTCCCTCGCATGCTGGGACTTGGAGAACCACAAGTCCCAGCATGCGGGGCATTAATGGGCCCGCTGGGACTTGTAGTCCACCTGTAAAAAGAATGTTAAAAGAAAAACACACACAGAAAAGTAAAACTTTATTACATACATACACACACACACACATCTCTCTTTTACACCAATATACCTACCGATCCAGGATCCAGCGCTGGTCTCCCTTCTGCAGCAGAGCCGGCTCCCCCGTACTGACAGCAGGGACAACCGGCTTTCTCCGATGCAGATAACAGCTTCTGTCGCGCTCTCCCAGCGCAACAGAGGCTGAAAGCGTGATTGGGCGATGCGTCTCCATGGAGACGCATAGCTCAGCCCTGATTGGCTGACGGTTCAGGCCGCTGATAGTGCGGGCTGACCGGCTCTGCTGCAGAAGGGAGACCAGCGCTGGATCCTGGATCGGTAAGTATGTGGGTGTAAATGTGAGGTGTGTGTGTGTGTATGTAATAAAGTTTTACTTTTCTGTGTGTGTTTTTCTTTTAACATTCTTTTTACAGGTGGACTACAAGTCCCAGCGGGCCCATTAATGCCCCGCATGCTGGGACTTGTGGTTCTCCAAGTCCCAGCATGCGGGGGAGGTCTGCTGGCACTTGTAGTTCTCCTGTATTAAGCAATGTTAGGAATGTCACTTTAACCCTATCAGGCCGGCGTCCAATGGCCAGGGACGCCGGTGACAGCCCCGGGCTTCAGCCCTGGAGGGGTGAAGCCTGGGTGGGGGACCCCTTTATTGGGGGGGTACCCACTCCTCCAGGTACCCCGTCCAAGGCTGACCAGCCACGGTGCTCATGGTACGGCCGGGGGACCTTATGTAAAAATTGACCCCCGGCTGTGGCACGACACTGCGGGCTGTTGGAGCCCGGTGCTGGTTTCAAAATACGGGGGACCCCCAGATTTTTTGTTCCCCGTATTTTTGGAACCAGGACCGGTCCAAGAGTCCGGGGTTGGTTTCAGAAATACGGGGGACCCTTACGATTTTTGTCCCGCGTATTTTTGGAACCAGGTCCGGCTCAATGAGCCCGGGGCTGGTTATGTACAGGAGGGGGGACCTCACGCCATTTTTTTTTAATCACAAAATCGCACATTTCACCAAAATCGCACCGTTTCAAGACTAAAAAATCGCACTTTTTCATGCCTAAAATCGCCCTATATCGCACTTTCTCGCACTTTTCATGCCGGAATACACACCTCATTAAATATGCGAGATTCACTGCAAAAATGCCATATTAAAAACCGGCGATATAGGGCGATTTGTGAAAAAAATCGCATTTTCTCAAAAACGGTCAACCCACTTAATCTCGCCCAATGTATCTTAAAGGAGGGCTGTGCTAAATGGTAATCAGTAGCTAGGTAGCAATTGCTGGTGATGGAACTTAGCCTCCTATGAGAGATATTATGGTAGAGGGCAAATGCAATTGACATATTCACATACAGGGAGGCTATGTGCGGGCAGCGTCCTGTCCGCTCATGCCACTCTGTCAGCATCAGTGGAATAATAATCTTTGGAAATTGTCAGGCTGGGACACATTTGAGTCCCTATGAGGGACATAGGTACCAGGTGTAGGCGGTAGCAAATTCGCTGCTATGCAGCTGCAGCCTAAGTGAGTATAGTGAGCATCCAGATGTGTCCGTGTCCCCATCTCTATGTCAGCCCAGTGTAAGCGGAAGCTGTCCCAGTGAATGAGACTGGGAAGACCACCGTGTCTGGGAGCAGAATCGTGGTGCACCAATTTAAGCTAAACATTCAAAATACATTTCATCATTGTGTTAGGATGTGACTCTAGATACCTCCGCACATGTGAAACAACGATGTGCGTTTTGCCGTTAGCTTTCTCAGGGTCGGGCCAGCGCCCAGAAGCTGTTAATGTACCGTCACCTCATTAATATTCATGAGGGCGGAGGTGTGTTCCTATTCCCCTCAGTCTCCTTAAAGAATTTGTCTGCCCTCTCCTGCCGATCCATTATTTTTGATCTTTCACCTGGATAGGGCGGTTCTTAGGACAAGGCCGGATCACCTTCCTAAGGTGGTGTCCAAGTTCCAGGTGAACCAAGAATTTGTGGTCCCAGCCTTTCATGGATCCTTGATGTGATCAGGGCTCTTAGAAGCTTTGTGAAATGTACTAAGGATATTATAAAGACGGACGCTCTCTTTGTCCTGTACGGTTTTCAAAAATGGGGTTGGCCTCTGATGAAGCAGACCATTGCTCATTGGCTTTGCTCTGTCATTCAGCATGCACATCTTGACTCCTCTCTTCCATCTCCTGCTGGGGTCCGAGCTTACTCCACTTGGTCAGTGGGTGCTTTTGGGCTGTTAGGGGTGGTGCAACAGCAGAATGATGACGCGCGTTTCGCAGTGAGCTTTCTCAGGGCCAACTGGGCCGGCACCCAGAAGCTGTTAATGTACCATCACCTCATTAATATTCACGAGGGTGGAGGTGTGTCCCCAGTGATTCCTATTCTCCTCAGTCTCCTTAGAGAATCCCTGTATTGTTACACTTTATGTATGGAGACTTATTGGGATTCATAATGTAAATATATAAAGATACATATTCTCATTCTGCTTATTGTAACAGTGTATATGCATGTTTGGACGCATGGACAAGGCTCTGGTAATAAAGAAGAATATTAAATATAATAAATAAAATATATGTTGGAAACTGATAACGTGATCTAATTATTTGTATATCATGTGTTAATGAAAAGTGCCTCTATGGGTGGCCTTATCCGAGCTTCATTGTTCTCATATCATATGACGGGAATTTCTGCATTGTGATTGGGGCAGTGATCATTGTATAGAAGGAAAATCCTTCTTTATCAATGTTAATACAAAAATTCTTATACTATGTGTATAATTGGGTGATAGTGTGTATAAAGATGTAACTGTAAAAACAATCACATATTTATGTGTGGTGACAAAAACCACCAACAGTGTGCACAGCGAAAACAAAATAATGTGATCATTAGATAAAATAAAGGTGTATGGGTGGAAAACGTGATAAAATAGAAGCAGATCATAGAATTGTTGGTGTGGATTACTGGTAATTGTAGTTCTCCTTAGGAAGGTGAAGTTTTTCCTGTATAGTTTATTAGTAGTTTTAGTGGCAAAGTAAAATGGGGAAGGAGAAAGAAAGTGTGATGTGAATTGGTGAGAGGATACTTGTTCATATGTGTTTAGGAACACGCGGCCTGTATCATCCCGGGCGGTGCTGTTGTCACTGTTTTGGGTCAAAGTGATATGTGGCTAAAACATGGGTGTAGGTATAGGGCGGTATTCAATGAGCCTGATTCGCCATGTTTTTATGGCGAATTTGTGCTGTTTGGCGAATTTTTGACAAAAACGGTGAATCACCCTATTCAATGAGCAGATGGCGAATACATTTCAAGTTTTTTTTCGCCATGATTCACCGATTAGCAATCGCTATCTTTTTATGGTGAAGTGGAATGTGAACTTTTAAAATAAACTGTTTTGTTTTTTACATTTGGTGTCAAAAAATCAGGAATTTTATTCTGAGGAGGGGCATGCTATTTTTTTTCTACACTGACCAGCCAGCAGGGGGCGCCGGAGCCGAGCCGCTCATTAGATATTCATATATTGACTGCACCCGATCGTTACATATGCATGATCGGGTTTAGTGAATATACCCGGTCCCCTGCTGGCACCCCCGGGGGGCAGCCTGTGCTGTCTGGCACCCGGGGAGCCCACCTCCCCCCCACATATGCTCTGGTGCAGGCAGAGAGACTTCCATCTCCCTGCCTGCCACCGTCCTCAGGCTCCCTGCGGCATTCGTCGCAGGAGCTCATATTCGCCGGTCAGGGGCAGTAACCCCGTTGAATACAGGAGCCGGCGAGGCTCCGGAACGTGGCGAATGTGCAGCGAATCCTAAACAGGATTCGCTGCACCTCGCCGGTATTCACATTGAATACCGCCCAAGGGGTGACATTTATTAGAGATCGTTGTTGGGTTTTTGGCGATTTATATCGCAAAAATGGCCGTTTTTTTTCCCCCGAAAACGACTACTTAATGGGTGGCGATTCACGGCATAAATCGCACTTTTTGCCGCTAATTCGCACTTTCTGAAGTGGCGATTTCCAACATCGCATCCAGATGTTTTCCCATTGAAAAATATACAAATCGCTAATTTAATGTCTGCCGCATTTGGAAATCGCCAGCAAAATGCGATTTTTGCCCCCCAAAAAAACAGACCAAGTACAAGGTGGCGATTTGCTTAAAATCGCCAGCGTTTGAGCGTAGAAACGGTTAAATATCTCACAGGTGACCCACATACCACTTACTAACTACATATACTCCCACATGATTATGGACACCTGTGAGGCTGTTTGAGATGGACATTTTGCACAGTGGACTGGAGGTGCTAGTGTGTGAGCTGGACCGTTTGGAGGAGCTACACAGGAGGGATGCTGCTGCTGCCCACCAGATCCAATACCCCGACCACTCCGTGCTTCTCGTCGGTACCGTGCTAGGGTGTATCTGGACTCCCTCTCTGATCAACAGGTGGTGGACATGTTTAGGTTGAACCGACAGAACCTGTTGAACTTATATGAGCAGGTGAGAGATGATTTGGACCCTTGTGGGGGGCCAACTATGCAGTGTCTGGGCTGCAGAAATTAATGTGCGCCCTCCACTTGTTTGCCACAGGCTCCACTCAGTCTGTGAGCTCATGGGCCTTGGGGGTGTCACAAGCCCCTTTTTCTAAACATTTTTCTCAAGTGTTAAATGCATTAAAGAAGCTGTGGTGCACATATATCACATTCCCACGTTGTGAGTCCGAGTGGCAGGACCTGAAGGTGGCATTCTATTGGCTCTCAGCATTTCCAAATGTGCTGGGAGCCATAGACTGCACCCACATTGGGATTCGGGCCCCGCACGTGAGGGAGCATGTCTATGTTAATCGCAGGGGCAGACATTCCCTCAATGTTTCCACAACAACACCATGCCAGAGGGCTGGCTACTTGGTAAGTCACTTACCACTGTTTACATGCTGTTTGCTTACCTATGTCTTTACCTTTAACATCCATGTGTGGAACCTTCTAATCAAGAGTCATTTCTGTTGTAATTGTTTATACCAGCCCAAACAATATAGTATAGGCTGCTACTATTATGTTCAAATTACCCACATGATATGTGACCACACAAATCCCTTTACACGTTAGGTGACTCAGGATATGGGTGTCATTCGTGGCTCATGACACCTCTGCGGAACCCACAAAGCTCTGCACAGCACCGCTACAATGCTGCACATATTGCTACCCGCAATGTAGTGGAACGCACCTTTGGGGTGCTGAAAAGCCGATTTCGGTGTTTGGACAGGTCAGCAGGTACACTGCTATACCACCCTGCCAAAGTGGTTTTGGTTGTCCAGGCTTGCTGCATGCTGCATAACATAGCTTTGGGTCAACCAAATTATGTAGATGGGGCCCCTGCAGCAGTCGTGCAGGAAGCTCAAACTACTGATTGTCACGGATCTGCTTATTCAAGCTTACATGACTTGTGATTCTGCTGTTTCTCAGTCTCAGTCTGAATCAGTTCTGTCTGCATTCATGCTGCCAGTCAGTCTGTGCATTGCATTGCTGGCTCCTTGATTGTGCAGCTGAGTAGAATCCAGTCTAAAACTGAAATCACCTGTAACCCTTTGCTGTCCTGTTCCCTGTTGCTCACCTGTTAAATTTACACTGAAGTCTCCTGGATTCCTGCCTCAGTTTGCAGAATGCCCTCTGTCCTTTCCTCCAATCAATGCAAGGCAGGGGGGTTAAATATCCTGCTCACAGACCCAGAAACTGCCTTCAGCAACTTGTCTTCCTGCTGCATGTGCTGGATGTTCTGTGCAGTTCAAACCTGCTTCCTGGAATCCCTGCGTGAGTCTTCAGCGTTCAGCTCCCAGAGGCTCTGCTTGTCCGGCTGGTCCAGCGCTCCCGGTCTGGTCCAAAAATTGTCCAATTCCTGCTCCAGTTCCTGCTCATCTAGTTCCTGTGTTTATACTCGGTTTTCTTCAGTTATTTGTTATATGCCAAGTCAGTCATTTCAGTTCTGTTATCTCGGTCACCTGTTCCTGTGTCAACGCCAAGTCGCTACCCTGTCCTGATACCAGTTTCCTGACCTGCCTGCTACAAGCTGCATCCAGCTATTGTGTGCTACGTCTCTGCTGTAAGCTTCCAGTAATCCTGTCATTCAGCTGTATCCTGATCCCAGCCATCCAATCTTCAGTCATTCAACCATCCAATCTTCAGTCATCCAGCCGTCCAATCTTCAGTCATCCAGCCGTCCAATCTTCAGTCATCCAATCGTCCAATCTTCAGTCAGCCAATTGTCCAATCTTCAGGTATCCTTTTCTCTAAACTCAAATCCTGAACATTGCCTTATCCTCCCATAACTACCGGCACGTATCTTGTTTATTTTGAACGGACTGCCATCTTGTTTATTTTTGCAAAGGACTGCTATCTTTTGTTACTTGTTATTTATCAGAGACATCTATTTATTATTTGTCCAATCAAGAAGTATTGATCCTGGTTACATTATCTGTTATATGAGTTCCTTCAATAAACCTGTTTGTGTTAACCCATCTCCGGCTGGTCACGCCTCTCTTCCTGAGATCCGCACCACTCCATCAATCCACCATCTGACCACTCCAGTCACGACTGATTCCACACACCCATTTCGTGACACTGATGTTGTAGTGCGAAGTACACGGATGATCCTGCAGCATTTCACAGGCAATTTGTGTGTGTACAATGAATAGTAATGGGGAACCTGTAACACACATACATTGGTAACACATTTTTTCCTGTCCATGTTAATTGCCCAGAAGCAGACCAACAATAATGGCCAACCCCTGCAAGCTACCCAACCACAGCATACTTTATGCCTGGCAACATGATAACACCTATAACAATGTCAAGTAAGTACTGTAGTTTTCTGTTTGTACAAATGTTGGCAAATACAAATTAACATAGGCTTAATGGATGGAGGTGACATGGATCATTGATCTCAGGTGCTTGAAATGTTGCAAAACAAGTGGCGCCTACATACAGTATGCAATTCCCAATGCTTATCCCCTTCAAATGTGACTATTTCCTTAAAATCCCTTTACAAATAAGCACGCACAACCCAAGTCCCGTGGCTGCTAAAATATGACTAGTTGACAATACATAATAGAACAGTGTGGGTAATCATTTGTAAAAAATGACAACAAGTTTGCTGGATGCAAATAATTTTTACTTGCGGAAAAATTTAGCCATAGGCCATAGCATATGAAACATTTGCAGGAACAATCACTGCAAGAGTGAATGAAAAAAAAGAAAGAACATGATACACATGTAAATGCAAAGAAGATTATTCATGTTTAAATACAGCCCGGGTATTAGCACCCTTACCAGTAGTGGCACCACCACCCCTAGTACGGACACTACGCCATGGGGGAGTAGTGGGGGACCCACTCATGGGTGTGGAGGATACACTACTGCTTTGGGTAGATGTGGTTTGGTGCTGACCTAACAAAGTAGTTGCACTGAGGCTGATTTGCGTTTGTAGGGACATCAACGCAGTTGTTTGCCCATTAATTGCTTGGGTCTGTTCAACCATATTGGCATTTAGACCTCTAAAATTAGTAGTTTGACCCTGAATGGCTTGCCCAATTTCTGCTAAGCGTGTGTCTAATGTAGAGCCAAGACAAATTTGTGTCCCTACATTAGCCCGCACACTTTGAGAAATTCGTCTCATTTGCAGAGCTATGTTCCGCACATACCCCTTCACCGTTTCTAGTTGGGTGGTCTGCACCTCCATAAAAGTGAGTTGTTTCCCCTTAAAAATATGGATAGATTGCGCCAACTCCTCCGCACTAGTGGGGGTGTTGGTGGCTGCAATGATTGGGGGCTGCTGCCTATGTGACTGCGTATAGGGGGCCTCATTGACTGGTTGTGCTTGGTTTTGTGCAGGCTCCAATGATGGCACCGTCTCCAGGATGATTTCACTCATGTCGTCCATATTTTGCATGGGATCCGTTGGTTCAGGCATCGGTTGTGAAGGTCCTACAAATGAGATAACAGTGGTAAGTATGCTATGCAGATTGGTGTTTGGTGGGTCATGTTACCTTAGTTGGAATGGTTAGGTGTTGCTCATGCATTATGCATTGGCACAGGCTACTGTGGTGGGGACAGCCATGTGTGAATTGTGCAATGTGTGTGTGTAACACTATGATATCTCACCTGCAGACTGGACATTGTGACGAATCGGATGTGGCTGATGTTGGTCAACAGCAGGCTGGGACTCTAGAGCTGGAGCGGTTTGAAAGAAGAAGACATTTTCCATTATTATCATTTGCACCTAACTGGCACTTTTCGAAATATGCAGATAAAAACTTTACCTCAATCAAACTTTTTGACCCTGATATGATTACATAAGGAATTTGAAGACTTTGAACTGAAGTGGTTATTTGAGTATTATGACTGTGAACGATATTTTGAATCCACTTGCAAATAACAGGTAAAGACCAGCAGATTAGACATATTAAAAGTGACTGTAAAGTGCTTTTCCAACTACCCAGAGGATTGATATGGATTAACAATCAAGTACACTGCAGGCCTACAGTGTTTAGGACAGCACACATTAATTGGATCTGTGGAACTACATAACCCAGCAAAATGCAGAGTCCATTATTTAGCAATGCAAGGTAGCAAAATGTGATTTTGCTGGGATATGTAGTTCCACACACAGCAATCTTTTGGACACATAAAGCATAGTACCATAATAGCATGCGCACATGACATAGCAAAATGTTACATTGACATGTGTGGACACTTACCAGTTAGCGGTGGAGTGGGGGGCCTGTCTGTGTCGGCAATGTGGATGCCGGGAAGCACCTCCGGTGGATGATTCGGCGTAGCAGCCTCTCATAGGCCTTAAAGCGGACCTCCTGCCTAGGGCCACCTCCTGTGCGACAGGCCTCTTTCTTCTCCAGGGCAAGCTTGGCTTTGAGGAGGCGCTTGATGTCATTGTATCGCTTTTTGACGTTGCGCACACTCCTCTTGTGTGTGCTGACTGCATTTACCGCGGAGGTGATACTGTCCCACATCCCCTTCTTCCTCGCCACACTTGTGCGATGATGGTGAGGACCAAGTAGGCGGTCATACAGGGGCAGGAGTGCACGCACCAGGGCCATATTCTCCTCATAAGAGAACCTGACTTTCCTCCCACTAGCTGTACGAGCTGCATCATCCTCCTCCACATTTCCAGCCTCACCCTCTTCCTCCTCCTGTCCTGGTTCTTCCCCCAGCACCTCCAAGTCAGCTTCCTCTGCCTCCTGCACAGGCCAGTCCACTTCAGAGAAATCCCCCTCTTGCAGCTCCTCCTCTGTGTGCCTGGCACTCTGCTCCTCCTGTGAGGACACCTGGCGGGTGCCTGCTTCCTCCTCATCCTCCATAGCCACCTGCTCAGCTTCCACCATGTGGCCTCTCATGGTGGAAGCCTCTCTGGCGCAGCTCTTGCTGGGAGCATGCTGGCTCTCCCTGTCCTGCCTCTCACTCCCCTACCTCTCCCAGTGGTTGGGCCCAAGCTGGCTGTCCCTCTGCCTCCTCTGCACCTAACCAATCCTCCTCTCCTCTCCATCTCAAACGCCTTACTCCCTTTCAAAGGGTAAAATGGCGTCTGCGCCCCTTTATATAGGGGGTGTGATGCGTATTGCAAGGGACTAAGGTGGGCATGTTGGTTAGCATGTTGTATGGGCTGTTCAGGTGTATTGGTGTAAATCGCATTCCGGTTGGCCGCAAATACGCACATGACCTAACCCGGAAATCACACTTTTATGGCGTATTACATCGACTCAATTCGCACCTTATCGCCGTCTATCGCCATGTATCGCACTTTTCAGGCGGTTTCTGGAAAAATACGCGATTTCTGGAAAAAAATGCAATATAAAAAAATGGCAATACACGGCGATTTCAGTTTAAATCACATTTTGACAAAAACGGTAAACACAATAAATCTCGCCTATAGTCTTTATTGAGAGTTTGATATTGTCCTCGTTATGGACCTTGTTAATTCAGGTTTAAAATCTTATATATTAGTTAGAGATCAGCAGGGAAATTTATGGTATTTGAGTTTTCACCATATTTGTGTCACGACTGGGGATTGGGACCCAGGAGTGATCTTGGTGGTTAGCTGACTACCAATGGAAACTGAGACTGAAGGCGAGTGGATAAGATGAATTATGTTTATTGTACAAAAGGAAACTGGCACAGAGGATGACACAAAGTCTGTAATAGTCTTTGGGAAAGCTACCGGGAATGTTGAAAGCTGTATCCTGGCAACAGGTGCTGGAGACAGGTAACAGAATGGGATGCAGGTAACAAAAGCTGTACACAGGAAATGGATGCTTGGAGGCACGGAGTAACTGTAGCTGGGACACAGGTGTCTGGAAACACGGAGGAGAGACCACGGGAGCACAGGTGTCTGGAAACACGGAGTAGAGACCACGGGAGCACAGGTGTCTGGAAACAATGGAGTAGAGACCACGGGAGTACAGGTGTCTGGAAACACGGAGGAGAGACCACGGGAGCACAGGTGTCTGAAGCACGGAGCAGGAACAGCTTGTGCACTGGTGCCTGGAAGCACGGGATGATAGCAACCGGGGCACAGGTGCGGATAGCTGGGATCTGCAGCAGTAAAGATGGTCACAGGTGCAGGTAGTCACAGGTGCAGACACTGAGGCACGCAGATGCAGGTGGTCACAGGTGCAGGAACTTGAGCATACAGGTACAAGTGGTCACAGGTGCAGGAACTGGAGCACACAGGTGCAAGTGGTCACAGGTGCAGGAACTGGAACACACACATGCAGGTGGTCACCGGTGCAGGAACTGGAGCACACACGTGCAGGTGGTCACAGGTGCAGGAACTGGAGCACGCATGTGCAGGTGGTCACAGGTGCAGGAACTGGAGCACGCATGTGCAGGTGGTCACAGGTGCAGGAACTGGAACAGGCAGGTGCAGGTGGTCACAGGTGCAGAAACTGGAGCAGGCAGGTGCAAGTGGTCACAGGTGCAGGAACTAATGCACACAGGTGCAGGTGAATGCTGGTGCATACCTTCCAACATGACTCTCTCCAGGAGGGACACAATGCTCTGCTTCTGGACTTCCCTCTTAATGTATGATTACCCTCATCTGTGTTGAACAGGTAAATTGCTGAGAAAGACAATTCAACACAGGTGATAGCAGTTATAAATGAAGAGGGAAGTGCAGGAAGAGAGCATTGTGTCCCTCCTGGAGAGGTCATGTTGGGAGGTACGCTGGTGTAGGTACTTGGAAGCACCCAGGTGCAGGTGAACGCTGGTGCAGGTACTTGGAAGCACGCAGGTGCAGGTGAACGCTGGTGCAGGTACTTGGGATCACAGGAGCTGCAGCCAGGGTGGTTCAGAACTTGGGAGCCTGTTCAGGGAGAGCTCCTTCAGCATGGAGCTTAGAAGCGACGATGCACAAGCAATGTGTTCATGCAGAACTGAGAGGATATCCCCTCAGAGCAGCACTGATTGGGCAGCCGGGTGATTGGGAAGGGCAACACCTGGAACAGTCTCTGGATGAGGCCAACAGGGAACTTGCATGATTCCATTCAACAGGTAATTACAGAGTTAATGGCTGATTCAGAACTCACCCAGGTGATCATTACTAGCACAGGCTCAGATCACATGGTAGTCTTGCTGCAGCAGGCTGAGATACACAAGACTGACAGGACAAATGCACAGAGTTCTGGCAGGATTGTGACATTACCCCCCCCCCCCCCCTTCCCTTTTCGGGTGGCCACCGGACACTTTAGGAAACTGTGAAGAAAAGTCACAATTCTGCCTCATCGTCAGAACAAGTGGACCATTCATCATCGATGTAAATGGAATTCCCGTTCCCTCCGACATGATAATGAGGATGACTTGACTAGGTCGAAGAGGACCATTAGAGAAAGATGTGGAATCATATTCATCGTGGTTCACTAAAGTATGTTTGACTGGAACTGAGAGATGGGAAGATCGGGCCCTTGAGGCTAGGATTCCACTAAGGCTCAAGTTACATCTTGTACGATAGCCAGGGGCTCCATCCAACTGAATTTTTCTCAGAGGTAAGACATGGCAAGATGAAACAGGATTTTCAAGGAAAGGGGTAGAGTCATAATCCTCATCATACTCGGAATCAGAATCCATGTCTAGAGTTAAGACTGCCTTGCTCTGACTGGAGGTTTCTGAAGACTTGTTGGGGCAAGGTACCGTAGAAGGTTCCACTTGAGGATGAGACAATGGGCTTTATTCTAGTTCACTCTTTCTGACAAAATCCTTCTTAGATGGACAAAACCATGTGCACTGCAGGAGGCAGATGTAACATGTGCAGAGAGAATTAGATTTGGGTGAGTTATTTTGTTTCTGTGCAGGGTAAATACTGGCTGCCTTACACTGCAATATAGATCTCACTTTGAAGTAAAACCCCACCCAAATCTAATTCTCTCTGCGCAAGTAACATCTGCCCCACCTGCAGTGCACATGGTTTTGTCCGTCTAAGAAGGATTTTGTCAGAAAGAGTGAAATAGAATAAGGCCCAATGAAACAGAGCCAACTCCTAAGCTCATGGGTACAGACCTTGAAGAATTGGGATATTCAGCAGAAAACTTTGAGGAATCTTTGGAAGAAGACAGAGCCATATAATTTAGTTCCATAAATTTAGACTTTTGGGAAGACTGTGAACCAGCTTGTATTGTAGCAAATTCTTTTTTTTTTTTTCCAAATTATTTTTATTCAGGATTGAGCATCATAATATTACAATCCGTAAAATATATTTGTATTTGTTACAACAAAAATAAATTATGTTAAATTGGGTTACGATAACATACATTACAACTTCTATTCTTTCCTTTACCATGTACACAGGCGATAGCATTGTGGATGAACGCGGTCCACAGGCCTCTCAAGTCCCAGAACCCATCATTGGTCTGCTGGAAGGTCTATAGGAGCGTCCCCCAAGAGATTTCTGGTTTCATACCATTGTGTAGATCTAAAACACCTATTGATCTGTATTTTAAAATCGTTTGATAGAGAATCAATAAAACACTCCCAAATACGAAAGAAGTTTTCTGTGTGTTCTTCCTTCTGGAGGGATGTCTCTATCCATTCCATATGAAAGAGTTTAGCCCTGAATAATTGGATGGATGGAGGGTCCGCATGGATCCACTGATGCAAAACACATTTACGGGCTACAGCTGAGATTATGAGCATCATCTTTTTACTATCAGGTAATATCGGTGTATTGGGAGGGAATGCTCCCAGCAAAACCCATTCCCCTGTCAATGGAAGGCTATTCAATAAATAAGTTACAGGGAATCTCTGCACCTGTCTCCAAAAACAAAATATGAGAGGACAATCCCACATGCAGTGTTTGAATGTTGCCCCCGAGCTGCCACAATTCGGGCATGTGTCTGCCTCAGTGATGCCCATAGCGCAACGTCTATGTGGGGAGAGGTAACCATTATGGTAAATGTTGTAAGTAATTTCCCTATACATAGAAGAGGGCAACATCTTCCAGGAGTAGTGAAATGAACGTAGTAGATGTTTTATTGAATATTGGGGAAAGATTTGCGTCCATGTGGAAATTCCTGTTTGTATAGTGTCTAAAGCAATAGGGGTTTGTAATAGTTGGTAGTAGGTCGAAATGGCTCTTCTGCCTAAGGTTGGCCTAAATAGGAGCATGTCTAAGGCATTAGTCTTATCCATAGGCGTGCGCACAGGGGGTGCCGGGGGTGCACAGGCACCTCCTAATGACAGGCACCCCCGCACGCACGATTGCAGCAAGGTCCGACATCACAGTAGCATTTTTTTCTCCCGGGACCCGGCTGCAGTGACAGACGTGTGAGGACCCTGGCTGCCTGTAGGGGGAGCTGAAGTGCACAGACAGCTCCTCTCAGGCATTACTGAGCAGCTCTGGGAGAGTGGCCGGGTCACGGTGAGGAGTGAGGACTTCCTGATGTTTGAAATGATCTGCAGGTGAGCTGGACTGGAACAGGGGGGCTTGTAGTTATATGAGCAGGTTATGACTTTTTTCTAGAGGGGGAGGGGGAAGGTGTATTGGTCTTTAATAATGCTGGCTGCTTTTTTTTGTTATGTCATAAGGTGTGTGTTTATCAGCTTTATGTAAGTATACTGTGTGTGTGCATAGGGGGCTGTGTATATGTATACAATGTGTGCGGGAGGGGTATACTGTGTATACTACAGTACATTGTGTGTGTGTGTGTATGCTGTGCCTGTATGTATACTATGTGTGGGTTGTGTATATGTATACTGTGTGTGGGGACTATGTAAAAAGCGGACCGGACTAGACTCCGGACCGCCGGACAGGACATCAAAATCGGCAGTCCGGAGCTTGTAGGGTCCGGTCCAGGGGGGTGTCCTGTTCGGGGGGGTGTCTTGTCCGCAGCCTCCTTCCCTTTTGAGCCGCTGGCCGGATGCTGTCTGCCACTGACAAGTAAAGTAGCTTCATTGTGCGGTGTGCAGCATTCGGCCAGCGGCTCAAAAGGGAAGGAGGCTGCGACTGCGGTTGGCATCTTATAAGAAGAGCACCCAGCGCTACCCGTAAGTGCGGATTCACGGGAGCGCTGGTGTGCAATGCGCACCCCCAGCAATGAGCATGAAACTCCTCTTGCCAATGAGTATTTAACCACCCCCTTCCCAGGGAGCATGAAACCCATGGAAAGGAGCATGTGACTCCTGCCAAAGAACATTTCACACCCCTTCCCCCCCATGGCATAATCTGTAATGGCCATCACAGTCTGAGGCGTAACGTGTAATGGGCATCATGGTGTGAGGAGTAACGTGTAATGGGAATTACAAGTACAACGTGTAATGGGCATTATGGAATGTGATATACTATGTAATGGCTGTGTGATGTGTAATATGCATTACGGTGTCAATTTTTGGCGCGCGCCTTCGACGCGCACAGTCCCTATTGTCCCTGTTTTACTAACATTTTTTTTAAACCCTGACATAATGTGTAATGGGCATTATGGTGTGTGGCATGTGTGATGGGCATTATTGTGCGTGGCATTAGGTCTGATGGGCATTAATGTGTTGCATTATGTGTAATAATAGGTGATGATGGACACGCCCAGTAGGTAGTGATGGACACGCCCCTCCAATGGTGCACCCCCTAAGAAAATGGGCTGCGCACGCCTATGGTCTTATCGGTAGATGAAAGGTATTTAAGAACTGAACTTGCGTAATGTTGGGCTTGGTATATGGCTAGAGCCTGTGATCGAGGGAGTGTGTATTTTTCTACTATGTCATGAAACTTCAGGGGGGCTGTTGCTGCTTCGTTTAGGGCCTTAACGTGCATAATCCCTTTACTTTTCCACGACTGGAAAGGTTGTAATGCCTGACCATTTTGAAATTCAGTGTTCGCCACTAGTGGTAAAAATAAGGAGTGATGGCTGTTCAGATTATGTTTATTTCTCGTGAGGTGCCAGACCTTCCAAGGCGTTAGTAAAAGGGGGTTTTGAGCTATCAGGGGTGTTATCTCCTGTTTGTGGCAGTGTAAAAATGATATCAAGTATAAATGTTTTGTAGCAAATTCTTGTTGAACTGATTTTAGAAATGCAGGAAGATCATACAAGATGGGATCGTTGGCTTCTATAATGGGACTAGCCCAATCCAAGGCTTTGTCTCTGAAAAAACAAAGGAGATGTCGGACTGCATTACTAGAAGTATAATTTGTTGATGGAATTGACTCCATTTCAGAGAGGAGTTGGCGTACGATAATGCGTAGCTGAACTAAATCTCCATCAAAGTAAGAGTCTCTGGAGTGCCAACTGTTTGTTCAACAGAGTGAGAGACAATAGAAGACTGGCTGGAATTATCAGGATCAGGCAGGTTTGCAAAAGTCTCTGGGCAGGATAGTATTGACTTGGAAGTAGACAAGCTTGGACCGGCTGGAACTGGAGGACATCTGGTGGTACTTGAACCGGCTGGGACCGGCAGGGTCTCTGGATTGACAGATGGGACCAGATGATCACTGAAGATGCTTGAACCGGCTTGGACCGGCATCGACTCTGGTCAGACGGTTGAGACCGGATGAGGTCCAGAGATGTCAGAATCGGCTGGAACCAAATGAGCCTCCTGACTGACGTCTGGAACCGGATCATCATTGGAGGTACTTGAACCGGCTGGGACCGGAGTGGACTGTGGACGGACGGTTGGGACCGGATGAGGTCCAGAGGTGTCTGAATTGGCTGGAACCGAATGAGCCTCCTGACGGCTGGAACCGGATCATCAATGGAGGTACTTGAACCGGCTGGTACCGGAGTGGACTCTGGACTGACGGTTGAGACCGGATGAGGTCCAGAGGTGTCGGAATCGGCTGGGACTGAACGAAACTTCTGACGGATGGCAGGAACCGGATCATTGGAGGTACTTGAACTGGCTGGAACCGGAGTGGACTCAGGATTGCGGACCCCCTCTTGGGGCTGAAGACTGCGGACCCCCTCTTTGGGCTGAAGACTGTGGACCCCCTCTTGGGGCTGAAGACTGTGGACCCCCTCTTGGGGCTTGTCACGGACCCACCGGTCGCCTACTCCGATACGTCAATCTGAGCAGCTCCGGCCGTGACTGGGGTTCACTTTGGACTCTTGGGTCCTTTACTTGACTGCCACTAGCCAAAACCTGATTTTAGCGCTTGAAACTGCGCAAGGGACGGCTTGGCTCGCACCTGTCCACACAATACTCTTCCCTCCTGTTGTCAAAGCCCACTTCTCTTCACATTTCACTCACAGCTCTCCTTTACTCCAACACTCAGTGACCATCTTCGTCTGCATACTCATCTTCATCATTGGCCTCAAGCCTCTAGTTGTATGTTGATTGGGTCCTCACTACTTACATTTAAGCTGTAATGTGTATTGAACTGTGGTGCTCTTTATTTGTACTGTATTTTTGTTATTTATTCAATGTTATGCCAAGTTTTGTCTCCCTGTATTGTTCCTTTGTACGGCGCTGCAAAACACTTGTGGCGCCTTATAAATAAAATTATAATAATAATAATACAATATACAAATGGTAACACGCTGGAGCGTTCTCTTCTGAGGCTAATGAGTCGTAAGAACACAGAACCAGGACTGAGAATATGTATTATTTATTCCTAGAAATACTACAGAGCTTTAGAAAATAGTTACAACATATTACACTGATTTTAAAAGTACACGCAAGGTTAAATGCAATTTCAGAAATAAAATAAAAGGGAAAAATGACAGAACCGTATCTAACACTTAAGTACCAATCCTGACGTGGGGGGTTCTCCACAAGAAATCTCTGGTCGCTTACAGCCTGTTTGCTAGACCCCCAGGTAGTGACCACTGACTATCCCAAGGTACAGAGGTTTTATCTGCAGCCTCCCTCATCCCTCCCACCCTTGGGATTTTTAACCATTCCCTTGCTGAGCCTAGTGAAGGTCCCTAGATATAGGATCTTTCCCATAAAGAATTTGTCCCTGCTTTGAAGTAGATTTTATACATTCCTCAAGTGATAAGAGGTAATTTAGTGGAGGGCCAGAGCAACTTTGGCCTGTTGGCTGGACACTATTGCTCTCCCCCCCCAATCTGGTTTATGAGGGGTCTTAGATCTTTATCTTGCATCCTAACTCCAGAGGAGTCCACAGATGTCAAACTGAGGGAATACAGGCCTCAAACTCAAACCAGGGTCACCTACAGTTTACCCACATAATAAAAGACCTGTCCTGATTCCAATACTCACAGGAGACATACCTTTACAACAATATCGGACATACATTGATCGAACAGATAATCATAACAGGAGGCATACGTTAATTTGATCGATCACCTGATCTGATCGTTACACCTCCCCCTTTTAAAATGGCGCAGAGGCGGTGACCCACGTCACCGTCTCATCAGTGCGTTATTAACTACATCACCTGGACGGGTAGCAGTGGTCTATGTGCGGAGACAGACTGCCACTGATTCTGCTGAATTTGTACAAACACTTTCTTATACTTGACGTCTGTCATGGGATCACCGGACGCCATAGCCGTGGCTAGGGTGGGCAATGGGCATAGTCCCTGTCCCTCTTGCAGGAGATGGCAAACTAAAAGCACACAGGTGTCCTCGAACCCATAGTCTGTGAGCACACTGATATAGTGGGAGCTGTGTCCATCCCGGCTGGTATTGACACAGCCCACCACAGCTGTGCGTCGAACTCCTGGACACGGATTCTCCCCTGCAGCTGGCAGTTTGGCCTTACTCACTGAGATCAGTACCAGACCATTCCGCCACACCCCAAATGGCCATCCCCCTGGTACTCGTAACTCGGCACGTTTAACTATACCACAGGTGTGGGGCATTCTCCCAGCACTGTATACAGACTTAAAAATGTCTTCCCAGCACCTCTCCTGAGCTGACTGACCCTACCTCCCCTTCACTGGGGGGATGGTCCACTCACTCAACACCTCATCCTTTTGTGAGGAGATTCGCTCTCTGTGTCTGTGTGTGTGAATTGTGAAGGGGGGCACGTTTCTGCAAGGGGGAATACCAGCAGGTCATTGTCCCGTCTTGGGAACATCCAAGCTCAGCCTTTCCGAGGTTAATGGAGCTGAGTTTACCTGTGCTTCGCGGGCCCTCCAAAACTTCTGGTTACACACAGCAGCTTCCCTACTAGCCACTGGCTCTATTCCTGAAACAACCCTCTCACTGTACCCAGGGGTATCTTTCCCACTTCCCAGGTATGGGGCAGCCTGTGCAGGGTTGCGTCTCAGTTCTGCGTGGAAAGCCAAGCTTTCCATGGCAGTCCAGGACACCTTCCTGAGCCTGACCTTCCCTCCCAGACCCGCAGGTTCTGTGGCTGGGGTGGTGCCACTGAGGTTCTCAGGAGAGGCATCCGTTATCCAGTGACGCTGGAAAAATGCCCTCTCTGGAGGATTCTCAGTGTCTGGAGGGAACCCCTGCTGTGTTCCTGTATCTGTATTTGTGTGGCTACAGTAAGGAGGGGGGTTTGGGGGGAAAGCTGCAGTAAGGGACACTCTCTCCCTATCTGACAGGTCTACAGTGCACACAGGACCCACCGGGTCACTTATTATACCTGGTACCACATTTCCCACAGTAGCGCAAGACCTCACATTATCAACAGTAACATCAATATCATAGCCTGGGGAGACATCCTGCAATACCTGCAAATTAGCCTGTGCATCTTCCACAACACATGAGGCCCATCCTGTTGGCTTCTAATTGCACTGTGGCAAAACTTCTATATCTGGATCCCATTGTCTCTGAGCAAGAATGGGGTTATCTGAGCATGTTGTCACCATTAACTTCTTGGCAGGTACATGCTCTGCCTGCAACCAACTCAGATCTGCCCAATTTGTGCAGTTAGCGTCCCTTGGCACCATGTCACAACCAGACATCACTGGAGGAACAGGGTTAACTTCTAGCTCAGCAACATGAATGACATCACCAGCAGCACTCCTACCACTGGTGAGTGATGGTGTCTCATTCCCAACTAGATTAGGGCATTCATTTAACCCCACAAACTGGCAAGGATTACCCACTATACCTGTCTCTAACTCACCCTCCACCTCCACCGAAGGTACGGCACTATCACAGATCATCCCAGGGGCTTCACACAAAATAACAACATTGCAATGTTCAGCATGGTTACATACTACCTGAGATGCATCATATGGTTCAGAAGGGTTAGCGACAGTGGGGACAACATTGACAGATATGTGTGGAGTTAATAAAAGTCCCACATCAGTAGTCCCACACATACTTGTGTGCATACCGTCAGAAAGTCCCATTCCTATTTCCGACATAGTCTCTTCCCTGCATACTTTCACTATGCAGTCAGCCGCTTCCGGCAACAAATCTGGAGCAACTGGTGGGAACATGCTGCTCACATCTTCCAGCACTTTAAACTGGGCCTTGTGATGTGAGGTCTCATGAGCAGGTTCCATGATGACTGTAGTAGGCAGAGGTACCTGGTAGGG
Source organism: Crinia signifera (assembly GCF_055691185.1). Taxonomy (NCBI): domain Eukaryota; kingdom Metazoa; phylum Chordata; class Amphibia; order Anura; family Myobatrachidae; genus Crinia; species Crinia signifera. The sequence continues at coordinate 10,706,102 of NC_139217.1, read as the reverse complement.
CACCCCTGGTGAGAGCAAGCTGCTGACATCCTCAGCTTCTGCTTCTCCCAACCGTTTAAACTGGAACATTGCTTCCAGAGCTGGTAACAGCAGCTGTTCTAGGCGACGCCACTCTGCACCTACCCGGCGGCACTGATCTCTCCAAAATGGGGTATACAGCTTTCTCCAAGCATCGACCTCCTGCTGCTCAAATTTGTAACATTGTCACAGTTCTTTCAGCAGCACCCAAGGAGATGCAGATGGACCCCAGAAACTAAATGCTGCACGATACTGGCTGAAGGCATTGCACTCATCATCCCTGGCCTGGGTGAGCTGCGTGATCATCTCCCCACGAGTATGGTTGTGGCAGGAGATACCTTGCAGCTGGCATTCTTCCGTTAGTTCCTCTGTGCTCATTAGGGTAAACATATCATCATCCTCCACTGGGTCAATATACACACTGGACTCCTCCGGTGCCGTAGGGGATTGGTACTCCGCAACCTCCGTGATTGCCACACATCCTACAGTCTCCTTGGTACTAGCAGAGATGTCAGCTCTCTGAGCGAGCATCAGCTGTAGTGTCCAGGGCCAGCTCATTACTCACATCCAAGCTGACACTCATTTGGCTTCCTCTGTCTGCTTCCAAGACAGGGAACTGTGCATGACGCGGTCCGGTGAAATTCGCGTCAGTGGTCATTTGGGACCTCTGTCCCTTGTTAGGCTCCCCATGATTGATAACAGAGTCCACACCATGATCCAACACATTATTTACTTCCGCAGACAGTAAAAGTTCAGTACGAAGCCCATCTCCTGCTAACTCAGTAGCCACGGCAGATAAAGTCTCACGTAAAGGTTCGCCATCATGATGCCCTGTATCATCCTCCACTGGTTCACCAACAGCGATCAGCCCTCCGAGCCTCACCAGTTCCAACTGGTACTCACGCTCGGCCTGACGCTCTGCAGCCTCAGCCTCTCGTATGGCTTGGCGCTCCTCAGCCTCTCGTACGGCTTTCCACTCAGCAACCTCAGCCTCTCGTCTGGCTTTGCGCTCCGCAGCCTCTCTGTCTACACACAGTGGCTTTGCGCTCCGCAGCCTCTCTGTCGACAATGGCTTGGCAGTGCTGCACCAGCTGCAAAGCGAATATGGGGTTCACATTCTTCATTTGCCTGCTAGCAGCTAGAAGGTCGCTCTGCAGTGTAGACTTGCTGGGTCCAGCAGAAGGGTTTAACCCTGGCGCGGCATTGTACTGTCCAGTGCAGACTGAGCCCCTGGGGTAGGATTGTCCATGGACTGGTTTCCTCCAGCAGCTAGAGTCCGATCGGCATCCACTAGTGCCTGAATCAAACATTTTCTACTCTGGCCAGACCAAGGGATATTCGTCTGAAAACACACGACCGCCAGGTCATCTCTCCTCATCTGCTGGTAATCAGCCATTCTGAGTCTCACACTTTTCAAATAAAATGATAGGAAAGAAAAACAAGAGAAGGGAGGGAACAGAAATTACATCCACTGTGTGACTTTTAAAACTATAGTAAAGCTCTGAGTTCTGATTCTGGTGATGTGGGTATTTCTCACAAAATTCTACCCACACTCACTTAAGTTCTTAAAGAGAAAAATGAATTCTCCACCCCACCGCTTGCCGCCAAATGTCACGGACCCACCGGTCGCCTGCTCCGATACGTCAATCTGAGCAGCTCCAGCCGTGACTGGGGTTCACTTTGGACTCTCGGGTCATTTACTTGAGGTACACTGCCACCAGCCAAAACCCGATTTTAGCGCTTGAAACTGCGCAAGGGGCGGCTTGGCTCACACCTGACCACACAATACAATATACAAATGGTAACACGCTGGAGCGTTCTTTTCTGAGGCTAATAAGTTGTAAGAACACAGAACCAGGACTGAGAATATGTATTATTTATTCCTAGAAATACTACAGAGCTTTAGAAAATAGTTACAACATATTACACTGATTTTAAAAGTACACGCAAGGTTAAATGCAATTTCAGAAATAAAATAAAAGTGACAGTACCGTATCTAACACTTAAGTACCAATCCTGACGTGGGGGGGTTCTCCACAAGAAATCTCTGGTCGCTTACAGCCTGTTTGCTAGACCCCCAGGTAGTGACCACTGACTATCCCAAGGTACAGAGGTTTTATCTGCAGCCTCCCTCATCCCTCCCACCCTTGGGATTTTTAACCATTCCCTTGCTGAGCCTAGTGAAGGTCCCTAGATATAGGATCTTTCCCATAAAGAATTTGTCCCTGCTTTGAAGTAGATTTTATACATTCCTCAAGTGATAAGAGGTAATTTAGTGGAGGGCCAGAGCAACTTTGGCCTGTTGACTGGACACTATTGCTCTCCCCCCCAATCTGGTTTATGAGGGGTCTCAGATCTTTATCTTACATCCTAACTCCAGAGGAGTCCACAGATGTCAAACTGAGGGTATACAGGTCTCAAACTCAAACCAGGGTCACCTACAGTTTACCCACATAATAAAAGACCTGTCCTGATTCCAATACTCACAGGAGACATACCTTTACAACAATATCGGACATACATTGATCGAACAGATAATCATAACAGGAGGCATACGTTAATTTGATCGATCACCTGATCTGAATGTTACAGGGCTGAAGACTGCGGACCCCCTCTTGGGGCTGAAGACTGCGTACCCCCTCTTGGGGCTGAAGACTGCAGACCCCCTCTTGGGGCTAAAGACTGCAGACCCCCACTCGGGGCTGAAGACTGCAGACCCCCACTCGGGGCTCTGGACCCCCACTCGGGGCTGGAGATGGAAGACCCCCACTCGGGGCTGGAGACGGAAGACCCCCACTCGGGGCTGGAGATGGAAGACCCCCACTCGGGGCTCTGGACCCCCACTCGGGGCTGGAGACGGAAGACCCCCACTCAGGGCTGGAGACGGAAGACCCCCACTCGGGGCTGGAGACGGAAGACCCGCACTCGGGGCTGGAGACGGAAGACCCCCACTCGGGGCTGGAGACGGAAGACCCCCACCCGGGGCTGGAGACAGAAGACCCCTACCTGGGGCTACTTGAAGCTGAAGACTGGATGTGGTCAGAGTCACTTTGTTCTTGGGCTTGCGGAGGCAACAATTCTCAATGAAGTGGTCTGGATTACCACAGTAGAAACATAAATGGAGTAACCTGCGTCTTTGGCGTTCAGATTCTGAAAGCTGGGACCTCCGCTTGCCCTGGACAGGGATTTCACTTTGAAGGTTGGAAGGCCTTTCAGATTTCACTGGCACTGTAACTGAGGCTCCTTTCAATTTGGAACTGTAACTGGTGGGCTTCACAACCTCAGGAGTGTAACTTAGTGATGTAGAAATTATAGGAATTTTTTTTGCCAAGAGTTCTTGTAGCTGAATAAGTGAGTGGTGGTAGGTTCCCATTGATTTATTGGGGGGGGGGGGATCTTAGAATGCACACCCAAGATACATGAGGTGCTATCATGCTGGGACTTGTAGTTCTGCAAAGAAAAATACATGGTGCAGATGCACACTCCATATTATTAATCAATAATAGAGGCTCTTGGTATATTAATTGGCCAAGAAATATTTGCCCACCAACCAGCTTCACGGTGGCCTCATTTCTGGTGGGTCCCTAATACTAAGTTTGAATCTGGGGCGCGGAACCCCAAAAAGGTTGGCATAGGCCAGTCACCCCAGGGCAGCACACAAGTGAAAAACTAAGCTAAAGGTGTATTAATAAGAAAGTAGCAGAAGCTAGAGGTTAAAAAGTGAAGTGCTAGAAAGTATAATATATTAGTGGGAAATAAATAGTGCTAAATAAATGTTAGGGTGTGCCACCCCGAAAGCAACTCAGCCACACCAACCCAAGGGGAGCCGCGCCCCAAATCCATCCCCAAGACTAGCAATAAATGTCAATTTTAGGTCTTACCTATATTGTGCTTCCAGTTTGCAGTCTGGCTACCAGGGACCAAGCTGGTAAAATAATATTCAAATCAGGTGGGTGGGGTGCTACTCTAAGTTGAAGGAGTCCCAACCTTCAGGTGTACAGGTGTACACAATATTACCTTGTTGGGGGGGGGGGGTCTTAGAATGCACACCCAAGATACATGAGGTGCTATCATGCTGGGACTTGTAGTTCTGCAAAAAGGTTGGCATAGGCCAGTCAATATTATTTTACCAGCTTGGTCCCTGGTAGCCAGACTGCAAACTGGAGGCACAATATAAGACCTACTTTCTAGCACTTCACTTTTTAACCTCTAGCTCCTGCTTCTTTCTTATTAATACACCTTTAGCTTAGTTTTTCACTTGTGTGCTGCCCTGGGGTGACTGACCTATGCCAACCTTTTTGGGGTTCCGCGCCCCAGATTCAAACTTAGTATTAGGGACCCACCAGATGAGGCCACCGTGAAGATGGTTGGTGGGCAAATATTTCTTGGCCAATTAATATACCAAGAGCCTCTATTATTGATTAATAATATGGAGTGTGCATCTGCACCATGTATTTTTCTTTGCAGGTTCCCATTGGTATTGATGTCAGATTTTGGATAACCACTTTAAAGTCACTAGCCAGGTCCATGGGCTTGTGCATTCTGTCACGACTGGGGATTGGGACCCAGGTGTGACCTTGGTGGTTAGCTGACTACCAATGGAAACTGAGACTGAAGGCGTGTGGATAAGATGAATTATGTTTATTGTACAAAAGGAAACTGGCACAGAGGATGACACAAAGTCTGTAATAGTATTTGGAAAAGCTACCGGAAAAGTTGAAAGCTGTATCCCGGCAACAGGTGCTGGAGACAGGTAACAGAATGGGATGCAGGTAACAAAAGCTGTACACAGGAAATGGATGCTTGGAGGCACGGAGTAACTGTAGCTGGGACACAGGTGTCTGGAAACACGGAGGAGAGACCACGGGAGCACAGGTGTCTGGAAACACGGAGTAGAGACCACGGGAGCACAGGTGTCTGGAAACAAAGGAGTAGAGACCACGGGAGTACAGGTGTCTGGAAACACGGAGTAGAGACCACGGGAGCACAGGTGTCTGGAAACAATGGAGTAGAGACCACGGGAGTACAGGTGTCTGGAAACATGGAGGAGAGACCACGGGAGCACAGGTGTCTGAAGCACGGAGCAGGAACAGCTTGTGCACTGGTGCCTGGAAGCACGAGATGACAGCAACCGGGGCACAGGTGTGGATAGCTGGGATATGTGTCAGTGAAGGTGGTCACAGGTGCAGGTAGTCACAGGTGCAGACACTGAGGCATGCAGATGCAGGTGGTCACAGGTGCAGGTAGTCACAGGTGCAGACACTGAGGCATGCAGATGCAGGTGGTCACAGGTGCAGGTAGTCACAGGTGCAGACACTGAGGCACGCAGATGCAGGTGGTCACAGGTGCAGGAACTTGAGCACGCAGGTGCAAGTGGTCACAGGTGCAGGAACTGGAGCACACAGGTGCAAGTGGTCACAGGTGCAGGAACTGGAGCACGCAGGTGCAAGTGGTCACAGGTGCAGGTGGTCACAGGTGCAGGAACTGGAGCACGCAGGTGCTGGTGGTCACAGGTGCAGGAACTGGAGCAGGCAGGTGCAGGAACTGGAGCAGGCAGGTGCAGGTGGTCACAGGTGCAGGAACTGGAGCAGGCAGGTGCAGGTGGTCACAGGTGCAGGAACTGAAGCAGGCAGGTGCAAGTGCTCACAGGTGCATGAACTGGAGCAGGCAGGTGCAAGTGGTCACAGGTGCATACTGACAGGCCAGTATGACAGGACAAATGCACAGAGTTCGGGCAGGATTGTGACAATTTTTTCTTCATATGAGAATTTCCTATTAGTTTGGTCCTTCCAAGGCCGCACAGAATATGTTATGCCAAATTGATACCAGAATTCTACTGGTATTCCTTTTGGTCTAGCTTTACAAAAAAAAGTATAGTTATTTTCCTCAATAAGACCATAAGGAGACATGGTTCCCATGAAATATGAGTCTGGCTTCCTTTTTGAGAAGTTCCTTGTCCCAATCCCTCTTAGGTATGCCCATCTCAGCTCTGAGCATTTCAAAGGCTTTCAAACCTCTTGGGTTTCCTTGATGGAATCTTAGGAAATGTTTGGCAACTGGGGTAAGGGTTTTGGAATTTTGTCTAAGGAGGTGTTCAGAGAGTCTCTTTTTGAGAGATCTTCGAGTTTTGCCTATATAATGTTTAACACAAGGGCACTCCCAGTTGTAGATTACCCCTGCTGTGTCACATGAGATGTACTGGTGGATCTTCCATGTTTTGTGAAACTTGTCAATGTATGAGTTTTGCTGGACCATGATGGAGTATGTTCCACATTTGTAAGGTACTTTCTTGAAGATGGTTGGAGTCATGTTTTTCTCAAGACGGCTATGTACGAGAGTATCTCTAAGGTTGTGACTTAATCTCAAACTGATATCCACCCTCTCTCCCAGTATTTCACACAGGTTTTCAGGATACCGGGGTGTCTGTTGAGGACACTCTGTAATTCTCGCCATTCTTGCCAAAATGTCCCAATGCAGCGGACCTTATCATGAGCATCCACTTCCTTGGGTCTAGGGATGAGGAGTTCCCTATCAATTCTGTTTCTTTGATGGCCTTTCGTATAGAGCGATTGCTATAATCCCCTGTTTTTTAGCCTCAGACTGAATTTGTCAGCTCTTTCATCATAGGTTGTTTTGTTGGAGCATTTCCTCTTTGTAAGTAGGAATTCCCCTTTGGGAAGCCCTTTTATTACCGGTGGGGAGTGAGCGAAGTCTCGATGGAGTAGTGAATTTGTAGCTGTGCTTTTGCAATATAGATCTGTGGTTATAGATCCATCTTGTTCGATGTTAAAGCGTAGATCTAAATACTCCACCTCTTTCTGGTTTATGTTGTAGGTGAGTCTCAGGTTGACAAAGAGAACAAAGGACCAGTGGGCGCCTTCTGTACGCTAAAACAATTTATTAAACCAAAAAACACACCAAAAAACACAGTAAATACAATTACAATAAAAAAACAGTAATTTGCATGCATGCAACAATTCAATAAAATAATTCTAAAAAGCCATTTCACTGCATTAGCATGAGAGGTATTGATAATTACCAGTTCCTGATTGGATGGAAAAATTGACAGGTGTGGGCAGGTGTTACAGTCTCGCACTGGCGTCTCAGGTTGAGGTTGTTCTTGTTCAATAGGTCCAAAAATGTAATAAACAGGCCACTCTCTCTCCCATTGTTAGGCTGGAAGGCTGGGTGTAGAAACGTCAGGCGTGAGCCCGTAGCCGGGACCGCCGGTCAGGACGGCCACAGCGAACCCTACACTCTCTCTGTTGGGTTCCTCTGGCAGATGACTGGCCACTGCGAGAGCTAGTGTTCACCTGTGGCCGCCGCGTCCGAAGGAGCGAGTTATGCCAGCTCCAGCCCCAATGCAGCTAGGTCTTATGTAGGGACAAGTGGCCAGCTATCGTCAGAGGTAACACAAAAGGTGACTCTAACTACAGGGCCTAACTGAAAAAACACAGCCTGACTGCCGGCACCAGGCCAAGGACGGGGACGCGACCGAGTCGCAAACACAAGGGAGATAACAGGGAATCACCACCATGCAATATAATACAAGACCAAAGGAATCCCCCAAAACGACTGAGGAATATAACCGGAGGAATGCCCTGCCTACTACAGAAAGAGAAAATACAGAATGAGCCCCGCTGCTAACGGAGACCAGCAGGGTCAGTCTGAGAACACAGGGACCTAATCCTAAACAAGGAAATGGCTGAGCAGCCAGAGAATGTAACTGAAAAGCAATAGGCAATCTGCCCACAATAAAGGATAAAGCTCCAATAGGAGCACTCGCGTGATCCCAAGAGGGGGAGCAGAGCGAACGGTGGCAGGGATGCACCAGGACTGAGACCAACAAGACACTGGGAGACAGGGTCTGGGAACAGGCGATGCAACCAGGATAGCTGTCAGAACAAGCTATAACCGGCACCATCTTGCCTGTGAGTATCCCTTAAAAGAGATACTGCAGCCAATGGAATGTCCCTGTTGGGACCAGCCCCCGGCTTCTAATCACCATCAGGTGGCCGAGCGCGCGACTCCCGGCGTCCCCTGTTACCAGGCAACCGCTGGGCGGCTGCAGGGGAAAGCCGGGAGCTCATACTGTGACGCCCGCGCCGGGCGGAAGTGATGTCACCCCGCCGGGCGGAAGCGACCGCCGGACGCTCGGCTGAGCCGGGCGGAAGCCCAGCGTGCACCTTGATAGAGGCAGTATCTGGTTATTCTATGTAGCTTCATATACGCCATTTTGTATGGATCATATATGTAATGTATTGTGTTTCTCATCTGAGAGAGGCAGATTCTGGTTATTCTGTGTAGCTTCATATACGCCATTTTGTATGCATCATGATGTAATGTATTGTGTTTTCTCATTATATCTAGTTTAGTTAGTTTAAAAGAATGTTACCTTGAAGGAAACTCGTAAATCCTTTATAATTGGCACAACGTTTATTTGTGTTTCTGGCTGTACGCCCAGGAGATGTGGGGGAACCAAATATCAGTAGTGATGTGAACAAGCTGGGGTGTGCCAATTAGTTGTGATTTGTGTATAGTTATGGAATGCAATTATATGTGTGAAACCCATTATGTAATAGATAAGAAAATGAATATATGTGAGCTTTAGGCTATTAAAAACTCAGAACATCGTTTTGACACTCCAGAGTGTGTGTGTCGATTTGATTATTCTCCTGCTAGCAGTAAAAGGAACACAGGTTTATGATCAATTCCCAGAGACTAAGGACAGGCCGTTAGAATCCCCTCACAGAAGGTTCAGGATGGGGGAACACCTCTAACATTACATGGTGCTGAAACCCCGGGAAAGCCAAGAAATTGGACGGAGGAATGACCAGTATCTGACCAGAGATCCCAACAAACGTCAAACCGCGGTAAGTAACAAATTGATAAGCGATTTTCGCCAATTGTTACTTGACGTGTCTTGATATCTCTGCCAGAATACTTATTTCTCTCTCTGATTCAAGCGCTTCTCATATTGTCCTGCCTCCTTGTCTCAGGGAAAATGTTATAAGGGAAAATGTTGAATATTGTCTGATTGTAACGTTTGTTATAGTGATAATTGTTGCCATACAGTAGATTGTATTTGTGTTTTATGTTTACAAAGATAGAGGCAAATTCAAAATGATAAATGTGTGATGTAATAGATCTTGAAAGTTTTTTTGAGATCACAAAGTTCAGATAGTTGTAATTGATGTGATGGTAGTTTGAAGTGGTTTGTGACAGGCAGGGGAGAAGAAAATTGTATATTTATAACCAGAACAGAAAAAGATGTAACTGGTTTTAAGAAAGTAAATGGTCACCAATACCCCATATACGGCATAAGAGCATGTGTCATTAAGAGAAGGAAGGTATAATAAAAAGAGACGAACCAGGCAGAATCTTTTGTCCATACTCTACTCATTATGTATAGCTGATCAGTTAGTAGGAAGACTGTGAAGCGGAAGGCATAAAATAATTATAGGTGTCATATAATCAGCAGGAAAGAAGTAAACTGTAGTGACAGCAACCCATTTTTCAATAATTGATACAGTACTGAAAAGTGGTACTTGGATTATTATTTGTTTATTTTAAATACATTTTTTAAAATTAAATACAAATAAAATCGTATTAATAAGTTGAGAAGGCAAAATGGGAACTTCTAATACCAAGGGTGGACGCACCCTTGGAGAAATAATGAGAGAAGAGGTAGGTCCACATGAAGTACAGGAATAAGGAACATTTTCAAAAATGGAAAATTTCCTCCCGAAGGACAATTTGATTCAAAGAAATGGAAAAACTTCCGGCAATGTAATATTGTAATAAGACAGAAAGGAAAAACAGACATGGCACACATGGGTATTGGCCAGTGAGAAATGAGAAGAAGAAAATAAGAAAAAGCAGAATAAAGACAGTGTGTCTAGCGACCACAACTCCCCATATACAGAATAATCCTGCCCCACCACAGAACCACAGAAATCCACCTCCATATGTTGAGGAGATTGGACACCCAGAGATTTTAGTGGCAGAAGGACCCCCACTAAGATACCCAGTTATTATGACTAGCCCCGACCGCACAAGCATAATGGACAGTGAAGAAAATATTTGCCCATCATGTGGTTATCCTGTCCCTCGCATGTTGACCAGATTGCAGCCACATAATACCCCAGGGGCAAGGAAGGTCTTTTATACTGAAACCAAAGAAGGAACTTTGCAATTATACCCAGTTCGCACGTATGCTTATGTAAACCCAAGAGCAAGACAAGATAATCAACCACCCTTTCTAAGAAGAGAACAGTACATACCCTTTTCTGTCATGGAAGCCACAGCAATCATAAAAGATTGTCCTGACCCATACAAAAGCCCTTTTCAATTTAGTGTGTATATGGAAACAATAATGTCTGACCTACACACAGCTGCCTGGGTGGATGTGGCCCAAATATGTAAAAGTAAGCTCTTAATGTCAGATCTACGGGACATAGAAAATACAGAAGCAGCTGCAGCAACAGATTACCATGGCCAAATTGTGGAAGTAGCAGCAGAAGTTAGAGAAACTGAAGACAGTGGGACCCAGTTCATCCAAAGACTCAAGAGATGGTGTTACAATCGTAACCAAAGATGCATCGCCAGCACATCAGCCTACAGACCAACTAATGGACACAATGGAAGCTCTGGAAGCCCAAGAAAAAGGAAAAGGAGAGGAAAGGAGCAAGTCCAAAACAAGTAGTCATTGTGACCGAAGTACCAAAAGTATGTAGCACAGAGGGAAAGAAGAAATATTGTGAGTTCATCCTCTGGAAAGTGCTTCTGGTAACAGAAATCCGTTCACATGAAACGTCACTGTAAGCAATACAAGTCCTACATGGAGAAGAGAAGAAATGGCCCCAAAAATACAGGACCAACAAGCTCAGACTGAAGTTTGGGCGCCCCAGTCAAGAACATTTATGCACTCCCCTCACAAAAGCAAAGCAATGGAAGGTTTTGTGAACATCACTCTACCAGGGGGAGAAGAGATCTTTTGTTTACTCGATACTGGGACGAGCAAAACAGTGATCAGAAAAGAGGATATTCCACCTTCCCTCATTACAAACAGACCAGTAACAGGTCAAGAAGAAGTTTACCTGAACAAGACAAAGAAGATGAATATTCAGGTGCAAGGTCACCCATAAGAAGTACCAGCAGAATTCCTAGTCTCACCTATATGCCCAGTGAACCTGTTGGGAGCAGATCTAATGCAAAAACTACAAGCAAGCATACTGTATTGCGGGGACAAGATTGTATTTCAAACTGCATTGAAACCCCAAGAATACAAGCAGATACAAGCAGCTGTCCAGATATTCCTCTTGCAAGAATCAGCAGAGAAGACAGCATTTGAATCTTTGTCACATCTAGGAGTTCCAGACAAGGTATGGGCAAAAGGGAAGAACGATGTAGCGAAGATGAATGTACAGCTGATCATCAAGCTGAATACCGTACCAGTAGCAATATGCCAGTATCCTCTAAGCAAGGCACAAAATCAAGCTCTGGGTACGCAAGTGAAGAAGATGGAAGAATTTACAGAGGCCGTCTACGATACTGAAGAAAGGGGGACCTCTATACCCCCATGAAACCAATTGTTACAGTATGTGGATGATCTACTCAAAGCCACAACAACCAAGAAAAAGTGCAAGGAAGAAACAATAGCACTACTCATATTCCTATCGGAAGAAGATTGCAGGGTAACTCAGCACAAGTTACAATATGCACAAGAAAAAGTCATATTCCTTGGACACTGCATCTCACAGATTACCAGGCATCTCACCACAGAGCGAGTGAAAGCAATCCTAGACGCCCCATTCCCAGACACCTTAAAAAAGAAAAGGGCATCTCTAGGTTTAACCTCGTATGTAAGAGACTGGATACTGGGAGCTTCAGCCCTCATGCAACCCCTCTATGATGCAACCAAGAAAACAGCAACCCAATCTGATGAGGAAAGACAAGCCCAAGTGGAAGCAGTTGAACAGATCAAACAAGCCAGCTGCAATACTAAAGGAAAAATGTGCTGATGTTGTTCTAGATCACACCCTCATCATTCAAGTTCTACATGCAGTGACAGAAATACTGCAACAAGCTTCTACACGGCATTTGAGTTCTGCCAGACTCACCAAGTATGAAGTAGCCTTGCTATCTGCAAGCAATGTGACTATCAAGCGATGCACAGTATTGCCACTCTACTACCTATTGATTATGGACCTGACGGTCCAATAGAAGGGAGAGTAGAAGAAGATACACATACCTCAAAAGTGGAAGAGGAGGAAGATACCTCGAGACCTATAATACATGACTGTGTATCATGATGAAACAAGAAGTGCAACCTGATTGGAAAATTGAAGAAAAAACAATTAAAATTTTTTTTTTTATTTGACACCGATGGATCCAGTTATTATGTGGATGAACACCGATATGAAGGATATGCAGTGGTATCCACAAATGATGTCATGGAAGCAGAACCACTCCCAGCCGGTACCTCAGCCCAAGCAGCAGAACTAACAGCTCTGACAAGAGCCTTGGAGATGGCTGAAGGACAGTCAGTGAATATCTACACAGATTCACGTTATGCCTGGGGTGTGGCACACGACTATGCATCTATATGGAAAAGAAGAAATTTCCTTACTGCAACAGGAAAACCCATCAAGAATGGAGAACTGATCCAGAGATTGACCAGAACCTTACGATTACCAAAGCAAATGGCAGTCATAAAGACAAAGGCACACACCAAGGAAGACACAGAAGAAGTAAAAGGGAATGCTTTTGCAGATGAACAAGCAAAGAAAGCAGCTGTAAAGGAGAAGAAAACAGCTGGAATATATGTCCAAGAGACAAAGGCAGAAATTAATATGAAGATACTTATCAGACTACAAGAACAAGCAAAGACAGAACACAAAGTATGGGAGAAGATGGGAGCCCAGCAATCCTGTGTGGGTCTTTGGAAAAAGGAAGGAAAATGGTGCCTGCCAAGAACACTATATGCACCTATGATTCAAGTAGCCCATGGACCAGACCATAAAGGCAAAGAACAGATGACTAAGACAGTCTAAGAATATTGGCTGGCTCCAGGCTTCTTTGTGGCAACTAAGAACTACACCGACCAATGCTGGATATGAGCAGAAAACAACCCAGGAAGACGAACCAGGACAAGCATGGGACACATGCCAAAAGCATATTTTCCCTTTCCAAAGACTCCAAATAGACTACATTCACACGCCTAAATGTGGCACGTATGAGTACGCCTTAACTTGCACAAATATCTTCAGCAGATGGCCTGAGGCTTGGCCAGTAGCTAAAGCAAATGCCCTGACCACAGCCAAAAAGATAATAGCTGAAGTAGTTGCAGATATGGGGTACCAGAAGTAATAGAATCAGACAGAGGTAGTCATTACACAGGAGAAATAATGCATAATATTATACAGGCCCACAGGTCAGTGCCCAAATCAAGAGACTTTAATGGCACTCTGAAACTAAAAGTCCAAAAAGCCATACAAGAGACTGCCAAAATATGGGTAGAATGCTTACCCATGGCCTTATTTGCAATAAGAACAACTCCAGGATATGAGATCCTATTTAGAGTTAAACCAAAGACAGGATGTTATTTTTCCCAAGAATTACAGTTTAAGCATGGGAACATGACAGCATATGTGAAGTCTTTAAATGAATATTTATCTGATTTGCATTTTTAAGTTTTTTTTTTTTTAAGTAACCGAAAGCCCAGAACCAGAACCCCATGCACTAAAGATTGGAGATTGGGTCTATGTTAAGAGACGTGAGATCTTCACTGGAACCAAGATATGATGGTCCGTTCCAAGTGTTGCTGACGACCCCAACCTCAGTGAAAGTGTTTGGAAGAGAGACGTGGATACACTTCTCCTACAGTTGAACACGAACCAGATCATTTACCCACGCAAAGTTAAGTTGTCAAAATGATAACGCACCTCAGGCCAGACCATCTGCCCTGGTGGAAGTTAATGTGTATCTCAACTGTGTTAGCGTACCATAGCCAGAGTAATCCCAGAAAAACTAGGGGTAAAAGATGCCATGGAAGCAAAGTTCCAGAACAGATTAAATAAGAGAGAATTCAGGGAAAGAGGCAGTCATCATAAATCTTACCACTCCCTGTTTAATACTGGTTTGGGTACAATGGTAGGGGTAACTATAGGAAACGTATTTACTATAGGGACCGCAGGGACCGCTTTCAATGACAGACAAGTTAGTGACCTAGCCAAATTACTGGACAATGGAGCTTATTCTGATCGTAGCGGCCAAACGTGCGTACGTTCCAAAACAACGTACGCTATCCGTACGCGGCCGTTGGGGTTAAGTCCACCCACAACTCAGCCGCATACGTACGGCCAGAAACAACGTCAAAGGGGAGTGGCGTACAATTGAGCGTACGCCAACGTACACGGACGGGCCAGCCCTTACACTCCGAAAACTGGCGTACAACTGAGCGTACGCCACCGTTTACGGACGTCTCTCGTCCGTCTTCCCGACGACTTCTTGCGGAAATCTGAGCGTACGCCAGCTTGCACGGACGGGTCGCTATTGTTTTCAATGGAAAACTCAGCTTATGTCACCGCTCGTGAGAGTGAGCGTACGTCCGTGTACGCTGGCATACCCTTCACATATATGGACCTGCAAATCTTGCCTTTCAACTACAATTCTGTCAATTAATTAATTATTCTATTTGTTATTCAATTATTGTTTTCTATTAACTCAATTGTCTACCTTAATAAAGACCCTAATAAAACAACATTTTAACCCTCATTACATGTATATTTGTTATGTTCTAATGTGGCATTTTAATCACTATCTATGTGTCCCCATATTGCTGTTACTTTTAAATCAAGTTATGTTGGTGTTTCTGTATATGTACTAAATTATGTCCATAATTAGTTTGTCCAAAATGTGTAACATGTATACCTACCCTGATGTTATGTGTGATGTTTTAATCGAACAACATTAAACATTCATGCATTTTCACTATGTGTTATTTTACTCAAAAACACACACATTCACACATCAATCATTACCCCTCACCTCAAATTACAAATATAACTTACATTACACATCTGTATGTACCTACCCTTACAAGCCCTCTAACATATTTATTATTAAAAACACAGGCAATTTCTAACAGAATCGAAACTTTTATTTGTAACAAACATAATAAGGGGGGGGGGGGATAAAAATAAATTAAATGAGGGCCTCCAGTTGCCCAAAAAGAATAAATAAATAGAGGAGGGTCAGGAACATTTCCCTCATGATTCTGGCCACCTCCTCCTGGTGCTGTTCAGTGTCTGTAGTGAAGGGATAAAAAAAAAAAAATAATATATAACATACACAAATGTTTGTTGTATTTGTACATAATAAAAAGTTGTGAGTTATGTGTGAAGGCCACATACATTTTTAAACTACATTGAAGATGGGTCTGCTGTAAACACAGTACTAAAAAATAATATGTTAACACACACATACTGTACATAGTAAATAACATTAATTAAATTACTCCTTCTTGGATGAATGTATGCTGTATCCCAATTGGTAGTTTGGTTTAGGGGGACTCTCCTCTAACCTCACAATTAGGCTGTGCTATTTAAGGGTTATGACATTGTTGCGGCTTAAGCACTCCTTACTATTTTAAATTTAGGACATTGCTGTACAAATTATAGGCCTAAAGCTATGTTTGTAAAGCATGCATCCGCATGGCCTCACACACTATTAACAAAACAATCTATAAATTTATGTTGCACATCATGCTGGGAACTGGAGTTACCCAACACCTGGAGCCACATAACTACAACACCACTAATGTCGGATATCTCATTGGATGTACTGTTATGTCAATTATTCAAGGGGTGAGGCATGGCCACACTCAAAAAAACCACCAAGGGGACCCTTGTTCCTGGAGAAGGACAGGCCACACCTCATGGTCGCCCTGCAGTGATATGTTGCAACTAATGTTGATGTTGGATACACATATGTGGTTGTTGTGATTGTTTATGTGTAGAAATGTGTAGGTAAACATTAGACACATTATTTACTTACGGCTACTTGAGCCATCCTGGTCGCCGCTGGTTGGGTGTGCGGTGGTTGGGGGGGTCAGGAGCAAGGGGGATGGGATTGGACTTTGGATGCTGGTAGTGGGTGTGAGTGGGGATTGGAGAGGTTTGGGGGTGGGTGGTGGAGAGGTGTAGGGGGGTTGGAAATGGGGTGGGGAGGGGGTGGGGGTTGAGGAGGGGGTGGGGGTTGGGGAGGGGTTGGGGGTGGGGGTTGGGGAGGGGGTGGGGGTTGAGGAGGGGGTGGGGGTTGGGGAGGGGGTGGGGGTTGGGGAGGGGTTGGGGGTGGGGGTTGGGGAGGGGTTGGGGAAGGGGATGGGGAAATTTGGTGGGCCCCAGCTTGACCCATTGTCTCCTCTTCCTCCTCCTCCTCTTCCTCCTCCTCCTCTTCCTCCTCCTCTTCCTCCTCCTCCTTCCTCCTCCTCCTCTTCCTCCTCCTCTTCCTCCTCCTCTTCCTCCTCCTCTTCCGGCTGCTCCTGGGCTGCCTGGTCACGGGCTGCCTGCTCCCGGGCTTCTATGCGGGCTCTTGCCCGTGCTGAAATGTTCATGTTGATGGCATAGAAATCGAAGATTGGGTTTCATAAAAAAGGGGGAAAGAAAAATTCACATTAGTCATGCTCATAACCTTCCACATTATCATTGCTGTTATATTTCAGACATTTATCATGCAAACTAATTGATATGCTACACCCAAAAACTGAGCAACTACTTAACCCCCCCCCTATACACCCCCTATACACCCCATATACACCCCCTATACACCCCCTATACACCCATATACACCCCCTATACACCCCCTATACACCCATATACACCCCCTATACACCCCCTATACACCCATATACACCCCATATACACCCCCTATACACCCCCTATACACCCATATACACCCCATATACACCCCATATACACCCCCTATACACCCCCTATACACCCATATACACCCCCATACTCAGGAACATATTTATAAAAAGTACAGAAAACATTGCAAAAAAACGCAGTCATACTAGTAAATAAAAACTTACATCGGGCAATATGGCGGCGAAGTGAGCATAGCAACACTGGCTGCCGCCGGCGCAGGTCAGACCAGCGCCGCTCAAGTTGGCCCAGGTTTCTGTTGACGCCGGTCCGGGCGAAAATTAGCCGCCGGGCAGCATTATATGCCCGCCGCTTGTCAAGATTTGACACATAAGGGCCCCTGGGCCCCAGGCGGCGGTCCATGACCTCAACCAAGGCCAATAGCACCTGGGTAGAAAACGCCCTAGCCCTGGTTGAAGTCATAGTGGCAATGGCGCAGTTATTAATTGCAGGTACATATATAACTTTTGGTGCTTGCTGATTGGTGTAAAAAATTGTTTGTTTAGTATTAACTTTATTAATCCTTCTTACATGAACAAACTGGATGCGAATAGAAACTTACGCGGACCGTTCCGATATACACACACCATAACCAACAGCATGCATTCAATGTATAGAGAGGAACTGTATATACAGTGTGCGAAAAAGAATACACGCAAGCGTCTACTAATAAATACGCTGCTAAAAGGGGCCCAATGCAACATGTTGGTGTATGACAATTTCAGACTCATTACATATGTAAGGAAAGCATTATAACGTGATGTTTTGAAATGTGACTCACAAAGCATACACGAACTCAAACAGATACCAGCTGACAACACTCATCATTGGAATGACAGGTGCACACATTTCACGATGTAGCACACAATGCTCCACAACCTGTGTATGTGCATATACAGGTGATTGATCAGGTGCGTGGAGACCTGCGTAATTTAAGCGGCAATTATCGGCGGGAAATATCGGCGTAAATTAGCAAGTACATTGCGGGGAAAAATATACGCCCCCTTGTTCATGGCGGGAGATTAACATATAAATATTCAGTCAGATGCAGGCCAGAATTGCTGCAAACATGTCTAACTCAGACGATTCCGCAGCTGAGGACGCTCTGCAGAGAGCACAAGCAGAATCCCTGCTTGAAGCGTTACAGAAGAGGGAACAGGAGCGGAGAAGGAGGGCTCAAGAGAGAGGTAGCCTGCCAGACCAAGCGGGCCCCTCACTAACAGGCCCTGTTCAACCTCCACCAGCTCCACAAGGGCCAAGCAACCAGCCAGAACAACAGGTTGCATCTCTCCAAACAGGTGTGACCCAGCAGGTGCATGGTGAGAGAACTGGGGCCACCAGAAAACGAGCTGCAACATCGAGGGTGAGGACTGAGCAGGATACCACCTCCAAAAAGAGAAACCCTGCATTTGTAGAGGCAGAATTAAGAATTTTAGTGCCCAGAGCACGTGAATGGATAGAATTGCCAATCAGGAAGCCGGGTGCCAGTGCAAGGAGAAACCTTTGGGACAAGATAACAGAGGAAGTGAACCAGGTGTCACCAGTGGTCAGAGATTGGCTATCGGTGAAGAAAAGGCAAGTGTGTTTGTCCCCCTGATAATGTCATATGTGTGTACATATGTTACATGTATGTTTTGAGAATAATAGAAAGGTGTGTTTGTAGATAGTGCTACACTTCAATGTCACATGTGAACACAACCATGTCTAATAACCCACATTGATATATGAAACATGCACCATTGGTGTGATGTGAGGTTATGGGCACAGTTCTGCTCATGTGAAGTACAGTATGTGAAGTATGTGATGGGACAAGAGAAAGTGTGTTTTGGAAAGAGTTGTTGTAAAGGTGCCCATACACGTTACAATTATTGTATACAATATTGTATACAATATCGCATCTCATAGCATATCGGTTTAGCGATGAGTACAAAAAGTATGTGCAGCACATACTTTTTGTACTAGATCTCATCTAATCTGATCTCATCGCAAAACCGATATGCTATGAGATGCAATATTGTATACAATAATTGTAACGTGTATGGCCACCTTTACATGTTCCATATGATGCAACTGAAACAAGAATGAGCAAACTGTGCACATGTAGCTGGTGAGAAACTACACATCCCAGTATGCCATCCCATAGTTAAATGACTCCATAATAACCACACTGTCAAGCTATGGTGGAATGTGTAGTTTCACAACAGGTGGAGGTGCCTAATTTGGCCAGGGATGATGTCATTTCTGCATAGTGATCTATGTATGTGCATTTAGTGGCCTAATGAATGAGATGAGACACTGAAATGCCTCCTAATGGAGACATTAATGTGTGTGTGGGACACATATGGCTAAAAAACATAAGATCACCCACACTAGGAAATGTAACGTAGTCATGATGTTCACTAGCACAGTGGTGCACATATCTCATGGTGATATTTGTATTTTTAAACTTGTAGGTGGACCGACTTCAAAAGTACACTGAAGAGGAAGATGACTGACCGGTACAACCACAGCATGTCCACCGGGAGAGGTCCTATGCCCGATACTTTGGAGTATACCCCCCTGGAGCAGGACGCCTTGGACGTCATTGATGTGGCCGAGGTCAGGGGGATCTCCAATATGGACAGTGAGCTCCCGGCGGAGGTCTTTGATGCTGCTTTTGATGGTAAGTCACAGTAATGCATTGTATTTTGAAAGAGATTTTTTAGTGCGTATGTGATGGTGACATTGTTTTCAATTATTATCCTAGCAGAAGCAGAAACCCAGGATGTACCGGCAGCATCTTCCTCTGCAGAGCCACAGGTGGAGCAAGTGGTCCAGCCTCCACCAAGAAGACACCCCCAGCCCCAGCCACAGGAGACATGGGATGAGAGCATGATGGTGATGCTGGAGAGGATCGAGCAGCAAGGGGTGGATGCTGCGCTCCGTCAGCAGCAGATTGGGGAATTTTTGGAGGATTGGAAGGCCACAAACAGGCAGCAGTGTGAGGCCTTCAACCGCATGAATGACACTCTGGCGGCTGGCATGCAAAACATTGGCCAACACCTCAGCCGCCTGAATGACATTCTTGCGGAGCTGCTGCCCACCGCCAGGTCCCTAAGGGACAATCCCCCATCTGCTGGCCCACCCCAAGCTGCTCCCCAACCTTCCACCTCTGCTGACCCTCCTGTGTCCACTAGGGGAAGACGCCGCAAGCCACCCAAAGGCCCCTGTCCCCAAGGCCCCATCTAAAAGGGGGAGAAAAGGGCCCAAATAATGAGACCTGGTTCACTTCCTCTGTGGTTGGACCCCAAATGTTTAAATTGCACTGGACATCCACTTCCTGAGTTGGCCATCTATCCATTTTCGTGCCATGGGCATTAAAGTTCTTATTTTGACCTCTACAAATGCAGGATAAATTTTTGGTGGTGTGTATCTTGCTTAGTATTCACCCTGGTTGTTGCAGTATGTATTCTGGTGTCCCCATTTCTTTCACCATTGCATTTGCAGGGTAACACATGTTTGGAGATATGCAACCTCTTGTTCTGGCTGTTTTTTTTTATTTTTGTGTCTATTTTATTTGTTTATTTGATTTATGACATGAAAGTGTCTACTAAGCTGTGATGCTGAACAGCAAATAAATTTATTTTACCAATTAAAACAAAATTGTTGTATGTGTAATTTCTTGTGTGAAACAAATACTAGATTTATGTGTACTTACTGACCAGGGTATTTTTGAACATTTGTTGAAGTGTGGTCGAAGTTTCCCATGTGTAACCCTCTCCATGGTCATTCCCATGTTCCTATCCAACTTTTCCCTGCTAATTAGTTTGTGTCAGCACATGTGCAGAGCAACTTAATAGGTGAGAAAGCAGTTTGTGTGCAGGTGAGGTAGCTCCTACAGTAGTAGGTAAAAGCAGGTCCAGAACAATGCTTTCCTCATGGAGTGGGTGAGGCAGACAAACAAGGGTCAAAAGGTACATTTGTGTAGGAATGCATATGTGTCCTCCCTAAAAAAAGATGTGTGAATCGGCCAAACATGATAAAATTGCTTGTGAAGAAACATGTATAAGTTTTTAAATATATATGATTTTACAGTGTCATAAGCAGATGTAGGAATCCTTTGTTAAAGAGATGTGAGTGCAATAATGTGATTGGTGGCATCTTACATCCAGAGTGTAGTCAAATCCAATTCATAGCAGATCAGATAGTGGTACAGTTCTGTATTTTGGGTACTATACAAAGATTGTGTGCAAAATAGTGGCCATGGGCTTAAAACATTGCTGAAACATCCTTTGTAGGTGTTAGATGTGGTTTATGTTATTGTATCATAAATACAAAACCTATGTTTGTATTAGAGTGAACACGTTGACACATGTCGACTTGTGTAGATTGAGTGTGCTACTGTGTAAAGTCTATGAAAGCACATAGTGAATGTGTCTAACTGTTTAGCAAATAGCTACCTTAGCATATATAAGCAGGTCTTAAAAAGATTCTTACCTTAAATTAAACAAACCTTTAAATGTAGAGAAGTATAGAAAGATAAGCTTCCAATGTGTTTGAGTGCTGTGTGTGGCTTGCAGGTAGTGAAATCATGGTTTGGACTTAATAGACTGCAGCATTGCTTATTACATTCAGGTGTATGTGTTTGAGTAGTAATCAGCGTAAATCAGCAAACCCAGGCGCACGCTGGCATGCGGTATCTGTAGGGGTGGTTTGAGATGGCGGTTGGCGGCCGCCTGTTTTGTGTCCCAAATGAACGGTGCCTTAGTCGATCGTGCGGTAGTAGCACCGCTCATTTTTGGTGCACACCCCCGTGTACGCCCATATTTACGCCCATTTTCCCTCATTATTTCGGCCGCTCCCCTCTTCACGCCCCTATGCCGCCCCCAATGCCCGTACACTCGCGTATAGGTTTTTTCGCACATAAAGACCCATCCGTAAGCATTGTGGAGTGTTCGCGCCTGCGCATTAGCGAATGTACGCATGCGCAGATCATAAAAAATCCCGGGACGTACGCGTACGGCCCGGCCGCTCCAACCAGAATAAGGCCCAATATAACCAGGATATATGATGATACTTTTGAACTAGTACTGGAGGACATAAAAATGGTTAAACGAGAAGTTAGGGCTAACCGTATGGTACTAGACAACCTTACCGCCGAGGAGGGGGGTTTGTGCCTGATAGTGGCAGAAGCTTGCTGTAATTACCTCAATCAGTCTGACTCCATAGAGGAAACCATTGAACAGCATATAGATATTGTCAAAACTCTTAAAGAGGAATTTGCAGAACAGCACAAGGGTAATTGGTTATTCGCTGAGGATAGTTGGTTCAGTTGGTTAAACCCATCCAATTGGTATAAGGGTATAGGAGGATGGTTTATGGAAATACTTTCATGGTTAGCAAAAATTATATGCGTAATTCTGCTTTTCTATGTATTAATCAAGTTTTGTTTGTATTGTTTTGCATGTACTGCCAAGAAAATTAAAAACCACAATAAGAGAGCACAGAAAAAGAAAGCTGACAAAAACAATGATCATCACAACATTCGTTTGATCCGTTGTCAGTATGATGATGCTGAAGCCATGGATAAAGCTGTGAAAGCAATCTACCTAGAAAGAGAACAAGAACCTGTTTAGTGATCCATGTGACAGCGACCTGAACTCTCTGTCTGTGCGGGACAGCATGTTGCTTTCCATGTGTTCAGGGTGGGCCCATGGGAATAGAACGTACTTAATCAGGGCATCGCCTGGTCTGAGAGGCTCAGGGCAAATAACGTATATTGTCCCTATATAGAATCAATAGAAGGGACTGATAGAGGCAGTATCTGGTTATTCTATGTAGCTTCATATACGCCATTTTGTATGGATCATATATGTAATGTATTGTGTTTCTCATCTGAGAGAGGCAGATTCTGGTTATTCTGTGTAGCTTCATATACGCCATTTTGTATGCATCATGATGTAATGTATTGTGTTTTCTCATTATATCTAGTTTAGTTAGTTTAAAAGAATGTTACCTTGAAGGAAACTCGTAAATCCTTTATAATTGGCACAACGTTTATTTGTGTTTCTGGCTGTACGCCCAGGAGATGTGGGGGAACCAAATATCAGTAGTGATGTGAACAAGCTGGGGTGTGCCAATTAGTTGTGATTTGTGTATAGTTATGGAATGCAATTATATGTGTGAAACCCATTATGTAATAGATAAGAAAATGAATATATGTGAGCTTTAGGCTATTAAAAACTCAGAACATCGTTTTGACACTCCAGAGTGTGTGTGTCGATTTGATTATTCTCCTGCTAGCAGTAAAAGGAACACAGGTTTATGATCAATTCCCGGAGACTAAGGACAGGCCGTTAGAATCCCCTCACAGAAGGTTCAGGATGGGGGAACACCTCTAACAACCTCCTGTGCACCAGCCCCCGGCCGCCGAGCGTCAGAGACGCTAACACCCATATGATGATCATGTCGTCTATGTATCGTAGCCATAATAAAACATGCTCTCATTCCCACCACCCCAGGTACAGGTTTGCATACGTGGGGGCACAAGTGCTCCCCATCGCGGTCCCCTGTACCTGGTGGTATAAGTGGTCTTCGCATACGAAATAATTTTTGGTTAGTACGAAGCGTAACAGTTTGATAATAAATTCATTGAGGGGTACTTCACTGTCCATGCTTATAAAATATTTTGTGGCTTGTATGCCGAATCCATGGATGATGCTAGTGTACAGATTCTCAATGTCGCATGTGATGAGCCATGAGTTGTTATTCAGAATGATGTCCTGATTTTTGTTGAGTACATCCATAATACCAGAATCCAGAAATATGATGGTAAAATGATGATGTGTTTTCTTAGATAGAAATCCACAAATTTGCTGGTTTTCTCAGTGAGACCCCCATCCATGAGACAATGGGCCTCCCAGGGGGATTCTTCTCACATTTGTGAACTTTTGTTAATAGGTATATGTCGATTTTGACACTGTCTTTACCTCCAAACATTCACAGTGTGTCTTGGTAATGGTGCCGTCCTTTTACAGCTTCATTTAGCATCTCTTGGTATATTTCCATGCAGTCATTGTTGGGATTGAAAATCTATTTTTTGTAACAGGACCTATCTCCCAATTGTTGCTGTAGCTCTTTTGTGTATTTCTCGAGACCACAGGACAACACCCCCCCCCCTCCCTTATCAGTGTGTTTAATTATTGTATCATCCCATCCTTTGATTTTGCCTAAGGCATTTCTCTCCTGTATGCTCAGGTGGTCACTGCGGCAAAAAAAGTCATTCTAAACGCCTGGATAAAACCACACCTCCCCACAGTGACGGAAGTTGAAACCTTATTGTTAAAATACATTTTTACAATAGGTAGGACACCCTCAAAAATGTCACCGTTCCTACATCTCGTTTTTATAAAACATGGGGCCCATTTATTGATAGTAGACTAGCCCAACAGAAAGGAGACATTTATAGAGTATTCGGAAATCCAAGCAGCTCGCTCAACCCAACGACATAAATGTCTGGACAATTTATAATAACATATCTCCCAGCATGCCCCTCTCCAGGAGGACACAATGCTCTGCTCCTGTACTTCCCTCTTGGTGTATGATTGCCAGCACCTGTGGTGAAGCACCTATCTCACCAATTAACCTGTTCAACACAGGTGATGGTAATCCTACATGAGACGGAAGTGCAGGAGCAGAGCATTGTGTTCCTCTAGGAGAGGGCAATCTTCTGAGGTATCATGAATGCAATAAACATTTGGTATGACTGATGCACTGTTGGAAGCCCCCACCCACATCTATTATTTTTGTCTTACTTAAATTCACCTCTTTTTTTTTTTAAATCGAGAAATAGCCTTTATATATATATATATATATATATATATATATATATATATATATATATATATATATATATATATATATATATATATATATGGAAAGAGATTTGATAAACTGCGCCCGAAATGTCAGTCAATAGTATACCAGTATAAAACGTCCACTGTTATGTAAAGCAGGGGATAATAGCACCAAAGTTCACATGAAACTTGCAGCTACTTCTTTCTCTGTATGGAGATCCCTGGAATCCACAGGGCAAAAGGATCTAAAAGGAGGCAGAAAGAAGGCGCTTAATGGTGCAGTATTTCGATTGTGAAAATTTATTAAGAATAAAAATTCCAAGGTACAATTAAGCAAAGACTCGTACCATGTGTTAAAACACTGTGGACTGGGTACCACAAGGCTTAGGTAATTAAAACCAAAGGCAAACTGCTCACACTGTACCGGGACCTTGGTAACACTTGAAACGCTGCAGAGCTGGCTTGCACGGAAGCGTATGAAGGAGAACCACGTCCAGGAGACCAGTGATCGGAGTTGAGGGAGCGTCGTAGGCCACGCCCTGACGCGTTTCATCACTGTGGACTTCGTCAGAGGGCGTGGCTACTACGTGCGCTCATCTAGAATATAAGGAACTCTCCCTGTCACTCAAGACCAGGTAAGTACGCCGTATTGGACAGCGCAACTGAGAAGGCGGGTGGGTGTGTCCTGCATAAATCAAATGGCATAGACAAAAGACACGTTAGCATTAAGCACCGCTAGTAAGCGGGCGGGTACCAGCGTGACGCGTCAGCCAAATGACGCGGGCCACTGGGTGTGTCATCCATCGTCAGAATGACGCGGACGGGGAGTGTCCATATAATATTGGACACAGCTCGTCCGAAGGCGGGTAAATGTATAGCGCGTCATCTAAATGACGCGAACGGAAGGAACACAGCGCGGTATTGGACCCCGCGAGTCAAGGGGATGGTATAAAGATTTTACGTCACTAAAGTGACAGGCAGAAAACGAAACGAAAAAGGTTACCCGAATAGTGTGATCGAAGGGGCCCTCCAAAGAGCGCGTTCATTGGAAAGAAATAAACTCTTCCAACCAAAAACTACGGGTCAGTTGTCGTTGCCAAATACCACTGATGGCAGCGACATTATGTTTGTGACCCAATATAATTCGCATGAGAAAGAACTGAAGGGCATCTTTCAGAGGCATTGGGGTGTCCTTAAGTTGGACCCAGTCTTGGCGTTAAGTTGGACCCAGTCTTGGCGGGTCATATACCGGAGGTCCCTAAAATGGTGTTTCGCCGAGCCAAGACTCTCAAAACCATGATTTCAAGAAGTCAACTGGAGGGCATTAATAATCCCTCTGAAACATTCTTGAGCATAAAGGGTAGTTTCCCTTGTAATCATTGTAAGATTTGCCCCTTTATGAAAAAGGGTCCTCTGATAGAAGGTACTGATATCAAGGTGAATAGCTTCATCAACTGTAATTCCACCTCGGTCGTGTACCTTCTGACCTGTGGATGTGGCTTGAGATATGTTGGTAAGACCAAACGGTGCTTCAAGGTTAGAATCTTGGAGCACCTCCGTAACATCAAACATGGGGTCACCAACTACAGTGTATCCAGACATTTCAAGGAGGTCCATAATTGTGACCCTAAAACCCTGACTTGCAGGGGTATTGAGCTGGTACAACCTAGCAAGAGAGGTGGTGATCACGAGAAATTCCTTCTTAAACGTGAGACCACCTGGATCCTGAGATTGGATACATTGGTCCCAAGGGGACTCAACGAAGGGTATGAGATAACCCCATTTATTAACTAGGTCTGGTGTATTTTATCAGTTAACATCAAATGAATTATAAGCTTGCTATCTTTTATTGATCATCAGCTCTGTTATTCATGCCTCAGGTTTATTTGAAATGTGACTCTGTGTATATTTATCATGTGTATAATAATTGTGGCTGATTTTTGTATGCTATATGAATGAATTATGTAGCTTGAAAGCCAATTTTAGGCTATTTTTATGATGTTTTTTATGATGTTGTTTATGATATGTTTCACATGAACATAGCTTCATATGTGTTTGTTCTTGATATAGAAACTCTATTTCCCTATTTTTGGGAGTAATTAATATGAGATATCTTTAGCTAGATTAACATATGTTAGCTAGCCGATATGGAATTTTTTTGTGCTGTTTTCTTGTGATGTGATTTTATGTAAATTGATTGCTTTTTATGTCCTAATTCAAGGGGCAAACTGCTCGCACAAAGTATCCGTACCAGTGGTACATATAGATAATTTTTAATTACTTTTTCACTTTAGGGCTAATTTTATTGCCCTTTTACATTTTGATTGCATGCAGCTCGCATTCAGGACAGTACACCGTTGTTTATCAACGTTGACTGTTTTGTTTATTCCATCTAACGAGAGCCTATAATACTCCCTGTTTTATTTTGGTATATTATGTAGTGGCCTTTTTGACAGCGAATGAAGGCTTTCTGTTATAAAATTTTTTTTTATTCAGATCAAGTCCTAAAATTGTTTTGATATGTCCCATTGGCAGGTTATACAGGATACATTATACGTATTTTTGTTTATACTTGTTGCCATGGTAGCCTGGCCAAGCACCGCTCGGGTCCAGGTCGAGTTATAGCCGCCCCTGGCGGCGTATGGCTGATATTTCTGCCTGTCACTTTAGTGACGTAAAATCTTTATACCATCCCCTTGACTCGCGGGGTCCAATACCGCGCTGTGTTCCTTCCGTTCGCGTCATTTAGATGACGCGCTATACATTTACCCGCCTTCGGACGAGCGGTGTCCAATATTATATGGACACTCCCCGTCCGCGTCATTCTGACGATGGATGACACACCCAGTGGCCCGCGTCATTTGGCTGACGCGTCACGCTGGTACCCGCCCGCTTACTAGCGGTGCTTAATGCTAACGTGTCTTTTGTCTATGACATTTGATTTATGCAGGACACACCCACCCGCTTTCTTAGTTGCGCTTTCCAATACGGCGTACTTACCTGGTCTTGAGATACAGGGAGAGTTCCTTATATTCTAGATGAGCGCACGTAGTAGCCACGCCCTCTGACGAAGTCCACAGTGACGAAACGCGTCAGGGCGTGGCCTACGACGCTCCCTCAACTCCGATCACTGGTCTCCTGGACGTGGTTCTCCTTCATACGCTTCCGTGCAAGCCAGCTCTGCAGCGTTTCAAGTGTTACCAAGGTCCCGGTACAGTGTGAGCAGTTTGCCTTTGGTTTTAATTACCTAAGCCTTGTGGTACCCAGTCCACAGTGTTTTAACACATGGTACGAGTCTTTGCTTAATTGTACCTTGGAATTTTTATTCTTAATAAATTTTCACAATCGAAATACTGCACCATGAAGCGCCTTCTTTCTGCCTCCTTTTAGATATATATATATATATATATATATATATATGCGAAAACAGAGTGCCGCTCGGGTGCGTGGTCCCGTTCGCGGCAAAGCGGAGTTCTTTGCATGCATAGAAGGTAGGACATTGTCTCTGTTATTTGTTAGCCTTGATGAAAATGCCCTAGTCGGCATTGAAACGTTGTTGATTTTTGCTACATTAAATATATTGGATTATCGTCAAGTCTTTGGAGTGCCACTCTGTTTTCGCTTGTATCTACCCACATTGACTACGGTCCTCCAGTCTGAGTGATCATAGAGAGTAGAATAGTGGTTGCAACAGAGCTATAGGTTCATCTCTCACTGTGTGACTGGTAGCGTTAACTGTCACTCCGGAGAGTGCTGCTGTATGATTGGCTAAGGTGAGTGTCTTCTCAGGTTGGTGCCGCCCCCATGTGATCGGCTGCGCAGTGAGGAGAGGAGACAACGAGGGCGCCATGGTAAGTGCTGGCAACCGGGTAGTGTGTGAGGGGAAGCCACCGGGATGATGTGTTCTCTGTATGCCGGCAGCAGCAGGGTCACACCGCACGGCTCCGGGTCTCCGTTATTAATGCACTGTGTGTAATACTTCCGGTATAACTGCCTGAAGCCATTCCTCTCCCTTCCTGTATCCCGTACTGACCCTCTACACCCCCATACTGACCCCATATATCCTATACTGACCCTCTACACCCCTATACTGACCCCATATATCCTATACTGACCCGCTACCCCCGTACTGACCCCATATATCCTATACTGACCCTCTACACCCCCTTACTGACCCCATATATCCTATACTGACCCTCTACACCCCCTTACTGACCCCATATATCCTATACTAACCCTGTACACCCCCTTACTGACCCGCTACCCGCCGTACTGACCCCATATATCCTATACTGACCCTCTACACCCCTATACTGACCCCATATATCCTATACTGACCCTATACACCCCCATACTGACCCCATATATCCTATACTGACCCTCTACACCCCCTTACTGACCCCATATATCCTATACTGACCCTCTACACCCCCTTACTGACCCCATATATCCTATACTGACCCTCTACACCCCCTTACTGACCCGCTACCCGCCGTACTGACCCCATGTATCCTATACTGACCCGCTACCCGCCGTACTGACCCCATATTTCCTATACTGACCCGCTACCCCCTGTACTGACCCAATATATCCTATACTGACCCTCTACACCCCCTTACTGACCTGCTACCCCCCGTACTGACCCCATATATCCTATACTGACCCTCTACACCCCCATACTGACCCCATATATCCTATACTGACCCCATATATCCTATTCTGACCCTCTACACCCCCATACTGACCCCATATATCCGATACTGACCCTCTACACCCCCACACTGACCCGCTACCCCCCGTACTGACCCCATATATCCTATACTGACCCCATATATCCTATACTGACCCTCTAAAACCCATACTGACCCGCTACCCCCCGTACTGACCCCATATATCCTATACTGACCCTCTACACCCCCATACTGACCCGCTACCCCCTGTACTGACCCCATATATCCGATACTGACCCCATACATCCCCATACTGACCCCATATATCCTATACTGACCCCATATATCCTATACTGACCCTCTACACCCCCATACTGACCCGCTACCCCCCGTACTGACCCCATATATCCTATACTGACCCGCTAACCCCCGTGCTGACCCCATATATTCTATACTGACCCCATATATTCTATACTGACCCACTACACTCCCGGCCTTACTGACCTCATATATCCTATACTGACCCTCTACACCCCCATACTGACCTGCTACACCCGTACTGACCCCATATATCCTATACTGACCCTCTACACCCCCATACTGACCCGCTAGCCCCCGTACTGACCCCATATATCCTATACTGACCATCTACACCCCCATAGTGACCCGCTACCCCCTGTACTGACCCCATATATCCTAAACTAACCCACTACACCCCCATACTGACCCCATATATCTTATACTGACCCGCTACACCCCCTTACTGACCCCATATATCCTATACTGACACTCTACACCCCCTTACTGACCCTATATATCCTATACTGACACTCTACAACCCCATACTGACCCCATATATCCTATTCTGACCCACTACACCCTATACTGACCCGCTACACCCCTTACTGACCTAATATATCCTATACTGACCCGCTACACCCCCATACTGACCCCATATATCCTATACTGACCCGCTACCCCCGTACTGACCCCATATATCCTATACTAACCCCATATATCCTATACTGACCTGCTACTCCCCGTACTGATTCCATATATCCTATACTGACCCACTACACCTCCTTACTGACCCTCTACACCCCATACTGACCCGTTACACCCCCTTACTGACCCCATATATCCTATACTGACCCACTACCCCCGTACTGACCCCATATATCCTATACTAACCCCATATATCCTATACTGACCCGCTACCCCCCGTACTGATTCCATATATCCTATACTGACACACTACACCTCCTTACTGACCCTCTACACCCCATACTGACCCGCTACACCCCTTACTGACCTAATATATCCTATACTGACCCGTTACACCCCCTTACTGACCCCATATATCCTATACTGACCCACTACACCCCCATACTGACCCGCTACACCCCCTTACTGACCCCATATATCCTATACTTACCCTCTATACCCCATACTGACCCGCTACACCCCCTTACTGATCCCATATATCCTATACTGACCCACTACACCCCCATACTGACCCATTAAACCCCCTTACTGACCCCATATATCCTATACTGACCCTCTACACCCCATACTAACCCGCTGCACCCCCTTACTGACCCCTTATATCCCATACTGACCCTCTACACCCCCATACTGACCCGCTACACCCCCTTACTGACCCCATATATCATATACTGACCCTCTACACCCCCATACTGACCCCGTATATCCTATACTGACCCTCTACACCCCCTAATATCCTAATATCCTATACTGACCCTCTACACCCCATACTGAACTGCTACACCCCCATACTGCCCCCATATATCCTGAACTGACCCACTACACCCCCATACTGAACAGCTCCACCCCCTTACTTACCCCATATATCCCATACTGACCCCCAACCCACGTACTGACCCCATTTTCCTATACTGACTCACTACACCCCTTACTGACCCCATATATCCTATACTGACCCACTACACCCCATTCTGACCCGCTACCCCCCCTTACTGACCCCATATATCCTATACTGACCCACTACACCCCATACTGACCCACTACACCCACTTACTGACCCCATATATCCTATACTGACCCTCTACACCCCATACTGACCTGCTAAACCCCCTTACTGACCCCATATATCCCATACTGACCCCATATATCCTATACTGACCCACTACACCCTTACTGACCCCATTTATCCTATACTGACCCACTACACCCCATTCTGACCTGCTACACCCCCTTACTGACCCCATATATCCTATACTAACCCACTACACCCCCTTACTGACCCCATATATCCCATACTGACCCTCTACACCCCATACTGACCCGTTACAACCCCTTACTGACCCGTTATATCCTATACTGACCCCATATATCCTATACTGACCCTCTACACCCCCATTCAGACCCGCTACACCACCTTACTGACCCCTTATATCCTATACTGACCCACTACACCCAATACTGAACCG
Source organism: Crinia signifera (assembly GCF_055691185.1). Classification (NCBI taxonomy): domain Eukaryota; kingdom Metazoa; phylum Chordata; class Amphibia; order Anura; family Myobatrachidae; genus Crinia; species Crinia signifera. The sequence goes on along the minus strand of NC_139217.1, from coordinate 10,674,180 downwards.
CTACACCCCCATACTGACCCCATATATCCTATACTGAGCCGCTACACCCCTTAATGACCCCATATATCCTATTCTGACCACTACACCCCATACTGACCCGTTACACCCCCCTTACTGACCCCATATATCTCATACTGACCCGCTACTTCTCTAACTGACCCCATATATCCTATACTGACCCACTACACCCCCATACTGACTCCATATATCCTATACTGACCCTCTACACCCCCATACTGACCCGCTACACCCCCTCACTGACCCTGTAAATCCTATACTGACCCTCTACACCCCATACTTTCCCTCTACACCCCCTTACTGACCCCATGTATCCTATACTGACTCGCTACACCCCCTTACTGACCCTATATATCCTATACTGACCCACTACACCCCCATACTGACCTGCTACACCCCCTTAATGACCCCATATATCCTATACTGACCCTCTACACCCCCATACTGACCCCATATATCCTATACTCACCCTCTACACCCTTATTCTGATCCGCTACACCCCCTTACTGACCCCATATATCCTATACTGACCCGCTACACCACCTCACTGACCCCATATATCCTATACTGACCCACTACACCCCATACTGACCCGCTACACCCCCTTACTGACCCCATATATCCTATACTAGGTATGGCCATCGACGATTCGGAATCATCGATGGTTCATGGCCGATGTGGAATACTTTTGCCATTCGATTTGGGAGAAACAGATGGTTTCCCTCCGTCGATGGAACAGCAAAACGATGTCTTGCTTTTTTTTCCCAAAGTGCCGGGACACGGTAGATACTAAATTGTAGTGGGCTAAAGGACCTTCCATACCCAGGGAGAATGGCCGGGGGGCTTGCTCCCTCACTATCCACGCCACAATTGGTAGCCTTTAGTAACCAGGTGGCTAGCGGAGCGGAGCGAGCCACCTTGCCCGAAGCGCGGTGAGCGTCAGTTTGGGACCCTTCTTCCGCCCTTGCTCCTCCTCTCTCCACCCCCTCTCCTCCCCGAGTTTCTTTAGCCCACTACAATTTAGACCTAACCGCTGGGACACTGAGCATAGCTCGCCCCTGACAACCGCAAAGCCTCTACAGCAGCGGTGGGGAGCCTCCAGCCCGCGAGCCGTATACGGCCCCTGGAGCCGGTCTTAGTGGCCAGCCCACCCGCCCGACGTCTGTACGAGTCAAGTACAGGGGAAATCTTGAGAGCTACCGACCTCTCGCGATATTTCCCTGTATGAGACTCCCTGCACAGCCGCCGGACCACACAGACCGGCGACTTGTAACCTGTGGCAGCTGTCGGAGCGTGGGACGGCTGCCGCAGGACGTTTTTTAAGGTTTTTTTTTTTTTTTATGGCACCCAAGGCATTATGCCTCAATGCAAACGGCCCATGGACCCCAAAAGGTTCCCCACCCCTGCTCTACACTCCCATACTGACCAGCTACCCCCCGTACTGACACAATATATCCTATACTGACCCTCTACACCCCCATACTGACCCGCTACCCTCCGTACTGACCCCATATATCCTATACTGACCCTCTACACCCCCATACTGACCCGTTACCCCCTGTACTGACCCCATATATCCCATACTGACCCTCTACACCTCCATACTGACCCGCTTCTCACTGTATTGACCCCATATATCCTGTACTGACCCCATATATCCTATACTGACCTGCTACCCTCCGTACTGACTCCATATATCCTATACTGACCCTATATATCCTATACTGACCCTCTACACCCCCATACTGACCCGCTACCCCCCGTACTGACCCCATATATCCTATACTGACCCTCTACACCTCCATACTGACCCGCTACCCCCTGTACTGACCCCATATATCCTATACTGACCCGCTACCCCCGTACTGACCCCATAAATCCTATACTGACCCTCTACACCTCCATACTGACCCGCTACCCCCATACTGACCCCATATATCCTATACTGAGCCGCTACCCTCTGTACTTACCCCATATGTCCTATACTGACCCTCTACACCCCCATACTGACCTGCTACACCCCTTACTGACCCCATTTATACCTTTCTGACCCCATACTGACCTGCTACACCCCCTTACTGACCCCATACCGACCCGCTACACCCCTTACTGACCCCATATATCCCATACTGACCCGCTACTCCCCATACTGACCCCAAATATCCCATACTGACCCGGTAATCCCCCTTACTGACCCCAAATATCCCATACTAATCCGCTAAACCCCTTACTGACCCCATATATCCCATACTGACCCATACCGACACGCCACACCCCATACTGACCCCAAATATCGCATACTGACCCGGTAATCCCCCTTACTGACTCCATATATCCCATACTGACCCGCTACACCCCATACTGACCCCAAATATCCCATACTGACCCGGTACTCCCCCTTACTGACCCCAAATATCCCATACTGACCCATACCGACACACCACACCCCATACTGACTCCAAATATCGCATACTGACCCGGTAATCCCCCTTACTGACCCCAAATATCCCATAATGATCCACTACACCCCCTTACTGACGCCAAATATCTCATACTGACCCGGTACTCCCCCTTACTGACTCCATATATCCCATACTCACCCGCTATGCTCCCATACTGACCCGGTAATCCCCCTTAATGATCTGTTACACCCCCTTACTGACCCCAAATATCTCATACTGACAACTACACCCCTTACTGACCCTCTACACCTCTATTAAATTGCACCCCCATACTGACCTCATATCCCATACTGACCCACTACACCCCTTACTGACCCCATATGGTGTTCATTCTCGCACCTGCCATATTTAAAAACCCATGGAGTTCCTCTTCCCTGCCTGGGGTGTCGCTGTCTGCTGTGGTGTTTCTAGCACAGATCTGGTTTGCATATCAGTGCTGATATACAGACCACACTGTGCTAGAAGCACTACAGCAAACAGCAACACCTCAGGCAGGGAAGAGGAACTGCATGAGTTTTCAAATATAGCGGGTGCTAGAATGAACACTACCCATATATCCCATACTGCCCCCATATATCCCATACTGCCCCCATATATCCCATAGGGCGGTTTCACACACTCCGGCTCCTGCCGGACAGCAAAATCCCGCACGGCCAGGAAGCCGTGCCGTGCACATTAGTTGTGACTGGACACTATTGTGTCCATTCACACGGGACGGCCACGGCCCGGCCGTCCGGTTGCAGCCGGATCCCGCCACTGGAAGGGATGGCTGCCGAGCTATGACCATCCCCTCCATTCTAAACTGATGTGTGCAGCACGGCTTCCTGGCTGTGCTGGATTTCGCCGCCCGGCAGGAGCCGGAGTGTGTGAAATAGCCCTTACTCACCCACTACATCCCTTTACTTAGAAACATAGAATTTGACGGCAGATAAGAACCACTTGGTCCATCTAGTCTGCCCCTTTTTTAAACAGGTTACCTCAAACCATATTTGATGCTTATTTCTTTGTAAGGATATCAGCTATCAACAATAAAAGGTCTGCTATCAACAATAAAACCAGAGCCTTTAAATTCTATAAAAATAACTTGAATGAGGAGGCGTTCGCAAAATACAAAGAATCAAACAAAACTTGTAAAGGGGTAATCAAAGCAGCTAAAATATTATATGAAGAGTGCATAGCGACTGAAAGCAAAACCAACCCAAAGAAGTTTTTTAAATACATAAATATTAAACGTTTAATTAAGGAAAACATAGGCCCACTAACTGATACTAGTGGAAAAAGTGTTACTGAGGACAAGGGAAAAGCAAAACTGTTAAATGAGTTCTTCTCATCAGTATTTACTAAGAGAGAGCAGACTGTGGAACGAACATTTACCACAAACGGGACAAATAAGCCAGATCTCATTGTGGATTTCACGCCGAAGGAAAGAATACTGAGGCTAAGCAAACTCAAAACAAATAAATCACCAGGGCCAGATGGGATTCATCCGAGGGTATTAATGGAATTAAGGGATGAACTAGCTACCCCCCTACATTATATCTTTAGCAAGTCACTATCGTCAGGTATAGTACCAAAAGATTGGAGAATAGCAGAGGTAGTGCCAATATTCAAAAAAGGAAGATCCCGCTAATTACAGACCCGTTAGTTTAACATCAATTGTGGGTAAACTATTTGAAGGATTTTTAAGGGATGGTATCCAGGAATATTTAGATCATCACCGTCTATTCAGTACTAACCAACATGGGTTCGTGAAAAATCGTTCATGCCAAACTAATCTACTAGGGTTCTATGAAGAAGTTAGCAAAAACCTCGATAATGGAAATGCTGTAGATGTGATTTTCCTAGATTTCACTAAAGCATTTGATACTGTCCCACACAAGAGATTGATTAATAAAATGGAGAACCTAGGATTGGGTGAAAATATCTGCAGATGGGTAGGGAATTGGCTATGTAATAGAGAACAAAGCGTGGTTGTGAATGGTGCCGTATCAGATATGATACCGGTACTAAGTGGAGTGCCCCAGGGTTCGGTTTTGGGGCCCATTTTGTTTAACATTTATATTAACGATATTGGAATAGAGTTACTCAGCAATGTATCCATCTTTGCGGACGATACAAAACTTAGCAAAGTCATCAAATCATCAGAAGATGTCACCATGCTTCAAAATGATCTTGCAATTCTAGATGAGTGGGCAAAAAAATGGAAGATGAGGTTCAATGTAGATAAATGTAAGGTTATGCACCTTGGGAGACACAACCAGTGTGCAAGTTACAACCTTAGCGGAGAGGAACTGGGTAATTCCATACTTGAAAAGGATCTAGGGGTCCAAATAGACAGCAAACTAGGATGTAGTGCCCATTGTAATGTAGCTACAAAAAAGGCCAACAAAATTCTGGCATGTATTAAGAGGGGAATGGAAACTACGGACTCGAGGGTAATTATGCCACTATATAAAGCATTGGTGAGACCTCACCTAGAGTACGGAGTACAGTTCTGGGCCCCACACTATAAAAAGGACATCATAGAATTAGAAAAAGTCCAAAGGCGAGCAACAAAGCTTATTAGTGGAATGGAGAATTTAAGCTACGGGGAGAGATTAAGCAATTTGGGACTATTTACATTAGAAAAGAGACGTTTAAGGGGGGACATGCTCAACATGTACAAGTATATCAAGGGCCAATATAAGGAACTGTCACACACCCTCTTTTCTACTAGAAAGGAATCTGTCACAAACTTGGGGTGCACTACCACTCGGGGATTGGCTAGACCTGACACAGGGGCGCGGAGTCTAACCGTGCCGGGGGTTTTCTGCCAGTGACCCCTCCAAGCGGGATATGGGCTTCTGCGGCACCCGACACGTCGGTCGCGGCCCCCTGGTCAGGTTCCCCGTATGAGTGGCGGTAGCTTGTGAAATATGGAATCGTGGTCGTCTAGCCGAGTTGGTATCAGTGCGGGCAAGTAGGAACACAAGGGAAAGGCAAAGGAGTATCCAAGGACAGGCCGGGTCATACACTGGAAGCACAGTTCGCGGTACACTGGGATAAGGCTGAAGAATAGTCAAACGGCAAGCTGGGTCATACACAGAGTCACTGGATACGGTACCAAAGGATCAGGCAGGAGAATAGTCAGGAACAAGCCGGGGTCAAATATGGTAATCAGGAAACTGGAAATATACTAAGCACAAGGACGCTGGAGCTGGTGTGAACCTATACTCTGGCAGCCTCTGTCTGCCAGAGACTGCCTTTTTATAGGAAGCACAGGGAGCTAATTACTCACAGGTACCCTAATCAATGAAGGCTGAGCATGGTCAGTTCACACTGAACTCTCCTGCAGGAGAGAGTTACCAGGTGTTGCAACTAATCAGCAGAGCTCAGATCACACAGACTTTCCTTGCAGCATGGAGCAGGCTGAACAGACAGGAGAAGCCACAAACCAGGTAAGAAACAATACAATAACTGAATGTTGTGACATTACCCTCCCCTCTAGGGGTGGGCTCCGAACACCCCACATGGATACTTTCAAGGTCGTCTGCGGTGCTTCGTCTTTTTGGAAGATCGTTTGGATTTGGTTGATTGGGATGTGGCCTTTGGTTCTACAAAACGGGCAGTAGAGAATATTGGACGTCCCAACAAAGCAGTGACATCATGATCTGAGCCACACTCTGAACTTGAATCCTTGTCCATGATCAGTGTAGGGAGTTCATGAGGATCCACCACCAACTTGGAAGAACCTACACATATAACTCCACCTCTTAAATTCAAGGAATCTGGTCTCAAAAATTTTTTTGGAGATGCTCTGGGAATTTTAGAATGTAGTCTAGATGACTCACCACTCTGACTGACCTCAGGTGCGGCAAGGATAGACCTCTCACCAGGAGTCTTGGGTCCAAATCTTTCAACCACAGCCCTGGAAAAAGAAATTAGGTCTTTTAGCCTGGGATCATGAGTCTCAATGAGTGGACTAACCCACTCCATAGCTTCTCCCTTGAATGACAACACTAAGTACTTGACAATGTTTGCCAAATTAACCCCAGAGGATGGATCAGAGTTCATAGCATCTAAATAATAGTCTGCTAGGGCTTGGAAATGGGTGAGATTTCCATCAAATTGGACGAACCGAGGCTCTTTAGATGGATCTAATTGAACTGGATTCCCCTGAAGAATGGACTGGGAGGACAGTTCGGGTAGGGTAGGGACTTCCAGCACGGCAGGTAAGTCTTCCTGAATGGCAGGCATTGGAACCTTAGAGACCCTGATGGTACTGGAGACAGGTCCAGAGGCTGCGGAGGAAGACCCGGAGACCTTGGAGGCAGGCCCGTAGGCCAAGGAGACTGGCCCGGAGGCCGCGGAGACTGGCCCGGAGGCCGCGGAGACTGGCCCGGAGGCCACGGAGACAGGCCCGGAGGCCACGGAGACAGGCCCGGAGGCCGTGGCACATAGGTCCTCATGCCCGGAGGCAAGGGCAGATGGGTCCTCATGCCCGAAGGCAAGGGCAGATGGATCTCTACTGGGAGTGACACACTCGGAACTCCCGTCTGGAGTGAAGGACTCGGAACCCCCATCTGGGGTGATTGGCTCGGAATCCCCTTCTGAGGTGATTAACTTGGAACCCCCATCTGGGGTGATTAACTGGGGACACCCTTCTTGGGTGCTTAACTCGGAACCCCCTCCTGGGGTAACGGACTCGGAACCCCCACCTGGGGTAACGGACTCGGAACCCCCACCTGGGGTGATAAACTCGGAATCCCCACTTGGGGTGATAGACTCGGAACCCCCACTTGGGGTGATAGACTCGGAACCCCCACTTGGGGTGATAGACTCGGAACCCCCACTTGGGGTGATAGACTCGGAACCCCCACTTGGGGTGATAGACTCGGAACCCCCACTTGGGGTGACATACAGAGCCCCTTCTTGAGGCAAAGTGCTCGGTGGCCCTACTTGGGAAGCCACACTCAGAGACTCCTCTTTGGGTGTGACGTCCAGAGGGTCCTTTTGGGGTGCAATACTCGGAGATTCCTCTTTGGGTAATGAATTCAGAAGCCCTTTTCGGGGTACCACCTTCAGAGACACCTCTTGGGATGCAGTGCTCAGGAAACCCACATGGGGCGCAATGCTCAGAGACCCTGTTTGGGGTGTGGTACTCTGAGACCCTGCTTGGAGCCTGACAGTCTGAGACCCCTCCTGATGCACGACACTCTGAACCCCTTTCTGTGGCTTGAAGCTTTGAGAACCCTCCTGGGAAATTACCCTCCGAGACCTCTTCTGAGGTGAAGTACTCTGTATCCCTTCTTGGGGCTCACTATTCTGAGATCCCTCTAGGAACTCGACGCTGTGAGGATCCACTTGGGGTGTAGTACTTTGATGCCCCTTCTGGAACACAACACTTGGAAACCCTTCTTGGGGCAAAATGCTTGGGAATACCCCCGTTGGGGTTGGAGACTTTGGGCAACTGGATGTTTGCAGACCCCCACTTGGGGCTGGGACCGACAGGATCTCCTCTTGTGGCTTGCCCAAAATTTTACTGTCTTTATGTAAAACGATCTTAGTTCTGGGACCCCAGTGATAACCACAGAACTTTTCCGGAGTGAGCATAGAAGCAGTACTCTTAATCCTGGCCTCACGGAGGGAACAATCCTGGATAAAATGGTTCTGGGCTCCACAATAGAAGCACAAGTTCAAGGACCTGCGCCGCTGGCGTTCCTCATCTGTCAGCGGAGGACGAGGCTGACTCAGGAACCTGTCCTTACAAGACACAGATGCATCTGCCGATGGGGTTCCTGGGCTGGAATCTAAGGGTCTAGCAGGTACCAAACCCATAGCGGAATCGCCAAGCAATTTAATGACAAGAGTGAGGATGTTGGCCAGCAGCCCCTGTAACTGCTGTATTAGCCGGCGAAGCACTCCAATAGTGCCTGGATCTGATATAGCAGGTGTTGGAGAGAGTGGAGCGAAGTCCATTTGCTGCTGCTGAGTCTGCAAGCTTTGCATAATCAGGGCTTGGTCCTGTTCTTGCTTGTTAACCCGGACCAGCAGGAGTTCCAGGAGTTCTTTCTGAGACAAACCACTAGCGGACTCCATATTCCAGTTGGGCCAGAGTATTCTGTCACAAACTTGGGGTGCACTACCACTCGGGGATTGGCTAGACCTGACACAGGGGCGCGGAGTCTAACCGTGCCGGGGGTTTTCTGCCAGTGACCCCTCCAAGCGGGATATGGGCTTCTGCGGCACCCGACACGTCGGTCGCGGCCCCCTGGTCAGGTTCCCCGTATGAGTGGCGGTAGCTTGTGAAATATGGAATCGTGGTCGTCTAGCCGAGTTGGTATCAGTGCGGGCAAGTAGGAACACAAGGGAAAGGCAAAGGAGTATCCAAGGACAGGCCGGGTCATACACTGGAAGCACAGTTCGCGGTACACTGGGATAAGGCTGAAGAATAGTCAAACGGCAAGCTGGGTCATACACAGAGTCACTGGATACGGTACCAAAGGATCAGGCAGGAGAATAGTCAGGAACAAGCCGGGGTCAAATATGGTAATCAGGAAACTGGAAATATACTAAGCACAAGGACGCTGGAGCTGGTGTGAACCTATACTCTGGCAGCCTCTGTCTGCCAGAGACTGCCTTTTTATAGGAAGCACAGGGAGCTAATTACTCACAGGTACCCTAATCAATAAAGGCTGAGCATGGTCAGTTCACACTGAACTCTCCTGCAGGAGAGAGTTACCAGGTGTTGCAACTAATCAGCAGAGCTCAGATCACACAGACTTTCCTTGCAGCATGGAGCAGGCTGAACAGACAGGAGAAGCCACAAACCAGGTAAGAAACAATACAATAACTGAATGTTGTGACAGAATCTAGGACGCGAGGGCATGAGTATAGATTAGAAGAAAAAAGATTTCATTCAGCTAGTAGAAAGAATTTCTTTACGGTCAGAACAGTCAAACTCTGGAACTCTCTTCCCAGAGAGGTGGTAACGGCTGGCTCATTAAATGCGTTCAAGACAAAGTTGGACAAACATTTACTGGAGAAAAACATCCATGGGTACAAATAAGAAATATAATTTATCTGTAAAATACCAGAACCTACCAAATCAGCAATGGATATCTATACCAGGTTGAACTAGATGGACGCAAGTCTTTTTTCAGCCTTACCTACTATGTAACTATGTAACTAATATGCCTATCCCAAAGCATGTTTAAATTGTGCTACTGTATTTGCCTCTACCACCTCTGATGGGAGGCTATTCCACTTATTCCACTAATCTTTCTGTGAAGTAATTCTTCCTCAGATTTCCCCTGAATCTTCCTCCCTCTAGTGTCAGTGCATGTCCTCGTGTTCTGCTGCTGCTCTTCCTGTGAAGAATGTCTCCCACCTGTACCTTCCTCCCTCTAGTGTCAGTGCATGTCCTCATGTTCTGCTGCTCCTCTTCCTGTGAGGAATGTCTTCCACCTGTACCTTCCTCCCTCTAGTGTCAGTGCATGTCCCCGTGTTCTGCTGCTCCTCTTCCTGTGACTAATGTCTCCCACCTGTACCTTCCTCCCTCTAGTGTCAGTGCATGTCCTCGTGTTCTGCTGCTCCTCTTCCTGTGAAGAATGTCTCCCACCTGTACCTTCCTCCCTCTAGTGTCAGTGCATGTCCTCGTGTTCTGCTGCTCCTCTTCCTGTGACTAATGTCTCCCACCTGTACCTTCCTCCCTCTAGTGTCAGTGCATGTCCCCGCTCCTCTTCCTGTGACTAATGTCTCCCACCTGTACCTTCCTCCCTCTAGTTTCAGTGCATGCCCTCGTGTTCTGTTACTCCTCTTCCTGTGAAGAATGTCTCCCACCTGTACCTTCCTCCCTCTAGTTTCAGTGCATGTCCTTGTGTTCTGTTGCTCCTCTTCCTGTGAAGAATGTCTCCCACCTGTACCTTGTTAAAGCCTTTGATATATGTGAAAGTTTCTATCATGTCCCCCCTTTCCCTTCTCTGCTCTAAACTATACATATTAAGATCTTTTAGTCTTTCCTGGTACGTTGTGTGATGTAGGTCATGCACCATTTTAGTTGCCCTTCTTTGTACAGTCTCAAATGCAGGGGTGTCCAAACATTTGCGACGGGGGCCAGATTTGGTGAGGTGGCAATGTGTGGGGGCCGACCATTCAGCCCGACATTTTTTGAATCATAAATCACATAAGAATGGTCCTTCACTCTGCCCCCATTCACTTTATGTCCCCCAGTGTGCCCCCATTCACAGTATGTCCCCTAGCCTGCCCCGTCACTGTATATTCCGCTGCCTCCCCCCATTCGCTGTATGTCCTCCACTCTGCCACCTTCACATTATATTGCCTTGCCTGACCATCCTTCTCTGTATGTCCCCCAGCCTGCCCCTCCTTCACTGTATGTTCCCCACTTTGCACCCATTTACTCTGTCCCGTAGCTTGCCCCCCCCCCCTTCTCTGAATGTTCAGGAGTTGGATGCACACTCACCCGAAAGCCACCAAACACATCTCACTGTGGCGGCCGGCACCTCCTCACTGCTGCAGACAGCAAGCTAAAGGCATGCTCACCGGGACCCCACCTTACGGTCCTGTGCATCCTGCATCTGTTGCTCCGCCCACTTCTGGCTGGAGGCTGCGGGCCACTTGAAATGATGGCACGGGCCGCAATTGGCCCCTGGGCCTGACTTTGGACATGCCTGCTCTAATGTCTTTATATCCTTCTGGAGATATGGCCTCCAGAACTGAACACAATACTCTAGATGAGGTCGTACCAATGACCTATACAATGGCATTATTACTTCTTGCTTCCTACTGCTGATACCTCTCCCTATGCAACCAAGCATCTGACTTGCCTTCCTCATTGCTTTGTTACATTGCCTATCTGCCTTTAATTCCCCAGAAATAGTGACACCTAGATCCCTCTCTTCCTCAGTAGTTTCCATTATAGTGCCATTTATACTATATTTAGTCTTTGGATTTTTGAGACCCAAGTGCATGATTTTGCATTTTTTGGAATTAAACTGTAGTTTTTATGCTCTTGACCATTCCTCTAATCTACCTAGATCATCAATCATTTGTTTTATCCCTCCTGGTGTGTCTACCCTGTTGCATACCTTTTTGTGTCATCTGCAAAAAGGCACATTTTACCCTTAATTCCATTTGCAATATCACCAACAAAGATATTAAAAAGCACTGGTCCAAGTACAGATCCCTGGGGTACCCACTTGTAACCAGTGTTCCCTCTAAGCTGTGCGCGTGTGTGCGTGCACACAACTCGACGAGCGAGCGCACAGACATTACAACAGAGCGCACAAAGCAGCAGTGGTCCCTTTTTGCAGTTGTGGACTCAATTAATGTGTGTACATTGTGTGCTGTGTTTTGAATGTTTAAATGTTAAATATCATTTTGAAGTAAAGGTAACACAAATGCTGAACATCATTTTCCAGTTATATATAAGTGACGCACAAAAATTTAAATTTCCTTCCAAAGTTGCACAGTCAAAATCTTTTGCCGCACACAGCCTTCGTAAAATTAGAGGGAACATTGCTTGTAACCTTTCCCTCCTTTGACTGTACTCCGTTTACTACAACTCTCTGTTTTCTGTCCTGCAACCACGCTCTTATCCATTCAACTATCTTAGAATCCAATCCCAAGCTTTCAAGTTTATTTAACAGTCTGCGATGTGGGACAGTGTCAAAAGCCTTACTAAAGTCTAGATAAGCTACATCTACAGCCCCACCTTGATTTATTACTTTAGTCACCCAGTCAAAAAGTCAATAAGATTTGTTTGACATGATCTTCCCCCAGTAAACCCATGCTGTTTTGGATCCTGTAAATTGCTGGTTTTGAGATATTCTACAATTCTTTGTTTTAAGAGTGTTTCCATCAATTTACCTACTACTGATGTTGACTCCCTCAGTTTTCTGACTATACTTGCAACTTACTGACCCCATGTATCCCATACTGATCTGCTACACCCCCTAACTGACCCCATATATCCCTTACTGACCCCATAACAACCCTTGACACCCCCTTACTGACCCCATATCTCCCATACTGACCCGCTTCACCCCTTAACTGACCCCATATACCCCATAACAACCCGTGACACCCCCCTTACTGACCCCATATATCCCATACTGACCTGCTACACCCTCTAACTGACCCCATAGTGACCTGCTACACCCCCATACTGACCCTCTATACCCCTTACTAACCCCATATATCCCATACTGACCCTGCTATACCCCCAATAACCTGCTTATACACCATCACACCCCTCCCTACTGCACCATCTACTGACCCCATTACAGCCCCAACTGACCCTGCTATACCCCAATAACCTGCTTATAAACCATCACACCCCTAGTTTCTGCTCCATCTACTGACCCCATTACAGCCCCAATAACCTGCTTATAAACCATCACACCCCTCCTTACTGCACCATCTACTGACCCCATTACAGCCCCCACTGACCCTGCTATACCCCAATATCCTGCTTATAAACCATCACACCCCTCCTTACTGCACCATCTACTGACCCCATTACATTCCCAACTGACCCTGCTATACCCCCAATAACCTGCTTATACACCATCACACCCCTCCCTACTGCACCATCTACTGACCCCATTACATTCCCAACTGACCCTGCTATACCCCAATATCCTGCTTATAAACCATCACACCCCTCCTTACTGCACCATCTACTGACCCCATTACATTCCCAACTGGCCCTGCTATACCCCAATATCCTGCTTATAAACCATCACACCCCTCCTTACTGCACCATCTACTGACCCCATTACATTCCCAACTGACCCTGCTATACCCCCAATAACCTGCTTATACACCATCACACCCCTCCCTACTGCACCATCTACTGACCCCATTACATTCCCAACTGACCCTGCTATACCCCAATATCCTGCTTATACACCATCACACCCCTCCTTACTGCACCATCTACTGACCCCATTACAGCCCCAACTGGCCCTGCTATACCCCAATATCCTGCTTATAAACCATCACACCCCTCCTTACTGCACCATCTACTGACCCCATTACATTCCCAACTGACCCTGCTATACCCCCAATAACCTGCTTATACACCATCACACCCCTCCCTACTGCACCATCTACTGACCCCATTACATTCCCAACTGACCCTGCTATACCCCCAATAACCTGCTTATACATCATCACACCCCTCCCTACTGCACCATCTACTGACCCCATTACATTCCCAACTGACCCTGCTATACCCCAATATCCTGCTTATACACCATCACACCCCTCCTTACTGCACCATCTACTGACCCCATTACAGCCCCAACTGGCCCTGCTATACCCCAATATCCTGCTTATAAACCATCACACCCCTCCCTACTGCACCATCTACTGACCCCATTACATTCCCAACTGACCCTGCTATACCCCCAATAACCTGCTTATTAACCATCACACCCCTCCCTACTGCACCATCTACTGACCCCATTACATTCCCAACTGGCCCTGCTATACCCCAATATCCTGCTTATAAACCATCACACCCCTCCTTACTGCACCATCTACTGACCCCATTACAGCCCCAACTGACCCTGCTATACCCCCAATAACCTGCTTATACACCATCCCACCCCTCCCTACTCCACCATCTACTGACCTCATTACAGCCCCACTGACCCTGCTATACCCCAATAACCTGCTTATACACCATCACACCCCTCCCTACTGCACCATCTACTGACCCCATTACAGCCCCAACTGACCCTGCTATACCCCCAATAACCTGCTTATACACCATCACACCCCTCCCTACTCCACAATCTACTGACCCCATTACAGCCCCCACTGTCCCTGCTATACCCCCAATAACCTGCTTATAAACCATCACACCCTCCTTACTGCACCATCTACTGACCCCATTACAGCCCCCACTGACCCTGCTATACCCCCAATAACCTGCTTATAAACCATCACACCCCTCCCTACTGCACCATCTACTGACCCCATTACAGCCCCAACTGACCCTGCTATACCCCCAATAACCTGCTTATAAACCATCACACCCCTCCTTACTGCACCATCTACTGACCCCATTACATTCCCAACTGACCCTGCTATACCCCCAATAACCTGCTTATAAACCATCACACCCCTCCATACTGCACAATCACACTCTCTACACTACAACCCCAACTGGCCCACTAACTACTATTTATTATTACCAGTTATTTTTATTGCACACACACATTCCGCAGCGCTGTGCAGAGATTATTACCGGTTATTATGTAGCGCACACATATTCCATAGCGCTGTACAGAGACTATTATTACCAGTTATTATATAGCGCACACATATTCCGCAGCGCTGTACAGAGAATATTATTACCAGTTATTTATATAGCACACACATATTCCGCAGCGCTGTACAGAGACTATTATTACCAGTTATTATATAGCGCACACATATTCTACAGCGCTGTACAGAGATTATTATTACCAGTTATTATATAGCGCACACATATTCCGCAGCGCTGTACAGAGAATATTATTACCAGTTATTATATAGTGCACACATATTCCACAGCGCTGTACAGAGACTATTATTACCAGTTATTATATAGCGCACACATATTCCACAGCGCTGTACAGGGAATATTATAACCAGTTATTATATAGCGCACACATATTCCACAGCGCTGTACAGAGTATATTATTACCAGCTATTATATAGCGCACACATATTCTGCAGCGCTGTATAGAGACTATTATTACCAGGTATTTATATAGCGCACACATATTCTGCAGCGCTGTGCAGAGAATATTATTACCAGTTATATTATATAGTTCACATATATTCCCCAGCACTGTACAGAGACTATTATCACCAGTTATTATATAGCGCATTCATATTCAGCAGCGCTGTACAGAGACTATTATTACCAGTTATTTATATAGCGCACACATATTCCGTAGCGCTGTACAGAGACTATTATTACCAGGTATTATATAGTGCATACATATTCTGCAGCGCTGTACAGAGACTATTATTACCAGTTATTTATATAGCGCACACATATTCTGCAGCGCTGTACAGAGAATATTATTACCAGTTATTATATAGCGCACACATATTCCGCAGCGCTGTACAGAGACTATTATATAGCGCACACATATTCTGCAGCGCTGTACAGAGACTATTATTACCAGTTATTATATAGCGCACACATATTCAGCAGCGCTGTACACAGAATATTTGCACACTCACATCAGTCTCTGCCCCAGCTTACAATCTGTATTCCCTACCACATGTACATGCACACACAGACATTCTAGGGTTAATTTTTTGGGGAGGCAATTAATCTACCAATATATTTTTGGAATGTGGGAGGAAACCCACGCAAGCACAGGGAGAATATACAAACTCCACACTGTTAGGGCCATAGTGGGATCGGAACCCATGACCTCAGCGCTCAGAACTCTAACCATTACACCATCCATACAGCCCCATCACTAGCTACTGACCACACTAGAACCCCAACTGACCTGCCATTGAGCCGCAGCCCACCCCACTGACTCTGTCCTTCACCAGGTTGTGCTGCACCTGCTGTTTGAGGATTCCACCGGCTATGCCCTATACAAAGTGAAGGATGTGGAGAGTGACATGCTGCTTACTGAGGTATACTATGCAGAGTTAGTGTGTGTGTATGTATATGTGTGTGTGTGTGTATATATATATTCCCAGAATGCGCCCTTCCTAAAATACAGGATAATAATTGTTTTATCCAACACCAAACAGAATTTACAATGCCGGTACAAAAGAGTAATTCTTTAACAATAAAAAAGCTTTAACGATGAAACGTTTTTTTATTAAAAGGTTGTCTTCTCAGTGAGGATGTTATATCAACGCGTTTCGTCAACAAATTGACTTCATCAGGGGCATTTTGACAGCAGCACAAAACATAGGAATTTCACACTGTAAATTACAATAGAACTGTGTCACATAATGATAAAAATACATAATAAAAATGCAAGACATGATGAGGATGGAGAACAGAATCAGAAAAGAGGGATGATGGAGATGTGATAGAACAAAGGTCAATCTTAATCATTTATTTTAGATGAGAGGTGCAATCAGTAAACGGAGATTGATTAGTTAATCAGAAGACCCGTGAAAAAGATCTAGACTTGTCTGTGAATATCCGATCACCAATTTTACGACCTATAAGGTCATCATACCCGATATAGGGTCCTTAAATGGGATACATATATAGCGGTCTGTTTCTTACAAGTTGAAGATATTTTCTACGATAGAATCTGAATAAAAGATAATATTCCATGTTGTAATCTGTCTGTACTTCCAAATGGAGAACAGAGGGATGAGGGGCTAATAGAGGTTACATACCATAAAATAATGCCATGAGTGAGTATTTAATGTGGAAATACAGTCCACTGATTATTCCCGTATGTAGCTTCTGAGGGAGATTGAATAACCTCAGCACCACAATTTGAGGAAGTGACACCAACAGATATTTTCTAAAAATATATAAATACAGAGAACTTCAATGAAAATACATCTATTTATCTATGTGACAGTGATTTAGCACCAATAGGAGTAGAACAGGATTACTTACAGATAGGTAGTCAAACCGGATGTGCTCTCCTGGATTCCAAACACTGAATGAAATCCTAGGACCAGTTGAGCTCTTATATAGGGGACTGCTGATTGCGTCACTTCCTGTTAGTCTGATTTCTATTAAGTGGAATATCGATATTAGTAACCTTTAAAAAGGTTGCTAATAGATGGGGAGGGCTTTGTCATATGTGCGCTATGCACTGGAGTGCTTTTATAGACTCCCGCTGTGTTCAGAAACATTGTGTGACTTATTTAACGCCGTGGAACGCATGGCTACAGCGTCATGCGTTCCAAACGGCGGCCATTTTACTTCCTGTATGCGCGTCTTTAGTTAGCAGACGTCAGGAGTACAGTGAGAGGTGCAGTCGTCGTGCTCGTCCTCTAGGTTGGAGGGGAACTTCTCCGTGTGATTTGAATTCCACAGTGTGTCAGTGCTTATTTAACAGATGGTCTTCCGGGTGTATGGAGCGCAAAATGCGTTCCATATTGCCTGTGTATATCTTACTTAGCTAACGTGTAATATATGTGACTGGCCTGATATATAATTATCTATCTGGCCATTATCTGAGTGGGCTCTTATATTTATTACCATACTTATGATTTGTGAGGTACATATAATAATGGTGATAAATTATATAGGAAATAAATAGGATATATATAAAATAAGGAATAAATGAAAAATATATATAATAAATTAATGTATATAATAAATTAATTATAATTGGATTAATTATATTAAAAATAAATATAGTGCATACGTGTGGTGACTTCATGTGTGTATGATATTAAGATGCATATACACATATGGCCTTATATTGATCCAACTACCCCCTTGCCGTACTTCACTGTCACATTTACAGATTTTTTTGAAATGGGGTCACAATTATTTGAAAAGTATTAACGCAGTTGTATTAAATCAATGGTAACCAATTCATTTTTCGGGATAAGATGTACATACATCATAAACTCATGACTTTCAGAATTTATCTGTAGTGGGGAATATCAAATATCAGAACCCAATGGGGTACATCAAATCTTAATTATACCTCAGTTCATATAAATATACACAAATTGATCCATGATACATTATACATTCCTTTCAATATATTTTTCAGCTAACAATATTTTCTTATAGCGAGGTGAATTTGCAAGCAATTAGATTAATATATATCATTAGTGTGATATTAATATATTGGTTTACCACAAAAAAAGATCTAAAGGAATGCCCTGAAAGGGTACAGTACTCAATAGGATTTTATGGTACAGGAGAAATTAAGATGGGAAGGGGTACATAGTGACCCTAATTAACTGGCCCCCAGGTAGAAGATAAAAGGAGTGGTATAGAAAAAAGGATGTTCTGTATCAGATTGAAAGATATACCACTATGTCCACTTCTTCATTCGGTCCTTTTAAAGACTAAGAATTCATGGTATAGAAAGAGTGATATAGAGGAAAAAAAAAAGGGTATTTCATATCAGATTTAAAGAAATGCCACTATGTCCACTCCTTCATTTAATCCTTTTGGAGACAGAGAGTTCATGGTATATATCCAGTAACTTTCTTTTTTGATAAGTTCCTTGTCCCTATTGCCTCCTCTGGGGTTAGCAGGCACTCGTTCTAAGATAGTGAATCTGAAGTTGTCCTTGGTTATGGTGGAGTTGTGTTTTTCAGCGTAGTGTCTTGGGACACTGTGTATCTTTACCTTGTTTTTAACATTTCTAATGTGCTCTTGGATACGCAGCTTGGTTTGTCTTATAGTTTTCCCAATGTAGTTTAGATTACAGCTACATGTAATCATGTACACCACGTGATCTGAGTTACAAGTTACAGCTTCTTTGATGTTGTAAATTTTTCCATTATCTAAGATGTGGTTGAATTGTTTTTTGTCCATATATTGGCAACAAATGCATTTTTTTTACACGGAGTGGTCCCTGGTTTTTTTGTCAAAAAATGTGTATTTTTAGGAACTGAAGTGATGACAGGTTTCAATTTGCTAGGTGCCAGAATTGATTTCAAGTTTTTTGCTCGACGAAACACAATTTGAGGTTTTGGAGGAAGATGTTGTCCCAATACCGGGTCACGCAAGAGGGTGTTCCAGTGATTTTCCAGGATATTCTTAATTAGGCGATTTTCACAATTAAATTGTGTAATGAATGGTCTACATTTAAATTCAATCTTAGGTTTTTCAGGTCTTTGTAGCAGGTTATTTCTTTCTTCATGGTTTGCCTTTATACGGGCTTCTTCGATCTGTTCTACATCATATCCTCTTTCTAAGAACCGATCTACTAAGAGTTGCGATTGGGACCAGTATTCGTTTTCATTGCTGCAATTTCGTTTTATCCTCAAGAACTGGGCAAATGGAACACCGTTCTTCCATGCTGGATAATGGCAGCTATTTGCCGGTATGTAACTATTGGCGTCTACCATTTTGAAGTGTGTTCGGGTGATTATTTCTCGGTTTGGTTTTCCTTCTAGTTCGAGGTCTAAGAACTCAATTTTGTTAGGATCAGACTTGTAGGTAAATTTTAAATTCAGATCGTTGTCGTGAATGTAGGAAATTAACTCTTTGATACTGGTTTCATCTCCCCGCCAGATGAATAAAAGGTCGTCAATGTATCTTTTGTATATTATTATCTTATCCTCAAAACGTGAACCATAGATATACTTCTCCTCCCAAGTTCTCATATGGAGGTTGGCATACGCCGGGGCAAATTTCGTCTCCATGGCCGTACCTTGTTGTTGGAGGTGATAATCATTGTTAAATTCGAAGAAATTGTGGTTGAGGATGAATTTGATACTATCAAAGAGAAATTTGGTTTCAGATTCGGATTTCTCTGGGTCACCTTGGAGAATTCTTTCCACTGACTGGAGGCCTTTAGTGTGGGGTATCGACGAGTATAGCCCTTGGACATCTACTGTTAACCAGCAATATTCCGCCGACCAAATCTTCCCTTTAAGTAACTTTAACACCGAGGTGCTGTCATTCAGATGGGAATCATTTTGTAGTACATATGGTTGTAACTTCAGATCTAGGTAGTGTGACAAATTTGAGGTCAGGGAGTCAATACCCGCAATTATTGGTCTCCCTGGTGGTTCGGACTGATTCTTGTGTACCTTTGGAATATGGTAAAAAATTGGCACAATCGGGTGTTTAATATTCATGTAGTCGAATTCCTCTCTACAGATGACCCCATTTTGTAAGCCCGATGTTAATAAATTTGTTAGTTCCGGCTGGAATTCTGAAGTGGGGTTAGATTCTAATTTTCCATATGTTGTTTCGTCAGTGAGGATTTTGTTGGCTTCTAACAGATAGTTGTTCCTGTCTTGTAAGACCACTGCTCCGCCTTTATCCGCAGATTTTATAATGATGTTTTCATCTTTCCCTAGTGTGCGTAGAGCTTTACTCTCTTGGGAATTGATGTTTCTTGAAAAATGTTTCTTTGCTTTGATGGTTCTGAAGTCCTCACTGACTGCCTCAAAGAATAGATCTAGGTGGCTGCCTCTGGATTCAACTGGGTAAAACTTGGATGGTGGGGCTACCAAAGGTTTATCTTTTATTGAAGTTGTTGGGTTTGGTTGATGTCTTAGAAAATGTCTCTGTACTGTGAGGTTCCGGATGTACTTGTTTAGATCAATAAATAAGTCAAAGTTGTTTACATGACTGTCTGGGGCAAATTTGAGGCCTTTACTCAATATCGCATTTTCTGTTGCAGATAATTCTTTCTTTGAGATGTTGATGATTCCAGACCCTGGGATGCAGGAACTTGTACACTTCTTTTCTTCTTTGGAGAGTTGTTTGCTCCTTCCGGAGCCTCGACATCCCCGTTTTAGTCTTCTTTTGAGACCATGGGGTGAGTCGAGTCGAGTGTGGAGTTCTTCCCTCACTGTGTGGTGGGGATGATCTGTGTTTCGTCCTTCGTCCAAAAAATTCTGTTGTTGGCGTTGGTGAGGAGATGGTGACCGGAACTCTTCACCACGTCCGAACTGATGATGTGCATTATATGAGGGAATTCTACCTCTTTCATTTCTTCTGTAGTGGTTTCTATTTTCTCTTTCATAATTATGGGATGGTCTTCTTCTTCTAAATGTTTTCCTATAGTTATCTTCGTTACCATAGTCTCTATGGTCCTGTCTTCGTGACCTTATTTGCGGGCCATATCTGTTTCTTTGGTTGTTTTGACCGTTTGAGTAATTGTACTGAGAGTGGTATGTGTTATTTTCTCGATCAATGGATCGGTATGAATGTCTTCGTTGTTTATCCCAGATGGGGATGTTGCCATAATCTGGTCTATTTCTCCTTATGGGTATTTCTTGATTTCTGGTCTCATTGGGCCAAATGCGGACATTGCCAGTGATGTAATCTTTTTTATCTCTCAGGAATTTCTTTTGTTTTCTTTGGATTATGTCTTTCTCCAGGGTGTCCAATTTGGTTTGCATATCAATAATATCTTTTTTAAACTCTTCGCTTTCATTAAATTTGGACAGGAGCTCTTCAATTTTTCCCATTTCACTTTCGAGTGAGGTGATATATATAGCCAAAAAAGATAGGGATACTTACAGGTCTTTTTGAATAAACAGTTCTTTAATCCATCTCACCAAATCAATTTTAAGTGCAATGTGCATGACAGTGGGCCATGAGTTGTTGAGCACCCTCTCTCTTAAAAAAGAGGGTGCTCAACAACAGTGATAGTTTTGAAAGAATACAGAGGGTTGACACTTCTGGATTGGAAAGTAAACTTGTGGCTCAAACTGTAAGTATATTCTCGTAACACTTTTACATGGATTAAATAATACAATATTTATTAAAAGAGAAGATTGCGCACTCCAGAAAGCCTTGTATATATTTTACTGTTAACATTTCATGTCTTAATCTCTTTGAATTCTTGTATTGAAGAAATCAGAAGTGTAAAAGTCAACGCGTTTCATCTCTTCACGAGACTTCATCAGGGGAAAACATTTGTGGGCATATTTCTTCTTTTTTATATATTTTTTTTAAATATCGTATTGTTTAATCTACTTTGTGTTATGAGAATATATTTACAATTTGAACCGCAAGCTTAAAAGTTGGGTATTAACCCCAATTTTTAAACTATTACAGTTGTTGAGCACCCTCTTTATTTTATTTATAATGTTTCATGTTGAGTCTATTTAACAGGAAGCTCATTGCCCCCCCCCCCTTCTCCCTTTGATTACGATCTATAAGAAGCACAGAATAAGGGTATTTCTAGCAGAAAGTGAACAACTCACTTCTTGAAGTTGATGTGTTGGAAGCAAAAGTATCTGAGCGGCTTTGACAAGTTGTTATGGCAAGATGTCTGGGTCGGAGCGTCTCCACAGTGGGAAACTTTCTTGGGTGTTCCCGATATGTAGGGGCTAGTACCTGCCAACAGATGTGCCAGGATGGACAACTGGTGAACCAGTAATAGGAAGGCTCAATGATGCGCATGGGGAGTGAAAGGCTTGCCCTTCCGGTCCTACTCTAGCACAAAATGCTGGCTATGATAGAAAGGTGGCAGAATACACAGAGCATTAGGCACTTCCAGTGCCGGTACTGACCCCTGTCCAACGTTGGAAGTATTTACAGTGGGAAACTGAGCATTGAAACTGGACCATGGAGCAATGGAAGGAGATGGCCTGGTCTGAGGATGCTAATTTTCCATTACATTGTGTGGATTGCCGGGGGGATGTGCATCATTTACCTGGCACCAGGATGTGCTTGGGGAAGAAGGCTAGCCAGTGGAGGCAGTGCGGTGCTCTAGGCAGTGTTGTGCTGGGAAACCTTAGATACAGCATCCAAGGTTTCCCAGCAGTTCCCCAAGGTTTCATGTGGGTGTTATTCACATGTATCACCTACCTAAACATTGTTGCAGACCTGGTACACCCATGGTGACCGTGGTGTCTCTGAGCAGGATGATGTGGTCAGCTACACTGCAACATTTGGTCAGCAAATGTTTGAGGAACATGATCGAGTTTAAAGGTGTTGACTTGGCCTCCGATGGATCATCTGTGGGATTTAACAAATACAGAAAAAATCAATCCCAAGGCGCAAAATTCTCTACTTCAGCCGGGTCCGAAAGATCGGGATCACCACTCAATCCCTGGTTTGGCTGATTGTTTTGGAAGAAATGGACCAGGGGCGATGTAGAGTCGATTTCACACAAGTTTAGTCCCACCTCCGTTTAAGATCCGTGCAGTGTAGTTATATAAAAAAGAAAAAATACATTGTATGAATTCTCTCTTAGTTATATATGGGACACATAGAAGGGTATATTTCCCAAATGCGTACCCCACTCACGCAAGAAGTAGGGGTGTGGGTGTATAAATGTTTCTTTGCCACACACTCAGGGTCCACCACATGTGATTAAGCACTCAGATTAACTGCGTACCAGTACTCACGATGGAACAGATGTTAAACCTCACATAAAGGTATCTTTTTTGGAGTGTCTTTTACAGAATTGCTCCAAAACAGGTTTTCCCTCACCATCGATGTTGATATGCAAAAAACAGAGGAATAAATCGTATGAAGATTTATTTGTGAGGGAACCGTGTTTTTCACGAACAACAGAAGGGGTGGGATCTCTGATGCGTACCGTACTCACAGTAAAGAAATCTATACCAGATGTGTAGCGGTTTCTTTTAAGCAAGCATCCAGGAACACCACAAGTGTATCAAGTTGTTTTTAAAAATGTAAGCATACCATACTCACAAGGACAATGTTGGATATAAGTATATAAAGGTATCTTTTCCTCGTTCAAATTTCACAGGCTTAAAAACGATCTCTCATCTCAGCATGCAATTAAAAAGGGAAAGAACTCCTTTCAGTGGTGTTTTTTTCCAATACATTTATTAAGTATAACAAACAGAAAAAAACGACTGGAGCAGAAGATGGAAAAATACGGTACCTGTGTATGGGGCAATGGCCATTCACCCCAGACTGGTTACCGATACACTCACAGGATCTACTGCTAACCATTAACAGGAACTACTGCTAACTACAGGACACCTTCCGAGGCCGCGTTGAGTCCATGTCTCGATGGGTCACAAACTGCTGGAAAGTAGAACCGAGGTTACAAATGAGCACTCGATATGTGTGTCCCTCCAATAATCAGCAGCTGCTTATGGTGGGGGTAGTCAATCCCCTAAATACATAAAAAAACACAAGGATCTTGTATAAAGACAGATAAAGATAATCCGGTGGGATCTGAGTGATTCCCGCTTTGGTATGTATTAGGCGATCAGTTGGATGCTGCAGTTCTCCAGGTATATAGAGTCCAATACCACAACAGATGAACCTCCTCCTCCCTTGCAGATACAGAGCGTAGTCCAGGGTAAGTATGGCGAAGAGTATCCAATACATTAAACCACTGACGCATTTCACTGCCCTGACTGGCAGCTTTATTAAAGATCTCTGGTGAAACTGCCAGTCAGGGCAGGGAAACGCGTCGGTTGGAACCGGGTGAGTTTCATCTGTCTTTGTAGCGAACAGACTTGCTCACCTTGTTATGGAAACTATTATTAGCGGGACACAGACTTACGTGGTGATAATAACAGCGTTTTCTCTTTCAATGGTCCTGGTGACACAGCTCAACACTGGGATGTAGGAAGGTCCGAAGGAGCCAGGCACCTATCCTAAAGCTTTTAGAGGGTAGGCTCCTCCCCTACTGCATCCTGGACTCTTCAGTTCGTGTTAGGTGCCCACTGGAGTGGGTGCTATTCTAAAGGGCTGCGGGAGCAGCCGAAGAATTAGAGTAGTTAGGGTAGCTAGGTAGGCACAGTGTGAGGATTCTCATTAGTGAATCCTCACACTGATAGCGCAGCAGGAGCTGACAGAAGCGTGTCCTGTCAGCTCACTGTGCACAAGGGAGACGCTGTCTGGCCTCCCTGTGCAGCGCTTACAGCTTCTTTTAAGCTGCCTGGGCTCTGGAGCGCTCTGAAACCGGCTTCATGCTAGGTGGGGATCATGGGGGACAGGCGCTCCGTGATGGCGGCGGCCATTTTCTGCGGAGCTTACACACTGAGCTCCTATATGAGAGGACAGCAGTGTGTTACAGGCATGTTCCAAGTGGTCCCCAGCCGAGGGGGAGATACTGGAACTAGGAGATCCTACTAAGGGAGCGGCTGTCTGGGGGTGGTTGGCGCCAAAAGTCACGGACCCCGCAGCAGCAGGGACTTGGTCTCTTCCCTCACTCTGTTTTGGCGCCATTCGGAACGCTTGCAGCGGAGCTAAGCTGGCTTACAGATCCTGACAGAGTGTTTGGATTTCATGGGCATCGTTTCCCCGCATCTGAAACCGACAGACAGATAAGTGGCTGGGTGCATTGACTCTGTATAAGCGCTGTTGTACATTGTATGCACTGTGTGGTTACTTTACATCATGTCTGAGCAACAAGCTGTGGTTTTGGGGGAGGGAGCCCTTAATACACTGAGCGCTTGTAATGTTTGTACACAAAAATTTGTACCTGAGCAGATGGCCAAGGGGGGTTTGTGTATTGCTTGCGCTGCTGTGAGACCCATGGGGAGTGAACCCCAGAGGGCAGAGCAGATTGAACCCGCGTGGGCTAGTGCCCTGGGCAGGTCAGTTAACGCTTTAGTGCAATTGCTGGACAGACAGGGTGATGCCTTGGTAGAATCTCAGAGACCTATGTCATCATCTCAGCAGTCCTCTGGCTCCTTGCCTTTTACCCAGGCAGATCCTGCCTTCATACAGGTGATGCAGGATACTGCGAAGGGGATCAACAGGTTTAGTGACTTGCTAGACAAAATTGATGTTGATGCTGTAGGGACCCCTAAAAGGTCTTCTCAGTGCCTTTATTGGTAGATGAAGAGGAGGGAGCATATGCAGACATTCCCTGGGAGCAGGGTGATGATTCTGAGGATTCCTCAGCCGCATGGGTGGAGGATCTGATTACAGCTGTTAAACAAGCTTTCACTTTCATTCAGGATGGGGTACTGAGGTCTTATAACCTTGGGGATTAGAGGGTATCCGACAGGAGACAGGCACATAACATTTTCTTCAACCAGGGTGTGCTGGCTCCTCCCCTCTATATCCCCCTACTAGCCAGTTTTAGAAAATGTGCCCTCAGGAGAGGATGAACACTCCTGGAGCTCCAGAGAGTTTTTCTTCAATTTATTTTAGTTTATTATTTTCGGGTTGCTGTTTGGGCTTAACAGCTTCCCTGCGACGAGGGAAGCCGGGGTAGGGACTGCTGCAGGCCTTTCAAGGAACCGAGCTGATCCCTGCTGCAGGTCCACCGACCTGAGAGGGTGCTGTTACCGCGGGCATTGCGCTGCAGCGAGCACACCCCCAGCTGCCGCACACCCCTGGCTCAGCCTGAAAACGTCGGTGGTGAGTGTTAACCGGGTCCCCTCAGCGGGGACGCCGGTGGTTTTGCGTGCGGCATAACGGCGATGGCGGCGCGATGGCCCTGCACAGGGATCGCGCGCAGATGTTTTAACACTGCAGCCACGCCGACACTGGATGCCAGGCATTGCCACTGGACCACCAGGGCATATACCGCTATGTGGGGAAATCCTTTTTTAAAAGGATTACCAGGCGCCAGTATAAATATTAGTATAGCCCAGACGCCATTGCAAGGGGCGGGGCTTAGCTCAGAGCGGGACCTGAGCGCGCCTGTACACTGCTTCCTGCTTCTTCTCATGCTGTTGTCGCCATTACAGCAGAGCGGAGATCACTCCTCAGCGCAGCCTTGAAGGGAGAGAGATCGTTCAGCAGAGACAGCAAGTATAGCGCTTGATAGCGCTTCTTGTGTGCTTTAAGCCACAGATAGCAGCACACAGTATTGTTAATATTGTGTCTGTGCATAAACGCCGGTCTATCAAATCGATAGTCCAGGTTACAGGGTGCTGGTGTCTTCCATTTTACTCTGAGTCCCCCACTGCTAATTAAGCAATTTTACACTGTCATATAGATGTATGTGATCCTGCACAGAGTGTTAGCTACATATATTCTACTGTACATTCACTGTGTGTGTGTTCAGCGTGATTGCAGTGTGTTAAGGGGGTATTATCTCTCCAACATGGTGAGAAAAATAACTTGCATGATTTGCAGCAACAAGTTTGCTCCCAGCACTACCTCACGAGTCGCATGTGAACAGTGTATGTCACCTCAGCTCAGTAGCATGTCTCCGCAGCGCAGTAGCTCGCAGGCTGACTCCCAGGAACCTTCATGGGCTACTGGTATGAAAGCCATGTTAGAGACTGTCTCATCACAGCTGGCGACAAATAATTTACAGACTAAGCAAGTCCAGCAGGATTTAAAGGTCCTGTCAGCAAGGGTGGATATTCTTACACCCATGCCAGGGCACTTGAGGCCGTGGCACCTGACTCCGATATGGATGATGGTGACGCAGATGATATTGTAGATTCACAAGCGTCTCAGTCTAGCCTTCAAGGTACTGAAAACCTGGTCCTTGCTGTTAGAGAAGTACTAGATTTACCTCTAGCCACACCAGTTGAGGGTGACCCATTCTTTGTGTCACACAGAAGGCAGGACATAGTCTTTCCTGAACAGTCGGATTTAGAAGAGGTGTTCAAAGCTGCCTGGAAAAATCCAGAGAAACGTTTTACATTGTCCAAACGTTTTAAATCCACCTTCCCTTTTGACCCCACGGGCAGGAAGGTGTGGGAGGAACCCCCTGTTGTGGACGCCTCTGTGTCCCGCCTCTCAAAAAAGGTGGTGCTCCCAGTCCCAGGTACCTCTACCTTAAAGGACGCGGTAGATAGGAAACTAGATAGCACAGTAAAGGCTATGTATACAGCCAGCGGGGCATCCCAACGCCCGGTGCTTGCTAGTTGTTGGATGGCAAAAGCCATCTTCACATGGGCAGGCCAGATACAAGAAGGCCTGTTGGGTGACATGGATGTGCCTACGGTGGCTGAAAAGCTACGTCACATACAGGACACAGCAAAGATGATGTGCGAAGCACAGAAGGAGTTGGGTGCAATTAATGCCCGGAATTCGGCCATGGCTGTGTCGGCCCGCAGGGCCCTGTGGTTGCGGCAGTGGGTCGCTGACGCAGACTCAAAACGCAGTGTAGAGAGCCTACCCTTCACAGGGGATAGACTCTTTGGGAGTGAACTGGATGATCTGATATCAAAGGCTACGGCTGGTAAGTCCACATTCCTCCCATCAGCCTCCACCCCGGTAAGACGCCCTTCAACAGGGAGTACACAGCAGTCCTTTCGGACCTCTAGATTTCGGTCCAGGGCCAGGGGAGGCTCCACCGCCAATAGAGGCGCCAGAGGTAAGCCTAGGAAGACAGCAACTGCTGCCACAAGAGACCGTAGCACAGGTGCAGCTACTCCTAAGCCCGCTGCATGACGGGCCACTCCCACCTCGGGATTTTCCCGCGGTGGGGGCAAGACTGAGGTTCTTCAGTCACGTGTGGGATGCATCCGCCCTAGACCCTTGGGTCAGGGCCATTATTTCACACGGTTACAGGCTAGAGTTCGAAAGAGCACCCCCCCAGAGATATTTCAGGTCGGGACTCCCTGCAGCAGCAGAGGATCGCAGAATCCTCAGACAAGCTGTGCAAAAGCTGGTCCTAGCACAGGTCATCATGCCAGTACCAGCTGCAGAAAGGAACAAGGGTTATATTTCAAACCTGTTTCTGGTTCCAAAACCAGACGGGTCGGTTCGACCCATCTTAAACTTAAAGTCCCTGAACCCATACTTGAAGGTGTTCAAATTCCAAATGGAATCCCTGAGAGCAGTGATTGCAGGACTGGAGGAGGGGGAATATCTAGCGTCCATCGATGTGAAGGACGCGTACCTCCACATTCCGGTGTGGGCCCCACACCAAGCCTTCCTGAGATTTGCAATCCTGGACGAACAATTTCAGTTCCAAGCCCTACCGTTTGGGCTCTCAACGGCCCCACGAGTCTTCACCAAGGTGATGGTGGAGATGATGTCCTTACTAAGGACTAAAGGGATAAACATCATCCCATACTTGGACGACTTGTTGCTGAAGGCAGTATCAGTGTCCAAGCTGCTGGGGGCCATAGAGACAACAAGGCAGCTCCTGTCCCAACACGGATGGATCCTAAATATACCAAAATCTTCACTGATTCCGTCCCAACGTCTTCAGTTTCTGGGGATGATTTTGGACACGGTGGAGAAAAGGGTATTTCTTCCAAGGGAGAAGATTGCAGTGATACAACAGCTGTTGGGGGAGGTGCTAGCCCCAGAAAGAGTCACGGTCTACCTCTGCATCAGACTGATGGGAACTATGGTAGCCTCTTTCGAGGCTCTGCAGTTCGGGAGGCTTCACTCTCGAACTTTCCAGTGGGACCTGTTGAGCAAGTGGTCGGGCTCCCACATCCACATGCACAGGTTGATTCGCCTGTCTGTCAAGGCAAGGCAGTCTCTACAGTGGTGGCTACATACGCCAAATCTCCTGGCGGGGAGGATATTCGGGATCCAGAACTGGATCTTGCTGACCACGGATGCCAGCCTACACGGCTGGGGGGCGGTTGCACAAGGAATGCGATTCCAGGGCAGGTGGTCCTACTTGGAAACTCAGCTCCACATAAACATCTTGGAGCTGAGGGCAGTACACTATGCTCTTCTAGAGGCTCACTCCCTCCTGGAACAGCAGGCGATACAAGTCCAGTCAGACAATGCAACGACTGTTGCTTACATAAACTGCCAAGGCGGCACGAAGAGCAGAGCGTGCATGAGAGAAGCTTTCAAGATTCTGACCTGGGCAGAGACACATGCGGTGGCAATATCTGCCATCTTCATACTCGGGGTGGACAACTGGGAGGCGGACTTCCTGAGTCATCACGACCTCCACCCCGGGGAATGGAGTCTGCATCCTCAGGTGTTCGGAAGCATTGTAGATCTGTGGGGGCTCCCACAGATAGACTTAATGGCCTCAAGGACCAACCACAAGGTGGTAAGGTATTGCTCAAGGACAAGAGATCCTCAAGCAGAGGCAACAGATGCTCTGACAACGGACTGGGCATACGACCTAGTATACATATTCCCGCCCCTCCCACTCTTGGGGAGAGTGTTACAGAGGATCAGACATCAGCGGGTGCAGGCAATCCTAATAGCACCGGATTGGCCCAGGAGAGCATGGTACGCAAGTCTGCAAAACATGCTTATAGAAGACCCGTGGCGGCTGCCTCTAAGAAGAGACCTTCTGGTACAAGGCCCCTTCGACTACCAGGACTTAGGGCGTCTTCGTTTGACGGCCTGGAGATTGAGCGGAACATCTTAGCTATGAAAGGATTTCATTCCTCGGTCATAAACACCATGACCCGGGCCAGGAAGGCAGTGACAGCCTCGCACTACCATAAGATCTGGCGTAGATATGTGTCCTGGTGCGAGCACATGAGTTTTCCGCCAGCAGACTTCAAATTGGACCGTTTCCTGCTTTTCCTGCAGGTGGGCCTTGAGAAGGGACTCCGGCTGGGGTCTCTAAAGGTTCAAATATCGGCTTTCTGTCTTTTTTCAGAAAAAGTTGGCGGTCTACCCTGAAGTCCAGACTTTTCTACAAGGAGTCTTAAGGATACAGCCTCCATTTGTTTCGCCAACGGCGCCCTGGGACCTAGATGTGGTCCTGGAGTTTCTGCAGTCAGCCTGGTTTGAACCAGTGGACTCCATAGATTTAAAATACCTCACCTGGAAGACGGTGACACTACTGGCTCTGGCCTCGGCCAGAAGAGTTTCTGAGCTTGGTGCTCTCTCTTGTAAGAGCCCTTACTTGATTTTCCATCAAGACAGGGCGGAACTTCGGACAAGACAGCAGTTCCTGCCAAAAGTGGTCTCGGCGTTCCATATGAACCAGCCGATTGTGGTTCCTTCTTGCTCAGGTCATAAGGATATTCCTGAGTCACTTGATGTGGCTAGAATCCTGCAGACCTACGTGAGAAGAACATCAAGGATCCGTAAGACGGAGTGTCTTTTTGTGTTGTATGACGCACAAAAGAAGGGATGCCCAGCATCGAAGCAATCAATTGCTAGATGGATTTGTTCTACTATACAGCAAGCATATGTGTCAGCACATCTGACTATGCCGGCATCAGTGAGAGCCCACTCCACTAGAGCCGTAGGAGCATCCTGGGTGGCTGCTCGGGGTGTGTCAGCTTTGCAGCTATGTAGAGCTGCCACCTGGTCTGGTCAACATACCTTCGTCAAATTTTACAAGTTTGACACTGTTGCCAGGGATGATACCCAGTTTGGGCAGGCGGTGTTGCAACAGGCTCCGCACGTTCCCGCCCTTTCTGGAAGCTTTGGGACCTCCCCAAGGTTATAAGACCTCAGTACCCCATCCTGAATGAAGGTGAAAATAGGATTTTAATACCTACCGGTAAATCCTTTTCACTGAATTCAGATGGGGTACTGAGCGCCCGCCTCAGTGCGGGGCTCTGTTGCACAGGTTGTTATCCTGTTATTGCCTTTTGCTAATTGCTAAGTCTGGCTTTCTGATAAGTTATAGGTCCGTTGACCTGTTTAGGAGCAGCTGAGTTTTGGTGACAAAATTGCTCCATAAAAATACATTTATGTTTCTAAGTAACACAATGACGGGGTTAACTACGTTTAGTTGAGAGAGTTGTTGTGTGTGTTGTGGTGTGCTGGTGCAGATCTCACCACGTTATCTTAATGATTAGTTCCTACCTCACATACGTTATCCTTCCTTCGGGCACAGTTTCTTAACTGGCTAGTAGGGGGATATAGAGGGGAGGAGCCAGCACACCCTGGTTGAAGAAAATGTTATGTGCCTGTTTCCTGTCGGATACCCTCTAATCCCCAAGGTTATAAGACCTCAGTACCCCATCTGAATTCAGTGAAAAGGATTTACCGGTAGGTATTAAAATCCTATTTTAAAACTTTCAGTGGAGGATAAAACTCCTGCTAAAGGTGTATTTAAAACGGCAGCGTAAGGAAGCTGTTACATTTCCTTCAGATGAAGGTTTACAAGAATTGTTGGAAGGGGCTTGGAAAACCCCTGATAAAAGGCTGCAGATGCCAAAGAGATTCTTAAGTCTGTACCCCATGCCAGAGTCTACTGTATTACCAGTGCAAGGGTGCGCAGCTTTTAAGGATCCTGTGGACAAAAAGCTGGAGGGTAATCTCAAAGCTATATTTGAAGGGGTGGGATTCACCCTACGTCCCCTTATTGCTTCAGCCTGGGTCTCAAAGGCCATGATTGAGTGGGCCAATGATTTATGCACCATTTTACATGCTGATCCTTGTGTGTTGTTGCTGGCGGAGAAGCTTAAGGCAGCTGCAGAGTATGTGTTGGAAGCGGAAGAGGAAGCTCTCAAAATGGCGACCAGAGTTTCCACAGTGTCTATCAATGCCAGGAGAGTACTCTGGCTTAAGGCCTGGGAGGCAGATGAGTCTAAGAAGGCCTTAGAAACATTAGCGTTCAAAGGAAAGCTATTATTTGGATCTGAATTAGAAGAGATTATTAAGCAGGCCACGGGTGGCAAGAGTACCTTCCTGCCTGCCGCCGCAGCCAAGCAGACATCAAGATTTTCTGCTTTTAGGCCGTCCTTTCGGCCCTCCCCTAGAGGTGGTGCGTCCTTTCGAGGACAGTCATTTAGGGGAAAGTTTCAGTCCTCCAGGGGTAAGGCCCCAAAGTCAAAATTTGGTTCCTTTCACAAGAAACCTATCACCAAGGGAGAGGACAAACCCTCCGCATGACTGTCAGGGGATTTGCCCGGCAGTGGTAAAGGTGGGGGGTCGTCTATCACAGTTCAAGGAAGCATGGGCTTCACTAGACCAGGATTCCTGGGTGTTAGAAATTATAGCCCAGGGCTACAGAATTCCCTTCAAAGGTCTTCGTCCGAGAAGATTCATTCCCACAGCTTTACCAAAGGAAGCTCGGCTCCGTACAGCTCTCTTAAGAGCAGCTCACTCTCTGTTAGAGGAGGGGGTGGTAATCCCGGTTCCCAGGGCAGAGTGGAAGAAAGGCTTTTATTCCACTCTGTTTCTGGTACCCAAACCAGACGGGTCTTTCAGACCAATACTGAATTTAAAGTCACTGAATGTCCATTTGTGGGTAGACCATTTCAAAATGGAGTCTCTACGGTCGATGCTGCTAAGCCTGGACCAGGGAGAATTTTTGGCGTCCATGGATGTCCAGGACGCGTACCTTCATGTCCCTATACACCCAGAACATCAGGCCCTGTTGAGGTTTGCGATAGGAGACCTGCACTTACAGTTCCAGGCGTTGCCCTTTGGTCTGGCCACAGCACCAAGGGTATTCACCAAAATAATGTCTGTAATGGCGGCTGTGCTCCGGCTGAGGGGAATCACAGTGATACCTTATTTGGACGACCTGCTGTTCAAAGCAGAGTCAGCAGACAGGTTGCAGAGTCACTTGGCAGAAGCCATCAGTTTTTTGCAGGCTCACGGCTGGCTTTTAAACTTACAAAAGTCTCAGTTGGTGCCGTCACAGAGACTCCAATTCTTGGGAGTCATTCTGGATACCCATCTACATCGGGTATTTTTACCGGAGGCAAAGGCCAGGGATCTAGTTGCCTTAGTCCAGGAGATTCTCAGCTCTCGGAGCACATCAGTGTGGAGGTGTCTCAAGCTGCTGGGGAAGATGGTGGCGTCTTTCGAGATGTTGCAGTTTGCCAGGTTCCACTCTCGGGTGTTCCAGTGGAACATTTTGACGGCTTGGTCAGGAAACACACAGACCATGAAGTCAGAACAGATAGTGCTGTCTTCAGAAACTCAAGCCTCCCTGAAATGGTGGACAGATGTGGATTCCCTTCAGTGGGGTCGGTCACTGCAGTCCTGGAGTCACTACCGACGCCAGTCTCAGGGGCTGGGGGGCAGTAGTCTTGGACCTGCGTCTGCAGGGCTTGTGGACTCCAGAGGAGTCAGTCAACATCTTGGAACTGAGAGCTATCTGGAAGGTGATTTCTCTGGCGGGAGACAGGTTACAGAGACTCCCTTTAAGGATTCAGACCGACAACGCCACAGCTGTGGCGTATCTGAATCACCAGGGAGGCACACGCAGCAAACTGGCCATGTGGGAGGTGTCCAGAATCCTCCTGTGGGCGGAACAGAATGTTCCAGCAGTATCAGCAATATTCATACCAGGAGTGGAGAATATAGAGGCCGACTTCCTGAGCAGGGAGGAGCTGAAGGAAGGGGAATGGAGCCTAAATCCCCAAATATTTCATCAGATTACCTTGAAGTGGGGAACTCCGGATGTGGACCTGATGGCATCCAGGTTCAACCATCAGGTGCCCAGGTTTTATGCCAGGACGAGGGATCCACTGGCAGAAGCAGTGGATGCCATGACTATCCCCTGGGAGGGGAATCTTCTTTATGTTTTTCCGCCAGTTCCAATGCTGGCGAGAGTGTTGAAAAGGATACAGGCCCAGGCAATTCCAGTGATTTTAGTGGCCCCAGTTTGGCCAAGGAGGTCCTGGTACTCGAGGCTTCAGAGATTGTCTGTGGACTCGTGGCGTCTACCTCTGAGGTTAGACCTTCTAAGACAAGGACCGTTCAATCATCTGGATTCAGCTCGATTAATTTTGACGGCCTGGCTGTTGAGACCGCCATTCTAAGGAATAAAGGATTCTCAGAGGCAGTGGTTAACACCATGATAAAAGCCAGAAAGTCAGTGTCTTTGGCAAATTATTATAGGGTCTGGAAGACCTATATTCGATGGTGTGAGAGACGGAAGTCACATACATCACGTTGTAAATTGACAAAAATGATGGAATTTTTGCAGGATGGTTTTTCCTCTGGGTTAAGCCTTCAATCTCTAAAGGTGCAGATCCCGGCCTTGTCCATTTACTTCCAGAAAAGGATTGCATTATTGCCGGAAGTACAGACCTTCCTACAGGGGGTGTCTCGGTTGAAACCTCCCTACAAACAACCAGTAGCACCCTGGGACTTATCGCTGGTTTTGGAATGCCTTCAGAAGGCACCTTTTGAACCATTAAGGTCGGCTGACCTTAAGTTTCTTACATGGAAATTGGTATTTTTGTTGACAGTGGCATCAGCAAAGAGGGTGTCAGAGTTGGGAGCATTGTCATGCAAGTCTCCCTTCCTGATATTTCACGATGATAGGGCGGTTCTTCGGACGGTACCCCAGTTTTTACCTAAAGTAGTCTCTGCTTTCCATCTAAATCAGGAGATAGTTCTGCCTGTGTTTCAACCCCCAGAGGGTTCGAGAAAAAGGGACAAATTGAGGAATTTGGATGTTGTGCGTGCCTTACGCATTTATGTGGACAGAGTTAAGAGTGTCAGAAAGACTGATACCTTGTTAGTGTTGTATGACATACACAAAATTGGTTGGCCTGCATCTAAGCAGACCATTGCTAGGTGGTTGCGCTCTGTTATAGCGTTTGCATACACTAAAGTTGGTAGGCCTGTTCCGGCCAGGATTAATGCGCATACCACCAGGTCGGTTGCCACCTCTTGGGCGGTTCGACATGGGGCAACAGCTGAGCAGGTTTGCAGGGCTGCCACTTGGTCATCTGTTCATACATTTGCCAAATTCTATAGGTTCCATGAGTTCGCGTCGGAGGACGCATCATTTGGACGAGCAGTGATGAGAGCTGCAGACCTGAGCGTACCCACCCAAAGGACCGGCTCTGGAACGTCCCAGTGTTGAGCTATGTCACCAGGACCATTGAAAGAGAAAAAGGGATTTTTGTAAGAACTTACCGTTCCAATCCCTTTCTCTGATATGGTCCTGGTGACACAGCGATCCCTCCCTTACGCTCAGTAAGTATGCCAGAAGTTTCATGATGTTCATGTTATTTGGTTAAAAGTTATTGTTGAAAAATGTGCATATAATATGTGCAGGCGTTTGTACTGAGTTAATGTATTCCAGTGGCTTTGAAAGATTGAACTGAAGAGTCTGGGATGCAGTAGGGGAGGAGCCTACCCTCTAAAAGCTTTAGGATAGGTGCCTGGCTCCTTCGGACCCTCCTACATCCCAGTGTTGAGCTGTGTCACCAGGACCATATCAGAGAAAGGGATTCGAACGGTAAGTTCTTACAAAAATCCCTTTATCTCCAAGCTTTTAGTTTCAGCGGACTGGTATTCTATGTATGTGTAATATATTATGGCCACTAGGTTTTTATATGTATTATATGTTTAATACATTAAACAATCATTCTTGATACTAGCGCTTTATTGTATTTTCATACAAGATCCCGATGGGTCAGAGCTGTTTTGGCGTCATGAGGGGACATAAACTGCCTTATCAGATCTTGTAATGTTCTGGCTCATGGGTGTATATTAGCGCTAATACTCCTAATTCATGTGTAAAGTCTTAAAGTGCATATACCCAATGGTAAAGGGATAACATGTAGTGGAGCCTGATCCTGTAATTCCATGTCCTGCCTGCAGGTGGAGGAGTCTCTGCAGAATATTGGGAAGTTCAGCAGCGCTGTGAAGCTTGCGGCATTCTCTCCATTCAAGTCCACCCAGAGCGCGTTGGAGAATGTGAACGCCATCTCTGAAGGTAATGTCAGGTGGTTAGCGTTACACGTGGGGCGTGCAGTGATGTCTAATGATCTGTCAATCCCCTGAGCTGTGTGATGTCACCCTGATTACTGAGCCCTGCGCATCCCCTCCCCAGACTTTGTCTGGGTGCCTGTGTGGGGCATTCATGTGACCTACAGTATATACTGTATGACCTGTCTGGTTCTCAAACTCTGCCCCCTCTACAGGCTTCTCTGGGTGTATAACATGGTGGATCTCCATATGTACGCCATACAATTAGCTATAGTCTCTGTACCATACAGTTATACTTCCTAAATCTGCCCTTTGGTGTCTCCATAGAGATTCTGGGCACCTATTACTGATATTCAGTGAAACTGGCTCTTAAAATAGAATATTGTTCCGTGGACACCCCAGATTAGAGTATACAGTAGTTAATTCCAGGGCCATCTCAATCCTGGGGGTGATGATGGCTGGGCCCTCTGTACTATAACCTCTAGAATAACAGGCACTGGTACGGATGGACTCTATCAGTACATATGATGTGTGGATTTGCAGTTGTCTTCTGTTCTTTGTATGTACTTTGACTTGCGTATGTCGATGTGTCTTACACAGGTGTCCTTCATAAGGACCTGAAGCTGTTCCTGGAAACCAACATGCCAGCTGAGAGGCAGAAGGCTTTGCTTGGTGTGAATCACAGTAAGATCGGAGATGCCATCCAGGAGGAGCTGAATATTGCATGCCAGACGGGCGGTTTGGTGGCCAAGCTCATGAAAGGTGAGTTACCGGGCACATAGCTGGGATAGTGCCAGACTACTCTGGTTCTCGTGGTTTCTAGATGGGGTTGAGAAGGTCTGAAGCTCCGTGATACTGATGGTTGGTATGTTTTGTATTCTGAACCCCACATGACCTCAATTACCGTAGTTTTCTTTCTGTACAGGAATCTGGTTATACTATGGCAACCTGGAGAATGAAGTCACTGCTCAGTCAACCTCGAACGCAAATCCTGGTTCAGGCCACAGTTCCAGCGTAGCCAAAGTCCATGTCAATATGAACGAAAAGGACAACTTGATCAAACAGTCTATCCGTTGTCTGGACAAGTTGGACAAGGACATAAATACTTTATCCATAAAGCTGAGGTGAGGACATTTCCATAGGTGGTTGTAGTGATGGTGGACCACAGTCCCTGAAACCAACCTAATCTCATAACCAGACCACTGGTCAGCCATTTTACCATCCTTCCATTGCTTACCACAGCCAGTGTTGTCCTTCCTGCTGTCTATATAGAAGGTAGAGTAGTGATATCTCCATCCACAACACAGCTCCAGAAACCTTCCCGATGTTAACCAACCCAAGGTTTGCTGGGCAGCACATTTTACCCATTTTCACCCCTTTGGAATTCAGTACCTTGTAGTATCCTTGTGGGTGGCTGCACATGGCTATCTCAGGGGCAGATGTTTGAAGCAGTGATAAGGGAGGAGAAGTGAGCCAGAGGAGAAGAGGCAAACCGGTACAGTAGTGCTTGGACTATATAACAGTACTGTATTTCATTGGAGACCTCAGGCAGTGATTTTCAAAATCGACATCTAGTGGATGTACACTCCCTGGCAACACCATGCGCCACACTAGCCGGGTTGTGCGATGCTTCGCCACTCTGCGACACGCCAACCGCCATATGTAGGACAGATGAGCCTGGCTGCATCTGTATGCCAGTGTTCTCACACTGACCATGCCTGTAGGTTGGTGTATTCGCTCTGTTATCCCCCTGACTTCCTTCAGTGTTGGATGACCGACTCTAGAGCACACTCTACAAGGGCGGTGAGTGCTTCCCCTGCTGTGTTATCATGGGGCGTCTGTGGAGCAGATGTGCGGCCACGTGGGCCTTTTCCTCTGTTCACCTCTTCACCAAATTTAGCTAGTTTCTCTTTTTTTGCATCAAATGATGCTAATTTTGGATGGAAGGTTTGGTTAACCGGTTTACAGCTTTTGGCTGTCCCATGGTCCGGTATTTCCTTGTTTGAAGAAAGAGAAAACAGATTCTCTTATTTCATGTGGCCTACAGTACCTTGTGTTCCCCCCCTCCCCCTCCAGTTTTTGTTTAGCGGGTCTATTAACTATATTGGGCACCTTTTTGGTTTAGGGTGTTTTTGAAGTTGTACTAATGATCAGGGCCTGCAGAGGGTTGAAGCTACTTTTTTTTTTTAATTCAATCATTTTTTTATTGTTTCTTTAACATGCAGACATTTATACAGAATAGATAATATTACACGCTCAGATTTATAATATTTCATTGAAATATTTACCCAGTGGCACCAACTCTAGACAGAGACAGCTTTCATATAATTTAACCTTATCCTTAAGGGTTTGGTTAGTATTAATTTACTCATTCCCTTTGGTAAACTTGTGCATGGGTGATTATGTGATCTCTTTTATTTGTGGTGTGCATTGTGTTTAATAGGGACTTTATATGAGTCTTATTTGATTGTATTGACAACATATCTTGTGTTTGTGAACTAAGGATAAAGAAAAAATAAAATAAAATGTAAAGTGAATTTAAGCCGATTTATTATCTGTGTGATTTGTTAAAAATAGTGGAGAAAGAGAAAAAAAATAAAAATAAAATAAAAAAGTGTCTCTCTCTTGTGGCCTTATTCTGATCTGAGCTCAGTACAAATTTGTTCTTAAAATGGGCAAAACCATGTGCACTGCAGGTGGAGCAGATGTAACCTGTGCAAAGAGAATTACATTTGGGTGGGGTGTGCTGAAACTGAAATCTAAATTGCAGTGTAAAAATAATGCATCCAGTATTTACCCTGCACAGAAACAAAATAACTCACACAAACCTAACTCTCTCTATACATGTTACATCTGCCCCACCTGTAGTGAACATGGTTTTGCCCATTTTAAGAACAAATTTGTACTGAGCTCAGATCAGAATAAGGCCCTTAGTTCTAGTGAGTTTCTTGTGCATGGTTATTTCTAATGTTATACTTTATGTAAGTGAAAGCTGTGTAAGTTTACCATAGTCTCCTTAATTCTTCTAGGATTTACCGTTCCCTCTTGTCCTTCCCCTCTCTGTTCATATATCTCTTCGTTAGTCTCTAAAAGGAATTGATGCCACTTCAACAGGAGTAGACATGCAATAGGATCTAATCAAATCAAAAATATAAATCACACATAATACACTCATAATACATACATAGATACATAATAATAATAATAATAATAAAAAAACAATTTAATACAATTCTAATTAAATTAATAAATGAAATCTCCCCTAAGGCTTATCATCATACGTCTACATTTGTTTTCTTTAATGCAAATTTGTCTAGAACATTTGTATTCTTTTCTTTATTTTATTCACCATTTTCTATCAAATGGCTCCCACGTTATTAGTCTATCAACTTCAAGAAATATTTTAGAACAACAGATTCTATGGAGGTATGAATAGGAAAAAGGTGCTACCCGCCACAACATAAACAAAGGGGCACACCGTCCCCAATTACACAAGATGCAGAGCAAGTAATGAAGCACAACCCCGCCTCACTACCCGCTCTGCAACTGCAAAGATAAAAAGATCAGATTTAATGAAAAAGGAAACGGAGTGCCCCCTCTATAATTGTATGTTCTATTCCTACCTCTCAGTCTATATGGTTTCTTCTTATTTCCCCCATTTATTCAGAAGTCATCCCACTTATTCTAATTTAATGGGATTTTATTTCCAGAGTTTCATACTATCTAGTCTTATAACTCAGTGGTAGGAAGATCTAATCCAGTCATCGACCTTATTCCATCTGTCCCATTTCTTTTTTACATAACTCTGATATGAGCCTCTGCTCTTGTACATAACCCTCTCGTGTCCTGATACCTCGTTGACCAACGCCGTCCAATGATAGATATTTGGAGATTCAGGGGCCATCCATTTCCTGGCTATGAGAACTTTAGCCAGGGTTGTC
Organism: Crinia signifera; assembly: GCF_055691185.1. Classification (NCBI taxonomy): domain Eukaryota; kingdom Metazoa; phylum Chordata; class Amphibia; order Anura; family Myobatrachidae; genus Crinia; species Crinia signifera. Next base: position 10,633,681 of record NC_139217.1, on the reverse strand, counting down.
AGACAGAGAACATATTGATAGACTGCTGAAGAGTGTGACTCTTCCAAATCTAACCCAAATATGCATAACCTGGCTGTCATTTTAGGTAGGGTTAATTCTGTAGATATTATATCTCTCCATACCTTCGACCAAAATGCATATATTGGTGGGCATATCCATAGCATGTGCCAAAAATCAGCTCCTTCCAGTCCACATTTAGCACAGGAGGAGTGCGGTTTTAATTTTTCCTTAGAAATATAGGGGTACGATAAACCCTGTGTGTAACATAAAAATGTATCTGCTGATACCGGGCACAAGGAGTAGTATATTTCGTAGAGCTCAATATTTGAGACCATTGTCCTATAGAAATATCCCCCAGATTTAATTCCCATTTGCTTTTAAGTGGGTCAAACAGCTGCAGATTAATACGATTATTAAGTTCACCATATATTCTAGATATTTGCCCACTAGATCTCAATGAATAAAGTGAGGTCTTTACTGGAGATTTTAAGTTAAGGTTGAAGTTACTCTTAATCCGTCCATTTGTATAATAAGTGCCGGTTCATTTGTTTCCCCTGAGCAACCCACCTGTAGCTCTCGTGCTCCCCCATATGAGATCTGAGAATGCCGTCCTCTTCTCTCACTCCTACAGAACGTGGTACGGGCAACACTTCCCAGAGCTTAAAGATATTGTGTCCGAAAACTACACGTACTGCTGTATGGTGAGGTTCTTCGGGAACCGCAAGGGGCTGTCTGAGGAGAGGCTGGGAGACATGGAGAAGATTGTCTTGGATCGTGCCAAGGCCCAGGCAATCCTGGACGCCTCTCGAGCGTCTTGTGGTATGTACATCTTCAGTGATGAGAGCTGTCTCTGCTTATACGGCATTGGCCTCTTACTGGCTGTTCCCCTTCTTGTCCAGGCATGGACCTAAGGCCCAATGACCTCCACAAAACTAAGAGCTTCGCCGGGCAAATCATGTCATGGTACAGGACGCGGAAGAGGGTGCAGGAAGATCTGCACTCACAGATGAGCCAAGGGGCCCCCTGCCTGACTGCACTCATTGGAGAAGTGGTATGTTCCTCCGCCCCCCGATGGGTGTGGATCGTATTGTCGACCCCACTTAGGTCAACAGTCATTAGGTCGACACTGTTGGGTCAACATGGGACAAAGTCAACATGGGTCTAGGTCGACAAGAGTTAGGTTGCAAGGTCGACATGGACGCAGTTGGAAGTTGACATGGACGCAGTTGGAAGTCAACCGCAGCCCCTCGCAACGCTCGCTTTGCTCACAATGCTTCAGGCAAGGTGCCTACTATTTTATTCTCCCACCACGCCCTAGTGGATGGCAGGGTATGAAATACCGCATGTCGGCTCAAAAAGCAGTAAAAAAACATGTCGGCCTAGAACCATGTCGACCTAGACTCTTGTCGACCTTCATCCATGTCCACCTAGACACCTGTCGACCTTGTTGCCTGTCGACCTAAGTGTGGTCGACAATACCACCGTTTCCCACCCCCGATCTACTGTATGTTGTAAATGGAGAGAATCTGTGATCTGCTGATTTGCTTTGTGCTTACATTGCTGGAGCGCCACCTTGTGGCCCCTCAGACATGATGTATCGGTAAATCTGTCAATCCTCTGAGACAGCTGCTGAGAGCCTTCCACTGCTGATCTGTGCCATCTGCGTGGCCCATCCAGGTGTACTTGTCCACTGATCACTGTCCTTCCATCCACAGATTGGTGCCCGTCTTATTTGTAATGCAGGAAGCTTGAGAGAACTCGCAAAGATGACGGCTGCTACCATCCAGATCTTCGGAGCAAGGAAGTCCCTCTTCAGGTACACTGGCTGGGTATTTGTAGTGATAGCAGGTGACTGGGTGCTGGTCTTCTACAAGTGGCATCTCCTGGCTATTTCATGAGTCGGAACAACCCTCTGCTAATTACCACCCTCCATTCAGGTCAGATGTCACTGCTGTGGCCATAGAGTGTGGTGCGGCAGCATGTGAGGCTATGGGGCATGTTCAGTTAGTGATTGGATAGTGAGAAATAGAGGTGTCCGGTTGTTAGGGAGAGATCAGTACAGTAATAGCGCAGTGATGGGGAGGCGTAGAAGGCAGGCCAATCATAGGACTGTAAAAGGTTGGGGGGGGGAGCAGGACAGAAATAGGCTAGTGGGGGGCATAATAGACTAATGACAGAGGTACCAGGACAATTATAGGGTAGTATGGGAAAATGGGGAGGCGTAGAGGGCAGGTCATTAATAGAGGGGGGGGGGGGGGGGGGGGGCAGGACTCGACTAGGCTATTAGGGGGGTTAATAGACTAGTGTGTGTGGTGGGCAGGATAGTAATAGAATGGTGAGGGGCAGGCCAGTAACCGGCTAGTGGGGGCAAAGCTGGCCTTAGGCATAGGCAAACTAGGCAATTGCCTAGGGGCACCAGCAGCTTCTGCTGATTAAACTGATACGCAGCATGCCTATATTCTGTGTGTGAGTGAGGCTGTATCTGCATATGCAATAGTGTATTAATGGAAATCACTGTAACATAGCATTCCGTATGCAGGTACAGCCACAGTCGCACACAGAATATAGGCATGCCGCATATCATTTTAATCATCGGAAGCTCCTTGTGTGTGCCAAACATTAGCAGAACTGGCCAGGAGCTGCATGGCTTATTGAGGCAAGATGTATGAGGAAACATCTGTATCCAAGCAGAGGTCACAGTGTTAGCGGCTGTGCGAGTGCTGTCTGCGGGTGGGTTGGTTGTGCAATACTGTTCGGCATATGTGTAAGGGGCATTATGTGTGTCATGTATAAATGCATTAATAATGTGCGACATATGTGTAACAGGCATTATGTGTGTCATGTGTATAAGGGCATTAATAATGTGCAACATATGTGTAACAGGCATTATGTGTGTCATGTATAAATGCATTAATAATGTGCAACATGTGTAACAGGCATTATGTGTGTCATGTATAAATGCATTAATAATGTGCAACATATGTGTAACAGGCATTATGCGTGTCATGTGTATAAGTGCATTAATAATGTGCAACATATGTGTAAGGGGCGTTATGTGTGTCATTATGTGTATGAAGGGCATTAATAAAGGTTGGCATAATGTGTAAGGGGCATTATGGACATTAATAATGTGGGTCATGTGTAAGGGGCATTACTGTGTGGTATTATCAGGGGTACCGAGAGAAAGGGGTAGGGGGTCCAAATTACTCAGGCCAAAGTCTGATGGAAGGGCCCAGTGGGGGCCCCGGGCCCCCTCCCCTTAAGTGACAGCAGCAGCTGCAGCTCTTCTCCTCTGCCCAGTACACACTGCTTTGTGCTGGGTTGCAGTGTGGCCATGGAGGGTGCTTAAAATACAATATTTTCTCAGGATTTTTTTCTAAGGGTATAATGTGAGGAGTAATGTACATAAGGTAAAGTGGTACTACAGTGTGATGTAACATGAATAAGGGACACCATCACATGATATAATGTGAATAAAGTGGCACTAATGTGTGGCACAATTTGAATTGGGGGTACTATTGTGTGGCCATGCCCCTTCCCAGCAAGAACACACCCCTGTTTGGGTCACGCACCTAATGTGTGCACTGTTTCTATTTAAATTATTGCGGGTAGGAGCACCAACATGATGACCGCTATGATGAGGGGTGCTGGGAAAGGGGAGCAGGGTCAGAGGCGGAACTAGTGGCGGTGCTAGGGGCACCGGCCAAAATCTAGCCTAGGGCATCATTTAGGCTAGTGCCGGATCTGAGTGGGGGAGCAGGACAGTAACAGGCTAGTGGGGGGCAGGTCAGTAATAGGCTAGTGGGGGGGGGGGTTAGGGCAGTAACAGGGTAATGGGGGGGGGCAGGGCAGTAACAGGGTAGTGGGGGGGGGGCTGGGCAGTAACAGGGTAGTGGGGGGGGGGGCAGGGCAGTAACAGGGTAGTGGGGGGGGGGCAGTAACAGGGTAGTGGGGGGGGCAGGGCAGTAACAGGGCAGTGGGGGGGCAGGGCAGTAACAGGGTAGTGGGGGAGCAGGGCAGTAACAGGCTAGTGGGGGAGCAGGTCAGTAACAGGCTAGTGGGGGGGGGGGGCAGGTCAGTATCAGGCTAGTGGGGGGGACAGGGTAGTAACAGGCTAGTGGGGGGGGCAGGGCAGTAACAGGCTAGTGAGGGGGGGCAGGGCAGTAACAGGCTAGTGAGGGGGGGGGCAGGGCAGTAACAGGCTAGTGGGGGGAGCAGGGCAGTAACAGGGTAGTGGGGGGAGCAGGGCAGTAACAGGGTAGTGGGGTGGAGCAGGGCAGTAACAGGGTAGTGGGGTGGAGCAGGGCAGTAACAGGGTAGTGGGGGGGCAGGGCAGTAACAGGGTAGTGGGGGGGGGGGCAGGGCAGTAACAGGGTAGTGGGGGGGCAGGTCAGTAACAGGCTAGTGGGGGGGGGGCAGGGCAGTAACAGGGTAGTGGGGGGGCAGGTCAGTAACAGGCTAGTGGGGGGGCAGGGCAGTAACAGGCTAGTGGGGGGGGGGGGCAGGGCAGTAACAGGCTAGTGAGGGGGGTGGGGCAGGGCAGTAACAGGCTAGTGGGGGGGCAGGGCAGTAACAGGCTAGTGGGGGGAGCAGGGCAGTAACAGGGTAGTGGGGGGAGCAGGGCAGTAACAGGGTAGTGGGGGGAGCAGGGCAGTAACAGGCTGGTGGGGGGAGCAGGGCAGTAACAGGCTAGTGGGGGGGGCAGGGCAGTAACAGGGTAGTGGGGGGGGGGCAGGGCAGTAACAGGCTAGTGGGGGGGGGGGGCAGGGCAGTAACAGGCTAGTGGGGGAGCAGAGAAAAGCTGGTGAATGGTAGGTGCCAGAGGTGGGGGATGTAGGTGTTGGAGGTGGGGGATGTAGGTGTTAAGGAGCTCACACAAAGGAATAGTCAATTCCTCAAATAATATATATATATATATATATATATATATATATATATATATATATATTTATTCCAATGTTCCCTCCCCACAGTGGCGGGGGGGGAAAGATGAACACTCTCCTTATGAACAATAAAGTCACTGATTCCGTGTAAAATCACAATAATCCATTTAATGTAACAGGTTAATTCCCATCTTGCTCCGACGTTTCGGTCCTTGGCCAGACCTTTATCAAGGAGCTTTAGCAATAAAACATCAGCGTTCAAATGAGGCAGCCGTGGCTGCTCCTGATTCCACCAGGGCTGTGGTTAAAGCCTCATTTGAACGCTGATGTCTCATCTCTAAAGCTCCTTGATAAAGGTCTGGGCAAGGACCGAAACGTCGGAGCAAGCTGGGAATTAACCTTTTACACGGAATCAGTGACTTTATTGTTCATAAGGAGAGTGTTCATCTTTCCCCCCCCCGCTACTGTGGGGAGGGAACATTGGAATATATTCGAGGATCATGTGATACATGTTTCCCTCTTTCTGAACACCCCTCAAGTTGTCTACTACATAGTGAGAGTGCGGTATTTCTCTGGTATATATATATATATATATATATATGTCAGGATGGGGAGCGGCGGCACTCAGATAGAAGAAACACACGGACAGGCGGTGTTTAGACCAACGTTTCAAAACCCAGCGGTTTTTTTTATCAAGGTATAGTGTGAGAACACTATACCTTGATAAAAAAACCCGCTGGGTTTTGAAACGTTGGTCTAAACACCGCCTGTCCGTGTGTTTCTTCTATCTGAGTGCCGCCGCTCCCCATCCTGACTATTGTATCTGAGAGGCCCCCGCTGGTCTCTCACGATTCGGAAGGCACCGGATCTATGGTACTTCTATATCAAGCAACTACCCTGCTGGGGCTCGTTGGAGTGCTAACCCCCTGTCCTGAGGACGGGCAAAGCAGCCCGAAACATGTCGGAATAAACCTGACTTTTTTCACTTGAAAAAAACCCCGAGTGACGCCTTATTGCCTAATCGTTTGTATATATATATATATATATATATATATATATATATATATACACTTACCCCCCCAGGATGAAGGAGTTCAGACCAGCACTCAGTAACGTAGTGAAGAAAAACAAAGGTTTATTCCAGGTACATCAGAAACAAACAGCAGCTGTTGTTTGTTTCTGATGTACCTGGAATAAACCTTTGTTTTTCTTCACTACGTTACTGAGTGCTGGTCTGAACTCCTTCATCCTGGGGGGGTAAGTGTATTTGCATTTCTCTTATGGACCTTGCACCTAACTGACTTTGCCTGTGGAGTGCCGCCCTGTTGCCCTATCTTCCTATATATATATATATATATATATATATATATATATATATATATATATATATATATATATATATATATATATATTGAAAAAGTGGAGCGCTATCACAAAAAATTATCAACCAGTTTGTTAAAATATTGGGTTCTTTTGTAGTTTCATGGCGGCAGCTTATGCTTCGTTTGAAGCTACGCTAATAGTGTAGCCCCACGGCTGCCTTGTGTCACTAATGGAGGACTGGGAGGGTTCGTGTGGTGCTCAGGAACCACTCTAAGACTCACAGAGGTAAGGTTACATCCTGCTGGTTTAATGATAGAAGGTTTCATAAGAAAACACAAATAAGGTAGCGTCCCTTTAAGAAACAAACTGGCGGGGGGCGTGGCCTGGCGCGCTTGCAGAGTGGACGTGTCTGCCCGGAGCTCCCGCTATACCTGGAGTTTTTTTACCCCACAGTGCCTTTTCTGCCCGCTCCGGACTCCCCTCTCACCTGCTACCCGTCACCCCTGTGCCCCTGCCGGCCTCGGTCCGAGGTTGCGGAGCCGGGCAGCACTTTTAAGTGCTGCTGCGGGTTGCGGCCTGGTCCGAGATCTGGAGCCGGGGCCTTGAGTTTGGAGCCGGGGACGGTGCGTCGCCACGGAGCTGGACGAGGGGGTCGCGGCTGCCAAGGTAGTTGCCCTCCTCTCCCCCCAGCCAGTCAGCGCCACTACCGGCCGCCCGTCGGCGTGAAGCTCTGACATCCCACCACCCGCTCGGTGCGCGTCTCGGCACCGGAGGCAGACGCAGGGAGCCAACACCCGCCGCAGCAAGCACAGATCCCCTGAGGTCGTCCCGGGTGGTGAGTTATCTCTACTGAGGTGGGGCTCCTGCTTGCTCTCACCCCAGCGCTGGCTGTGGCCGGACCCGGCCATCGCTGGGCCTTACTCGTGGCCGCCGCCATCTTCCCTGCGGACTCCCATCACAGCCTGTGGTCACTGGCAGCTGCGGCCCCCAAACCACTACCACCTACTAGAGCCCTCACTTGCCCACCGCACACCCTCCTCTGCCTGGCCTGCGGTGCACAGCCCCGCTCCATCCCTACTGTGCTCCGGGCCCCATGTCCCCACCCCGCTGGGTATAGAGGCGACTCTTTCCCCCCCCGGGGACACCAGCTGTCTGGGTGCCGCCTGGGTTATCCCCCCCACTGCTCCCCCTCCTCAGGTCTCCCACGCTAAAGCCTACCAGCGGGGCCTAATGTGATCGCCAACACTTCATGGCTGCCACTCCGTGACGACTATAATCTGCTCCCCTATGTGAACCTGCATCTACTGCATGAACCCCTGGAGTGCCTGATCCCCATTCTCTACCCACCGCTATAAAAAGTGCCTGTTTCCACCATGCCCCCAAAGAAGCCCAAGGAGGGGGCCCCTACCAAGATCAATATGCCTGCTGGGAAACCCTCACAGGCCCCTCTACTACAATCAAGCCCCCTGAAACAAGTGTTCGCCCCCCCGAGTGTAAAAGCAGAGTACAGTCCCCCCTCTGGGATAGCGGGCATAGAGGCTGAATCCAATGAACCGGTGACAGTGAAGTCCCTCTGCCAGGTCTTCTCGGCATTTCAGGCCGAGTTGGCCAAAGATCTTAAGATGGCCATCCGTGAGGTAAAAACTGAATTAGTCGCGATTGGCGACAGAACAGACCAATTAGAGAGGAAAATAGAGGAACTGGTCACATCTCACAATGTCTTGGTGTCATCGTATGACCGCCAGCAACTCGAGATGGAGCAGTTCAAATCCAAAATGGCCGATCTGGAGGACAGATCCAGGCGGAACAATATTAAGATCAGAGGCATCCCAGAGTCGGTGACCAACGCTGAGCTTGAAGGCTATGCCACAGCACTGTTCCGTCGACTCCTTCCCTCCGCTGACCCCAAAGATCTCCTAATTGATCGTATCCACTGTCTACCAAGACCCAAAGCGATCTCGGCCGACCTGCCTAAGGATACCCTCCTCCGGGTCCACTTCTTTACAGTAAAAGAGCGTCTACTGAAGGCAGCCCGCGATGCAAAAACAAAGGACACACTTGTTGGCCTCCAAGTGTCCCAAGACTTCTTCCCTGCAACCCTAGCTAGCAGGAGGGCGTTTGCCCCTATCACCCAGGCACTCCGCAATCATGAGATCCGGTACCGCTGGGGGTTCCCGGTGAAGTTGATCATCACCCATGAAGACACCACATATACTGTATCATCCCTAGATGCCGGAATGAAGCTTCTGCAAGAATGGGACATTTCCACCACTGTACCCCAGGGGCAACAGCGCCCACAACCCCTTCGCCCGGAATGGGCCGACACCTGATGTCCGTTGCTCATATACAGTCATTCCTACCTAATATCTGTTACCCATGCCATCAGACCTCCACCACCTCCCCACTGTGGGTCGAGGCTTTAGCGATAAGTATCAGTTTTTATCACCTACTACTGGTGCAGGCCTTTAGGCATTGGGTCCGCGCTGCTCACTGTTTGTAGCAGCACACTGTTAGCGTGTTTAAGGTTTCGGTTCTCTTCATAGATTATAGCTCCCCACTGGATGGGGTTCTCCTTTTCTCCTTTCGTAACCTTAGTTAGATGTATTTACTGTTATAACGTGTCTCTATGTTGCTTTTCCTCCTGGGTTCCTCAGACGGACTGTTATATATAATGTTCTGTTTAGTTAACAAGTCTTTACTGGAGGGGTGGCCTAGTCCCCTGTCCTCTTCCCGGAGATGCCAGGCCACCACCCCAACCTCTCTGTATACTACTGCATGAAAACTCCTCCTTTTTCCCCTGCAGTAGTCATGCGGGTCCTAGTGTATGGACCTTTCTGTTTTACCTTTCCCTATACCTCTCCTATCTTTACTCTGTACTCCCCCCCCCCTCTCCACCTTCCCCCCATAGACTGCATACCTTCCATCTTACCCCCTCTCTCGCTTACCCTTTCATGGATGCATTTAGAACTCCCTGCATTTTATAATGCCCCGCCATGCCTAAGTTGATTTCCTTAAATGTTAAAGGTCTGAACTCTCCCCATAAGCGCAGGATGGCCTTGACATATTTCCACAAACAGAAGGCGGACATAGTGGCCATCCAAGAGACGCATTTTGCCTCGCCTCATCCCCCCACATTTAGGGACTCCAACTACCCGACCGCCTTTTACGCCAATGGTCCTTTTAAACGCAATGGTGTTGCCATTCTCTTTAACCGACAAACCCCCTTCATATTTCACTCCCAGACCGCTGACAAAAATGGCAGGTATTTGATCATAACTGGCCTATTAGAGGACAGGCTGACTACGATCGTCTCTGTCTACGCCCCCAACACAAATCAAGTGGCCTTCCTCCGCAAGCTCTTTACTCTCGTACAAAAAATCACAAAAGGCTCTCTGATACTATTGGGAGACGTTAACCTGGCACTTGACCCCCGACTGGATAAATCCCTCCTTCCCTCCAGCCATCAATCCCACTCAGACAACCAATCGTTAGCCCTTCGTAACCTACTTTTAGAATTCGACTTGTATGACACTTGGAGAACAACGTACCCCACAGGGCGGGAATATACCTTCCACTCCCAAGTTCACAACACTTACTCGAGAATTGACTATATTCTCTGTGATAAGTGGTCCCTCCAACACTCTGCAGGAGTTGATATCCTCCCCATAACGTGGTCGGACCATGCCCCCGTGGTGTGGCATTGGAACTTTCTGTCCTCTAGAATTCCCCCTAGGTCTTGGCGTTTGTTTCCCCACCTACTAACAGACCCTTCAGCCAAAAGTACCATTCTAAAAACAATAGAATCATATACGTATGTCCAACAATAAAGCGACAGACACCTCGGTGACCAATCACTGGTGCGCTTTCAAAGCGGTTACCAGAGGGGCTGCTATCCAGGCTGGAGCAACTCTGAAGCGTAAGGCCATCGCAACCCAAAAAGCCTTAGAGTCCAAACTACTTGACCTTGACACTAGAAATAAGTCGGCCCCCTCTAACTCCCTAAAGGCGGAGCTGGCCTCAGTACGAAGTCACCTCCAGAAAATGCTCCTTGCCCGCACTCAATCGGCTTTAAATAGAATAAGGCACAGGTTCTATCTAGCTAGCAACAGGTTGGGCAGAATGTTAGCCCGGAAACTGCGTGTCCAACATGCTAGAAACCGAAAAAAATATATCACCTCCCCTAACAAAGAGAAAATCCAAAATCCTAAAGACATTGCTAACCAGTTCGCTGACTACTACTCCAAACTATAAAATCTCTCCATGGACACTTCCACACCACAGCCCACCTCCACCTCTATCCATAGTTTCCTAGAAAACCTACACTTCCCTTCACTTTCCCAGGAACAACTTGACCTTTTAAATACCCCATGGTCCCAGCTGGAGGTCCAGTCGGTCATAAAGTCACTCCCACGCAACAAAGCACCTGGACCAGATGGGTTCATTACAGACTTTTACAAGTCCTTTAGTGACGTGCTCTCCCCCTACCTCACAGACCTGTTCAACGAAATCTCCTCGGTAGGGCACACCCCCCCAGAACTGTTAGAGGCCAGAATTGTTACCATCCCGAAACCAGGTAAGAACCCAGCCTTGTGCCAAAACTACCGTCCAATAGCCCTGTTGAATAGTGACATCAAAATCTTTGCCAAATTAATAGCATCCCGAATTAATCCCTACTTACCCTCGCTGGTACACCCGGACCAGACGGGGTTTGTCCCAGGACGTCAAGCCCCGGACAATACACGGAGAGTATTTAACTTAATAGATTCATTGTCTGCAGATCAAGATCTTCTCCTCATCTCACTCGATGCCGAAAAGGCATTCGACCGACCAACTGGCAATACATGCGGGAAGTTCTATCTTGCTTTGGTTTTAAGGATCGGATATTGACATCAATCATGTCATTATATAGCTCCCCCTCGGCCCGGGTGTTCAGTAATGGCTTCCTCTCCTCCCCCTTTTATATCACCAATGGCACAAGACAGGGATGCCCACTCTCACCCCTAATATTCGTCCTTTCCATTGAACCATTAGCTATGTCCATCCGTAACAACCCCAACATACCTGGTCTTCGAGTGGGCCCCACCAACCATAAACTAAGCCTCTTTGCGGACGACGTGCTACTATTTGTGACAGACCCTATTCATACACTCCCACACATCCACGAGACATTAGACTCTTATAGCGCTGCATCCTACTACAAGCTCAATACATCCAAGACTGACGCATTACCGATTAACCTTACAGACCACCTTCCCTTACTGAAAACCACATATACCTACAATTGGCAGGCCACCTCTATAAAATATTTAGGCATCCACATCCCTTCTAACATGACATCTGTATTTGATGCTAACCTCGCCCCCCTTCTAACCTCCCTTGCATCACTAACCAGATCATGGTCGGCATACGAAATTTCATGGATGGGTAGGATGGCAGCATTTAAGATGTCGCTCCTGCCCAAACTAATGTACCTGTTTCGCACCATCCCCTATATTTTCCCTAAGAAGTCCATGCAACAAGCTACCTCTATTCTGACGAAGTACATTTGGTCATCTAAAACCCCCGCTATTGCCCGCTCCAAAATGTCAATTCCAAGGGCATTCGGAGGACTGGACCTCCCAGACTTGTTTCAATACCAAACAGCCTGTCCCCTTGCCCCATCTTAACATTATTTTGAAAGCCCCTCACCTAGGACCTGGGTGGATATTGAACAATATCACTCCCCTAATATTCCTCTCTGTGACCTCCTTAAGATTCCTAAACACATCAGACCCCCATTACCCTCCCTTCTTCCAATGACTTCCGCTACTTTATATGCATGGGACCAATTACTTACCTCCCTACGCGCCTCATCTTCCCTTATCAATACTCTCCCTATTACTACCGTGTCTAGGCTAATTCCCAACCTCAACCTGTCCCTCTGGAAACATAGTGGGATCACTTCCCTGGGGGATGTAGTAGACGCTAACAAAATCCTCTCCTTCTCTTTCCTCCAGGAAACATACTCTCTTCCTCCTCACGAGTACCTCCACTATCTGCAGGTAGCACACTGGTATAACTCTCACTTCTCCAAACGCTTTCAACCCTACTCTCCCAAACCCTCCTCGCCCCACTCAAAGTGGGCTCCCTGGTTCACTTACACAACTGTGAGGGAGGGCTCTAGATTCTTTCCCCCAATCGTGCCTGGTCAATCAGCTACCCTTAGTCTGAACGAACCCCCTGATTCAGACCCTCCCTCCCCCCAAGTCCCTATTTAGGGCTGTTAACCCTTGGTTTACGGTATAATTGATTTTGTGTTGATATACCTCTGTACAGCTCGCTCTGTGTAGCGACATACTGTGTTTGTTATGTCTAAAATACCCCCCCCCCCCTCTTCATTTCTGTACCCCATATAAAAACTTGTGTTAATAAAAATTTATTGATGGAAAAAAAAAAGAAACAAACTGGCAAAGCAATAGTGCTCTAATACCTCTTAGAGCCGAAGATAAACTGAGAGTCTTATAACTGAAGACCACGCCCCTGGGCGTATAGTTAGGGAGGAGTCTCTGGGAAGTAGGTGGAGAGATGCTGGTAGAGACAGTACTTGTGGCAGGACGGACAGGTTACTGTAAGGAAGTTGAGATGACGGTAGGACTGAAGACTAAACGGAAGAAACAAAGGGGCAGATGTATGAAGGGTCGTTATGGGGGAGAAGGGGTATCAGCGCACGTTATGTGCACTGATACCGCTTCTCCCCCATGTATGATGGAGCCAGCGTGCGGTACAGGACATATCGGCGCTGCTATCTAAATGATAGCAGGCCGAATTTATGAACGGTCAGCATCGCTGACTGTTCCGCACGCTGCCGTTTTTGGCTTCGCCAGCATCAGGCTGGCGAAGCCCTATCTAAACAGCAGGGACAGCGCTGTCCCTGCTGTCAGCTGCGCTGGGGATCTCGCGTGAGTAGCGAGATCCCGCGCATGCCCAGTGCAGCCGGCCGGGGGACAGGAGACAGCGCATCAGTGTAAACTAATGAGCTATCTCCAGGAGGGGACATCGCCGGAGGGGGGAGTTGGCGCTCTCCTGCTTCGGCAGACAAGATGTTAATACGTCTTGTCGGTCTCCCCTCCTCGCTAATGAGGCGAAGCAGGAAGTATTATAGCGGCGCGATAAGCGCTGCTATGATACATCTGCCCCTAATTGAGATGAAGTGTGACTGAGGTGATGGCTGCAAAGAGTGGATGAGGATGGTACAGGGGCCCGATTGACCCAGCTGGCGGAGTGGTGGCGGACCACTGTGAGGTACTGGCGACACTCAGCAGGTGGATAGGCTGGGCCCGGGAACGCTGACAGGTCTGGACTGGAGAGGCTGTGATTGGATAAGAAGATTCCAGGATCGACAAGGACTAACAGGCAAGGGAGCAGGAATGAGCCAGGAGTCTTCAGCTGTGGCTAGCTAGACACTGGTTTGCTCTAGATAGCCTCCCTAAATCCCTAGGGAGCAACTGTGTGAGGATCCCGGGGTCATGCAGCTGCACCGAGCGACTTATGCTTCCCGCATGGGCCCCAATTCCCTCCCGAGTACCAAAGATCGCACAGAAAGACCACAATAGCAAGGTACAACGGCACCTTTATTACATAAAGACTAAATCAAACATGTAAACCGTAACCACACTATGTACATATATATATATATACAGGAAGCATTAACATAGAACACCGTTATGGATAGACCAATATGACTAGAACCACACTATGTACATATATATACAGGAAGCATTAACATAGAACACAGTTATGGATAGACCAATATGACTAGAACCACACTATGTACATATATATACAGGTAGCATTAACATAGAACACAGTTATGGATAGACCAATATGACTAGAACCACACTATGTACATATATATATATACAGGAAGCATTAACATAGAACACCGTTATGGATAGACCAATATGACTAGAACCACACTATGTACATATATATATACAGGAAGCATTAACATAGAACACAGTTATGGATAGACCAATATGACTAGAACCACACTATGTACATATATATACAGGTAGCATTAACATAGAACACAGTTATGGATAGACCAATATGACTAGAACCACACTATGTACATATATATATATATATATATATATATATATATATATATATATATATATATATATATATATATATATATATATATACAGGAAGCATTAACATAGAACACAGTTATGGATAGACCAATATGACTAGAACCACACAAAGCAAGAACCCCTGCCCCTATACCGGGAATATCCACCTCAGGGAATACTTGCGTCTACTGGATGTTGGTCGCTGGGAGGGAGATGATGATGATGATGATGATAATGATGTCGTCCTGCTGATCTCGGCCTGCGCCAATCACTACTCCTGGGAGTAGGGCACCCTGGAAAAGTCACCCAGCTCCAGCTGGCACACTTAAGCCAGGCACCTGTGATTGCTCTTGTGGGGGCAATAGCTTTGGCTGCGTTCCCATCTACCAGCACCAGGCGGACAGGCTTGGTGCCTGGCAGCCGCCTGTCCTCTGCAGTTTCTCAAACTCAACCAACTCCCAAAACCTTGTGCGAGACCTCTTGAAAACTGCCGAAACTCCCAGGATGCTCTTCTCACCTGGTGACCTCGCAGAGTGCCCTGATTGGTAGGATTTCAATCCTGCTCTTAGAACGTGTCTCAGAGCCATATGGAGACCCCCTGTGGCTTTGGAGACAGGTAGTCTGCAAGGATCCCTGTATAGTGTGGCGAGTGCAGTGAGCCACCGAGCCCGAAGCGTGGCGAGCGGACGCGGATTACATGTAAGGTCATCCGCATCCCCTCGCGCTCGCCACACGAGAAGATACATAACGCGTCCCACATTGCATTGCCACGGGGAGGGCAAGCTCCATTCCACGGGGCGCACAGATGTCTCGTGCGCACGCACCCCTGGCGGGAGCCGGCTGCTTGCGGGGGCTGGCGACAGAATCGCCAGCCCCACATATATATATACCTGCTCTGTATACTATATATATATATATTAGATATGATAGATATTTTTACAGGACTCTAATAGGCTATTGGGGGAGGGGGGTTAATAGATTAGTGTATGGGGGGGGGGACAGTAATGGAATGGTAAGGGGCAGGGCAGTAACAAGCTAGTGGGGAGCAGAGCAGTAACTGGTTAGTAAGGAGGCAGGTCTGTAACAGGCTAGTGAGGAGGCAGGTCAGTAGGTCAGTAATCGGCCAGCTAGGGGAGAAGGCAGGTCTGTAACAGGCTAGTGAGGGGACAGGTCCGTAACAGGCTAGTGAGGGGGCAGGTCCGTAACAGGCTAGTGAGGAGGCAGGTCCGTAACAGGCTAGTGAGGGGGCAGGTCCGTAACAGGCTAGTGAGGGGGCAGGTCCGTAACAGGCTAGTGAGGGGGCAGGTCCGTAACAGGCTAGTGAGGGGGCAGGTCCGTAACAGGCTAGTGAGGGGGCAGGTCCGTAACAGGCTAGTGAGGGGGCAGGTACGTAACAGGCTAGTGAGGGGGCAGGTCAGTAATCGGCCAGCTAGGGGAAGGGGCAGGTCAGTAATCGGCCAGCTAGGGGAGGGGGCAGGTCAGTAATCGGCCAGCTAGGGGAGGGGGCAGGTCAGTAATCGGCCAGCTAGGGGAGGAGGCAGGTCAGTAATCGGCCAGCTAGGGGAGGAGGCAGGTCAGTAATCGGCCAGCTAGGGGAGGAGGCAGGTCAGTAATCGGCCAGCTAGGGGAGGAGGCAGGTCAGTAATCGGCCAGCTAGGGGAGGGGGCAGGTCAGTAATCGGCCAGCTAGGGGAGGGGGCAGGTCAGTGGTAGGCCAGCTAGGGGAGGGGGCAGGTCAGTGATAGGCCAGCTAGGGGAGGGGGCAGGTCAGTGATAGGCCAGCTAGGGGAGGGGGCAGGTTTAGTAATCAGCCAGCTAGGGGAGGGGGCAGGTCAGTGATAGGCCAGCTAGGGGAGGGGGCAGTTCAGTAATCAGCCAGCTAGGCTAGGGGGAAGGTCAGTGATAGGCCAGCTAGGGGAGGGGGCAGGTCAGTGATAGGCCAGCTAGGGGAGGGGGCAGGTCAGTGATAGGCCAGCTAGGGGAGGGGGCAGGTCAGTGATAGGCCAGCTAGGGGAGGGGGCAGGTCAGTGATAGGCCAGCTAGGGGAGGGGGCAGGTCAGTGATAGGCCAGCTAGGGGAGGGGGCAGGTCAGTGATAGGCCAGCTAGGGGAGGGGGCAGGTCAGTGATAGGCCAGCTAGGGGAGGGGGCAGGTCAGTAATAGGCCAGCTAGGGGAGGGGGCAGGTCAGTAATAGGCCAGCTAGGGGAGGGGGCAGGTCAGTAATAGGCCAGCTAGGGGAGGGGGCAGGTCAGTAATCGGCTAGTGAGGTGGAGAATCAGAGAAGGTTTAGTGAGGGGCAGGTACTAGAGGGGAGAGGGGTAAATTCAGTGAGCATCAGGCTATTGCTATAACAGGTAAGTGTTACTCGGGGTAATTATTGCAGCACTCAGTGGGGTGAGAGGGTGAGTTATCCGTCAGATCACCCTTATCTTATGTATCGCCCATAGTGAATAATCTCTGTGGCCGATATCACAGGTCTCTAATTACAGTCTCGGTAATTACTTCACAGTGACGAGAAGGCCGAAGGAAAGAAGACGCACAAGGGCCTGATCTTCCACTCGCCTCTTCTGGAAGGGGCACCTGCAAAGTACGAGCTCCAGCTCTCCCGCTTCCTGGCCACGCAGTGCATGCTGGCTGCCCGGATGGACTTCTTCTCAGGTGAGCGTCCCGGGGCCAGTTGCTAGTTTGGGCCGCGGCACCTTGGACTAAATGAAACTCGAGATGGGTAGCTTTGTAGCAACGTTTCAACGTGTCACATAGGCAAATCATCACACCCATTTCCAGATTGGCGGGTCCTGGAGAGATGACATCATAGCATAGCCCAAATATAATAATTTGTCAAATAATACACCAATTACCACAAAATAGCAATATGTATACATATATACAGTAATACAAACATAACATGTAGACGGGGACTAATACATTATATCAATACAATGTTACATATAGGCTGTCCATAGTAAACCTGCTCCCCATGGGAGTTGGGATGCACAGTGTGGGGGATGGGAGGTGGGATGCACAGCATGGTGGATGAGAGTTGGGGTGCACAGTATGGGGTGTTGGAGGCACAGTAGGTGAGATAAGGGATGGAATACACAGTGTGGGGGATGGGGTGCACAGTATGGGGTGTTGGAGGCACAGTAGGTGAGATAAGGGATGGGATGCGCAGTGTGGGGGATGTGTTCAGGTACACAGTACGGGACGTTGGAGGCACAGTAGGTGAGATAAGGGATGGAATACACAGTGTGGGGGATGGGGTGCACAGTACGGGGCGTTGGAGGCACAGTAGGTGAGATAAGGGATGGAATACACAGTATGGGGGATGGGGTGCACAGTACGGGGCGTTGGAGGCACAGTAGGTGAGATAAGGGATGGAATACACAGTGTGGGTGATGGGGTGCACAGTACGGGGCGTTGGAGGCACAGTAGGTGAGATAAGGGATGGAATACACAGTGTGGGGGATGGGGTGCACAGTACGGGGTGTTGGAGGCACAGTAGGTGAGATAAGGGATGGGATGCACAGTGTGGGGGATGTGTTCAGGTGCACAGTACGGGACGTTGGAGGCACAGTAGGTGAGATAAGGGATGGAATACACAGTGTGGGGGATGGGGTGCACAGTACGGGGCGTTGGAGGCACAGTAGGTGAGATAAGGGATGGAATACACAGTATGGGGGATGGGGTGCACAGTACGGGGCGTTGGAGGCACAGTAGGTGAGATAAGGGATGGAATACACAGTGTGGGGGATGGGGTGCACAGTACAGGGTGTTGGAGGCACAGTAGGTGAGATAAGGGATGGGATGCACAGTGTGGGGGATGTGTTCAGGTGCACAGTACGGGACGTTGGAGGCACAGTAGGTGAGATAAGGGATGGAATACACAGTGTGGGGGGTGGGGTGCACAGTACGGGGCGTTGGAGGCACAGTAGTTGAGATAAGGGATGGAATACACAGTGTGGGGGATGTGTTCAGGTGCACAGTACGGGACGTTGGAGGCACAGTAGGTGAGATAAGGGATGGGATGCACAGTGTGGGGGATGGGGTGCACAGTACGGGGCGTTGGAGGCACAGTAGGTGAGATAAGGGATGGAATACACAATGTGGGGGATGGGGTGCACAGTACGGGGCGTTGGAGGCACAGTAGGTGAGATAAGGGATGCAATACACAGTATGGGGGATGGGGTGCACAGTACGGGGCGTTGGAGGCACAGTAGGTGAGATAAGGAATGGGATACACAGTGTGGGGGGTGTGTTCAGGTGCACAGTACGGGGCGTTGGAGGCACAGTAGGTGAGATAAGGGATGGGATACACAGCGTGGGGGATGGAGTGCACAGTACGGGGCGTTGGAGGCACAGTAGGTGAGATAAGAGATGGAATACACAGTGTGGGGGGTGGGGTGCACCGTACGGGGCGTTGGAGGCACAGTAGGTGAGATAAGGGATGGAATACACAGTGTGGGGGGATGGGGTGCACCGTATGGGGCGTTGGAGGCACAGTAGGTGAGATAAGGGATGGAATACACAGTATGGGGGATGGGGTGCACAGTACGGGGCATTGGAGGCACAGTAGGTGAGATAAGGGATGGAATACACAGTATGGGGGATGGGGTGCACAGTACGGGGCATTGGAGGCACAGTAGGTGAGATAAGGGATGGAATACACAGTGTGGGGGATGTGTTCAGGTGCACAGTACGGGGCGTTGGAGGCACAGTAGGTGAGATAAGGGATGGGATACACAGTGTGGGGGTTGGGGTGCACAGTACGGGGCGTTGGAGGCACAGTAGGTGAGATAAGGGATGGAATACACAGTGTGGGGGATGGGGTGCACAGTACGGGGCGTTGGAGGCACAGTAGGTGAGATAAGGGATGGAATACACAGTATGGGGGATGGGGTGCACAGTACGGGGCGTTGGAGGCACAGTAGGTGAGATAAGGGATGGAATACACAGTGTGGGGGAT
This sequence comes from Crinia signifera, assembly GCF_055691185.1. Lineage (NCBI taxonomy): Eukaryota > Metazoa > Chordata > Amphibia > Anura > Myobatrachidae > Crinia > Crinia signifera. The sequence goes on along the minus strand of NC_139217.1, from coordinate 10,614,399 downwards.
GGGGTGCACAGTACAGGGTGTTGGAGGCACAGTAGGTGAGATAAGGGATGGGATGCACAGTGTGGGGGATGTGTTCAGGTGCACAGTACGGGACGTTGGAGGCACAGTAGGTGAGATAAGGGATGGAATACACAGTGTGGGGGGTGGGGTGCACAGTACGGGGCGTTGGAGGCACAGTAGGTGAGATAAGGGATGGAATACACAGTGTGGGGGATGTGTTCAGGTGCACAGTACGGGACGTTGGAGGCACAGTAGGTGAGATAAGGGATGGGATGCACAGTGTGGGGGATGGGGTGCACAGTACGGGGCGTTGGAGGCACAGTAGGTGAGATAAGGGATGGAATACACAATGTGGGGGATGGGGTGCACAGTACGGGGCGTTGGAGGCACAGTAGGTGAGATAAGGGATGCAATACACAGTATGGGGGATGGGGTGCACAGTACGGGGCGTTGGAGGCACAGTAGGTGAGATAAGGAATGGGATACACAGTGTGGGGGGGGTGTTCAGGTGCACAGTACGGGGCGTTGGAGGCACAGTAGGTGAGATAAGGGATGGGATACACAGCGTGGGGGATGGAGTGCACAGTACAGGGCGTTGGAGGCACAGTAGGTGAGATAAGGGATGGAATACACAGTGTGGGGGGATGGGGTGCACCGTATGGGGCGTTGGAGGCACAGTAGGTGAGATAAGGGATGGAATACACAGTATGGGGGATGGGGTGCACAGTACGGGGCATTGGAGGCACAGTAGGTGAGATAAGGGATGGGATACACAGTGTGGGGGATGGGGTGCACAGTACGGGGCGTTGGAGGCACAGTAGGTGAGATAAGGGATGGGATACACAGTGTGGGGGATGTGTTCAGGTGCACAGTACGGGGCATTGGAGGCACAGTAGGTGAGATAAGGGATGGAATACACAGTGTGGGGGTTGGGGTGCACAGTACGGGGCGTTGGAGGCACAGTAGGTGAGATAAGGGATGGAATACACAGCGTGGGGGTTGGGGTGCACCGTACGGGGCGTTGGAGGCACAGTAGGTGAGATAAGGGATGGGATACACAGTGTGGGGGATGGGGTGCACCGTACGGGGCGTTGGAGGCACAGTAGGTGAGATAAGGGATGGAATACACAGTGTGGGGGATGTGTTCAGGTGCACAGTACGGGGCGTTGGAGGCACAGTAGGTGAGATAAGGGATGGGATACACAGTGTGGGGGTTGGGGTGCACAGTACGGGGCGTTGGAGGCACAGTAGGTGAGATAAGGGATGGAATACACAGTGTGGGGGATGGGGTGCACAGTACGGGCGTTGGAGGCACAGTAGGTGAGATAAGGGATGGAATACACAGTGTGGGGGATGTGTTCAGGTGCACAGTACGGGGCGTTGGAGGCACAATAGGTGAGATAAGGGATGGGATGCACAGTGTGGGGGATGTGTTCAGGTGCACAGTGTGCGGAATAGGGTGGTGTAGCGCACAATGGAGGATGGGGTGCAATAGGCTGAAGTTCTGCCTACAGTGCCACTAAACCTTGTACCGGCCCTGGGTATAAGACATAACCTGATATACCTGTATACAAGCCTATATAAAGTAATGCACAGGGAATACAGTGCATGTCCGTGTAGTGAGCGCAGATAGTACTGTACTAATAGTACTACTACTACTACAGGTTGAGTATCTCGGGACCACGAGATCCGAAATAAGGGATTTTCCTCTACCTCCCCCATGGCAGCCATTACCTGTGGGTTCTTTCCCTGATTGGGTAGCATTTGGAAAGGAAAAAGACGCCTCCTCCATAAAAGGCTCCTCCTCCTTCCCTCTTGTGTCTTTTTTCTTCTCCCTTCGGGTAGCAAGTAGATGGTGGCTTACCCCTGTGAAGACTGGTCTGATCCCCGCCGCCGTCCTGGGCGTGATGGTGGGGATGGATTGCTGGGTAACCCCCGGTAAATAGCCTCTGTGAGCCGCATGCTGTCCCCAGGTGTGGGAGGCTACAGGCGGTGGCGTCCTAGGTGGTCAGCGGGAGAGGCCATCTGTCCGGGTGAATCAGCTTGTGAAGCCGGGTGGACGTCTACACTCGCGGCAGGATGGCTTGGCAGACACGTGCAGCCGCGAGTGAGGTATGCAGGAGTCGCGCGGGAAGCGTGCGTGGCTCAGAATGATGACGCGGTCTGCGTCAGTGGGGATGCGGCCAGCAGAGAGGGTGTACGCGGCACAGGAGACAGCCAGCAATGATGACGCGGCCGGCCACGATTGGAGGAAGTGGCCGGCACTCCTACATGACGCGGTGGAGACGCTGCACACACACTATACCACCAACGAGTAAAGGAGATAACCGCAGAGCTCCCGTTACCATTGGCAATATCTGCACAGCAGAGTATACAAAGCAGTGGGCAGTTTTCTCTTTCAATGGTCCTGGTGACACAGCTTCACATTGGGATGTAGGAGGGTCCGCAGGAGCCAGGCACCTATCCTAAAGCTTTTGGAGGGTAGGCTGCATCCCAGACTCCTCAGTTCGTGTTAGGTGCCCACTGGAGTGGGTGCTATTCTAAAGGGCTGCCGGAGCAGCCGAAGGAGTAGAGTTAGTTAGGGTTTTTATTATTTTATTAATTTTACACTAGCTAGGTAGGCACAGTGTGAGGATTCTCATTAGTGAATCCTCACACTGCTAGCGCAGCAGGAGCTGACAGAAGCGCGTCCTGTCAGCTCACTGTGCACAGGGGAGATGCTGTCTGGCCTCCCTGTGCAGCGCTTACAGCTTCTTTTAAGAAGCTGCCTGGGCTCCGGAGCGCTCTGAAACCGGCTTCACGCTAGGTGGGGATCATGGGGGACAGGCGCTCTGTGATGGCGGCGGCTATTTTCTGCGGAGCTTACACACTGAGCTCCTATATGAGAGGACAGCAGTGTGTTACAGGCATGTTCCGAGTGGTCCCCAGCTGAGGGGGAGATACTGGAACTAGGAGATCCTACAATGGGAGCGGCTGTCTGGGGGTAGTTGGCGCCAAAAGTCACAGACCCCGCAGCAGCAGGGACTTGGTCCCTTCCCTCACTCTGTTTTGGCGCCATTCAGAACGCTTGCAGCGGAGCTGAGCTGGCTTACAGATCCTGACAGATCCTGACAGAGTGATTGTATTTCCTGGGCATCGCTTTTCCCATTCTGAAGACTACAGAAAGCTAAGTGAACTGAATATATTGGTTCTGTATATAATGTATGTACATTTAATGCTGTGACTGTGTTATTTGAGAACATCAGGTCTGAGCAACAGTCTGTGGTTTTGGGGGAGGGAGCCTATAATGCATTGAGCGCTTGCAGTGATTATACACTGAAATTTGTCCCTGAGCAGATAAGGGGGGCTTATGTATTTCTTGCGCTGCTGTGAAACCCATGGGGAGTGAACCCCAGAGGGTAGTGCTATCGGAGCTTGCGTGGGCTAAGTCCCTGGGCAGGTCTGAAAATGCTTTGGTGCATTACTGGACAGGCAGAGTGATGGCTGGTAACTTCCCCTAGACCATTGCCATTCTCTCAGCAGTCCTCTAGCTCTTTGCCTCGGACCCAGACAGATCCTGACTTATTACAGGTCATGCAGGATACTGCTATGGGAATCAGCAGGTTTAAATTACTTGTTGGACAAGTTTAATGGTTATTCTGTGGGGACCCCTAAAAGGTCTTATTCAGTGCCATTGTTAGCTGCTGATGAGGAAGGAGAGTACACAGACCTCAGCCTCAGGGGTGGAGGATTTGTTTACTGCTGTTAAACAGGCATTAAATTTGTCTGTGAAGAAAAAACTCCTGCAAAGGTTGTTTTTAAGAGACAGCGTAAGGAAAATGATATCTCCCTGCAGACGAGGGTTTACAAGATTTATTGGAAAACCCCTGATAAAAGGTTTTAGATGCCTAAAAGATGTTTACGCCTGTATCCCATGCCTGAGGATCATGCAGACCTCTGGGAGAAAGTTCCAGTGGTAGATGCTTCTGTGGCATGCTTGTCAAAAGTCACTGTGCTACCAGTGCAGGGGGGGACAGCCTTCAAGCAAGGCAGTGGTTGAAAGGGTGGGCTACACTCCACCCTCTGATTGCTTCAGCCTGGGTCTCTAAGGCCATGATTGGTGGGCCAATGACCTGTACACTATTTGACATACTGTTCCTTGTGTGTTGTTACTTGCGGTGGTTGAGGCTGAGCAGGAAGCTCTCAAAATGGCTGCCAGAGTTTCCTCAGTGTCTGTCAATGCCAGGAGAGTGCTCTGGCTTATAGCTTGGAAGGCAGATAACGAGTCTAAGAAGGCTTAGAGGCATTAGCTTTTAAAGGAAAGCTGTTATTTGGTTCAGAACTGGAAGAGTTTATTAAGCAGGCCACAGGTGGAAAAAAGCACTTTCCTGCCTACCCCTGCAGCCAAGCAGACATCAAGGTTTTCTGCTTTCAGGCCGTCCTTTCGGCCGTCCCCTAGAGGAGGTGCGTCCTTTCGAGGACAGGTTTTTAAGGGATAGTCTCAGTCCTCCAGGGGCAGGGCCCCAAAGTCAAAATTTGGTTCCTTTCATAAGAAACCAAAGGAGAGGACAAACCCTCCGCATGACTGCCAGGGGTTTTGCCCGGCGGTGATCAAGGTGGGGGGACGTCTGTCACTGTTCAAAGACGCATGGGCACTGTTAGACCGGGACTCTTGGGTGTTAGAAATTATAACCCAGGGTTAAAAGATTCCCTTCAAAGGTCTTCCACCGAGAAGGTTCATTCCTACACCACTACCAAAGGAGGCTCGGCTCCGTACAGCTCTCTTGGGAGCGGCTCATTCTCTTTTAGAGAAGGGTGTGGTAGTCCCGGTCCCCAGAGCGGAGTGGAAAAAAGGCTTTTATTCCACTCTGTTTTTGGTGCCCAAACCAGACGGGTCTTTCAGCTGATCCTAAACTTAAAGTCATTAATATCCATTTGTGGGTAGACCATTTCAAAATAGAGTCTCTACGGTCTGTGCTGCTAAGCCTGGACCAGGGAGAATTTTTAGCGTCCATGGATGTCCAGGACGCATACTTGCATGTTCCTATCCACCCAGAACATCAGGCTCTATTGAGGTGTGCAATAGGAGACCTACTCTTGCAATTCCAGGCGTTGCCCTTCGGTCTGGCCACAGCGTGAAGGGTATTCACCAAAATAATGTCAGTAATGGCGGCTGTGCTTCGACTGAGGGAAATCATGGTGGTTCCATTTTTGGACGACCTGCGGTTTAAAGCGGAGTCAGCAGACAAGTTGAAGAGTCACTTGGCAGAAACCATCAGGTTTTGCAGAGTCACGGCTGGCTTTTAAATTTACAAAAGTCTCAATTGGTGCCGTCACAGAGACTCCAATTCTTGGGGATTGTTTTGGATACCCAGTTGCATCGGTGTTTCTACCAGAGGCAAAGGCCAGGGATCTGGCTGCCTTGGTACAGGAGATCCTCGGGTCTCAGAGCACATCAGTATGGAGGTGCCTCAAACTGCTGGGGAAGATGGTGGCGTCTTTCGAGATGTTACAGTTCGCCAGGTTCCACTCTAGAGTGTTCCAGTGGAACATTCTGACAGACTGGTCAGGGAATACTCAGACCATGATGTCAGAACAAATAGTGTTGTTTTCAGAAACTCGATCCTTCCTGAAATGGTGGATGGAGGTGGATTCCCTTCAGGGGGGTCGGTCCCTGCAGTCCTGGAGCTGGCTGGTAGTCACTACCGACGCCAGTCTCAGAGGCTGGGGGGCAGTAGTCGTGGACCTGCGTCTGCAAGGCTTGTGGACTTCAGAGGAGTCTGCCTTACCGATCAACATCGTGGAACTGAGGGCTGTGTGGAAGATGTTTTCTCTGGCGGGAGAAAAGATTACAAGGGCTCCCTTTAGGCATTCAGACCGACAATGCCAGGACGTGGGATCCACTGGCAGAAGCAATGGATGCCATGACTATCCCCTGGAAGGGGAATCTTCTTTATGTTTTTCCACCAGTTCCAAAGCTGGCAAGAGTGTTAAAAAAAGATACAGGCCCAGATAATTCCAGTAATTTTAGTGGCCCCAGATTGGCCAAGGAGGTGCTGGTACTCGAGGCTTCAGAGATTCTCTGTGGACTCGTGGCATCTACCTTTGAGGTCAGACCTTCGAAAACAAGGACCGTTCAACCATCTGGATTCAGCTCGATTAATTTTGACGGCCTGGCTGTTGAAGACGCCATTTCGAGGAATATAGTATTATCAGAGGCGGTGGTTAACACAATGAGTAAAGCCAGAGAGTCAGTGTCTTCTGTAAATTATTATAGGGTCTGGAAGACCTATATTCAATGGTGTGAAAGACGGAAGTCACACACATCGCAATGTAAAATGGCTAAATTGTTGGAGTTTTTACAGGATGGCCTTTCCTCTGGGTTAGGCCTTCAGTCACTCAAAGTACATATCTCAGCCTTGTCAATTTCTTTCCGAAGAAGGATTGCGTTAATACCGGAAGTACAGACCTTCCTGCAGGGGGTTTCTCGATTGAAACCTCCCTACAAGCAACCAGTAGCGCCATGGGAATTATCTCTGGTTCGGGAGTACTTTCAAAAGGCGCCTTTTGAGCCGTTAAGGTCGGCTGACCTTAAATTCCTTACAGGGAAACTGGTATTTTTGTGGGCGGTGGCGTCAGCAAAAAGAGTATCGGAGTTGGGAGCTCTGTCCTGCAAGTCTCCCTCCCTTATATGTCATGATGATAGGGCTGTCTTTCGGACAGTACCCCAAAATTTTTACCAAAAGTAGTCTCTGCTTTTCATCTAAATCAGGAGATAGTTCTGCCTGTGTTTCAACCCCAGAGGGTTCAAGGAAAAGGGGCAAATTGAGGAATTTGGATGTTGTGCGCGCCTTGCGCATTTATGTGGACAGAGGAAAGCGTGTCAGGAAGACTGATACTTTGCTAGTTTTGTAGGATGTACATAATAAAGGTTGGTCTGCTTCTAAGCAGACCGTTGCTAGGTGGTTGCGCTCTGTTATAGCATTTGCATATACTAAAGTTGGTAGGCCTGTGCCAGCCAGGATTAATGCGCATACCACCAGATCAGTCGCCACCTCTTGGGCGGTTCGACATGGGGCAACAGCTGAGCAGGTTTGCAGGGCTGCCTCTTGGTCATCTGTTCATACTTTTGCCAAATTCAATAGGTTCCATGAGTTCGCGTCGGTGGACGCATCATTCGGGCGAGCAGTGATGAGAACTGCAGACCTGAGCGTACCCACCCAAAAGGACCGGCTCTGGAACGTCCCAATGTGAAGCTGTGTCACCAGGACCATTGAAAGAGAAAAAGGGATTTTTGTAAGAACTTACCGTTCGAATCCCTTTCTCTGATATGGTCCTGGTGACACAGCGATCCCTCCCTTACGCTCAGTAAGTATGCCAGTGTTCATGATGTTTCATGTTATAATTGGTTGAAAAGTTAAGTTTAAAATTGTACATATAATATGTGCAGGCTGTGAAGATACGAGTTCTTCAATCACTCAGACACCGAGCAGATGAAACCAGAAGAACAGTTTATTTTCCACAGCACGCACAAATAGACAATAAACAGTGGCAAAGGTAAATTGCAGAGTAGAAAGATATTCAGGTAGCAGGCCCAAACAGACAGTCCTTGTATAGTCACAGTCCCAGATCAGTTCCACAGGGCAAACTATCACTTGTCCACACAGCTGTGATAGCAGAAAACTGTATAAGTCCACAAAACACTGGCAACTCCACAGAAGCGAGGATGAGGCGTTCCACAAGACACAGGTAGAGCATACCTCTGAACCTTAAGACTGCGACTAACCTCCTTCCTCCTCTCTTCTCCTTCAGTTCCCTCTGGTCTGACCAAAAAAACACTTTTTAAAACATTTCAAATTCCCACGGTGATCGCATCATCTGTGGGGTTGCCCAAGTTCCTGATTGGTGGATTCAAGCATAAGGTATATCCCACCTTCAATCCACAGTTGTCCAACTGCTGCTCCCAACCCCTGCTGTGTCTGGTTCCACAAAGTCTGCTAGAGCCCAGAGGTTTACAAAGAATTGTAAACCCCCCTGTGGAGATTGCCTTTTGGGAGGACAGTTTATGATAACCCTTTTCCTGTCAGGGCACGGGCAAATGGTATCAATGGTATAATGCTTACATGAATAAAGTCCTGGGAAATACAGACATACATAGGGAACAATAGGGCTAAAATGTACATTAATTACTGTGGAGTAGAGGATGTCACAATTCACTTATCGCCAATGCAATTCCTTCACATTTCCTCCCCCACATTTTAGTCCATGTTCCTGGTGTCCTGGGTAATGGCAAGGGCTGGTCTCCTGGTGTTAGGTGGCACTGGGTCTGGTTCCTGCTGACGGGATAGGCCATCCGCGTTTCCATGATCTTTACCCTTTTTGTGAGAAATAGAGAAGTTGTACAGTTGTAGGGCTAAGCTCCACCTCAGTAACCGTCCATTGTCTCCAGCTGTACGTTGTAGAAAACTAAGGGGGTTATGATCTGTTACCACTGAAAACTCACGCCCATACACATAGGGCTGCAACTTCTTTAGTGCCCAGACGATGGCTAGGCACTCCTTTTCAATGGTGGCGTAGGCTATCTCGCGGGCAACTAGTTTTCGGGAAATAAAGGCAACTGGGTGCTCACACCCATCCTCCCCTATTTGACTTAGCACAGCTCCTATTCCACAAGCTGAAGCATCTGTTTGCACAATGAACCGCCGGCGGAAGTCAGGGGCGGCTAACACTGGGGACCGGGACAAGATGTCCTTAAGCTGGGAGAAAGCCTGCTCGCAGTCAGGGGTCCAGTCAATGTTTCGGGTGTACTTTTTGGTCGTTAGGTCAGTCAGTGGTTTGGCAATGGTGCTGTACTGAGGAACAAATTTACGATAGTACCCCGCTGTGCCCAGGAAGGCACGTACCTGTTTTTGGTTAGTGGGGTGAGGCCACTTCAGAATGGCCTCAATTTTTGCTGGTTCTGGACGAATACGGCCTCCCCCAACCCTGTGGCCAAGGTACAGCACCTCTGCCATCCCCATCTGACACTTATCCGGTCTGATTGTCAACCCTGCCTGGCTAATCTCTGCTAAAACCTGGGCTACATGCTGCAGATGATCCTCCCAGGTCTCACTAAAAATTGCTATATCATCCAGGTAGGCCTGGGCAAACTCCTGACATCCTGTCAGTATGCGATCTACTGTACGCTGGAAGGTGGCAGGGGCATTCTTCATCCCGAAGGGCATGTCAGTAAATTCAAAAAGCCCAAATGGGGTATTGAACGCTGACCTCTCCTGTGCCTCTCTGGTAAGGGGTATCTGCCAGTACCCCTTGCTAAGGTCCAGGGTGGACACATAGCGAGCCATCCCCAACCTGTCTAACAGCTCATCTACCCGGGGCATGGGGTATGCGTCTGTCACTGTCACCTCATTCAGCTTCCTATAGTCCACGCAGAAGCGTGTACTCCCATCCTTCTTGGGCACTAAGACCACGCTGGAGGCCCAGGGACTATTTGATGGCACAATGACCCCAAGCGCCAGCATTTCGTCTACCTCTTTTTTCATCATATTGAGCACCTCGGGATTCAGCCGATATGCTGGTTGCCTAATGGGCCGAGTTGCTCCGGTGTCGACATGATGGGCTGCTACATGAGTGCGTCCCGGCCTGCTATTGAACTGAGGCCCCACTAGCTCCAAAACCTCCCTCATTTGTCGGGTCTGGGTTTCAGTTAACTGTGTGCCTATGGGCACGGCCTCCACCCCCACATCCTTCTTGGTTGCTGCCAGAATGTCAGGGATGGGGTCAGTCTCTGGGTCATCCATTGGTGGGCAGCAGATTGCCACAGCCCCTATTTCCCTGGTGACATATTTTTTTAATCTATTTATGTGGTAGGTGCCCACCCGCTTCCCGGTTTGATCTAGGGCAATGATATAATCTACCTGCCCCTGTCGGTCCACTACAGTATATGGCCCTGCCCAGGTCGCCTGTAACTTGTGCTTTCGTACAGGTACCAGTACCATCACTTTCTGACCCACTTCCAACTCCCGTTCACGTGCATGCTGGTTGTAATAGTGGCACTGCCTTCCCTGTGCCTCCAGCATATGGTCATGCGCAAGCTGCATTAGCCTTTGCAGTCTCTCCCTCATTTGGGCCACATATTCTAAGACCGGAACCTCCGGTTCCTGGAATGATCCTTCCCAGCTTTCCCTGACTAAGTCGAGAGGACCCCGGACCCTTCTGGCATATAGTAACTCAAAAGGGGAGAACCCGGTAGAATCTTGCCTTACTTCGCGGTATGCGAATAGAAGCTGTTGCAAGGATTTCTCCCAGTCTCCCCCCTCTGATTCAGCATATGCCCGTAGCAACTGCTTAAGGGTCGCATTAAATCGCTCACACAATCCGTTTGTTTGGGGGTGATAGGCAGTAGTGCGAAAGGGATGGACCCCAAATTTGGCCCATATGGTCTGCAGTAAGTCCCCTTGAAATTGCGCACCTTGGTCGGTGACCACTTCTTCGGGAAATCCCACACGACTAAAGATATCCATGAGAGCCTGGGCAATATGCTCAGCATCTATGGATGCCAGCGCCACCGCCTCTGGGTACCTAGTCGCATAGTCAACCACAGTCAGTATGTATTTCTTTCCTGTTCTGCTCGGTTTCTTAAAAGGCCCAACAATGTCCATGGCCACTCTCTTGAATGGCTCACTGATCACAGGCATGGGTTGTAGGGGGACACGACGTGGGGGTCCCCCGAGGCGTTGACAGACCCCACATGACTCTCTATACTGTCTTACCTCCTGGTTTATCCCTGGCCAGAAGAAGTGCCGCAGCAGTCGGGCCCGGGTTTTACGAATCCCTAAATGGCCTGCTGAGGGGATGTCATGGGAAAGTGCTAGCAATCGCGCACGGTACTGCTGGGGAACAATTAACTGTTTCCTAGGGACTTCGGGCTCTAATGGGTCTGCTTTTGCTGGCACCCTGTACAGTCTCCCCTCCTCCCACTGAATGCGATCCTCCTGAGTTCCCCAATCACTCCGTCCTGCTGCCCTGCGGAGGCTAGCTAGGGACGGATCTGTTTGTTGGGCTTCCCTAAATTCCACTCTATCTACCTCCCCCAGATTCACGTCACAGTCAAGCAAGTCTGGTACCATGTTACTCACCGGCGGTGGCTCAGGGGCTGTAGCAGTAATTCCTGGTGCTGGCGGGAGAGGGCCCTCAGGTGCTATCTCTCCAGCCTGTGACTGGCTCCGGGTGATAGCTCCCACGAAACAACTGGCCAATCCACCACCCAAATCATTTCCTAGAATAACATGGGTGGGGAGCCCTTCCAGAAGTCCCACGTTCACTTCCCCAGAGTCCTGACCCCAATCCAAGTGTACCCGGGCCATGGGGATGACAGTGATCTGCCCCCCTGCCATGGAGATCTTAATTTTCCGTTGCTTCAGTAGTTGGCAGGGGGGGATTAATTCTGGGCGGATAAGGGTGATGGAGGCACCCGAATCTCTTAACCCCTGCAGTTCCTTCCCATTAACTTTTACAGGCTGTAGATGTGGCTTCATGTTATCCGGGGTGGCTTTTCCAATAGCTGCTACCACCTCCACCTGGTATACTACTTCCTCCGCCTCTGGCGCATCAGGACAGTACTCCCCTCCCCCTCCCCCAAATGATGGTTCCTGGCACACAGCTACTCGAGGCAAGGCATGTCGGGCACCTGGAAATGGTCCTCTTCCCCGGGGGCAATCTCGGCGGACATGACCCACCTTGTCACAGTTGTAGCAGCGACGGGCTCCTGGTAGCTCGGGTCCCCAAGGCCGGGGGTTGGGGGGCTGTGGAGCTGGGCGTTGGGGGGCCGCCGGTAGATCCCGATCTGGCTGGGCCCGTCGGAGATTGGTCTTTTCCTCGATGTTTGCCCCTCTCCACCGAGGCCTGTTAGCTGTGAACTCGTCCGCTAGTTGTGCCGCTTTCTCGGGGGTGGTAGGGGTCCGATCTGCTACCCATTCTCTGATCTCAAGAGGCATCTTGTTCAGCAGCTGCTCCAAGATAAAAGCATTTTTAATATCTTTTACAGTAAGGGCCTGCTTCACGGACAGCCACTTATCACAGTTCCTCCGCAACAGGTTATTAAACTCTGTAAATGAAGAATCGCCTTTTCGGGTTATGGTGCGAAACTTCACACGGTATGATTCAGCAGTCACCGCATATCTAGCAAGCAGGACACTTCGTACCTCCTCATATACCAGCACCTGCTCTGGGCTCAGGGCATGGAATGCTTCCAGAGCCCTTCCTCTCAGACTGGGGAACAGAAATCGAGGCCACTCTGCTGCCTCAATTCCATGCAAAGTCATAACAGATTCAAACATCTGCAAATGGGTATCAATATCCGAACCGGCATCATCAAAAGGTGGGATGTCATTATATCTCAGCCTGGCCACCTGGCTTACTGATGCTGCCGTAGTGGGTATAGAGGACTGCAACCCCAATGCAGCTCCCAAAACTGAGGCTCCTTGTCCCAGAGCTGCCAGCAAGTCCTGCAACTGATCTGCATTTCCAACAGGCAGCGCAGCCCCTGAAGCATTTGTCCTGTTGGCCCCCTGCACCTCGTTCCGCTCTAGGACGTGGGTCCTCATCGTCCTCCTGTCCAGGGTGTTCTTGGTCCCATTGTGCCAGCTTTGCCATTAATGCTGCTCTGGTGTCCAATGCCTCAAACTCAATCTGCCTCGTACGGCACAGATCCTGCAGTTGATCCTTTTTGCTGTATCGGTAGCATAGTGGTGCTGGATCCATTCCCTGAGGTGTTTATGACTCGTTGCTCGAAAGTTGGTGTCTGAGTGATCCCGCTGCTGCCGCCAAATGTGAGGGTACGAGTTCTTCAATCACTCAGACACCGAGCAGATGAAACCAGAAGAACGGTTTATTTTCCACAGCACGCACAAATAGACAATAAACAGTGGCAAAGGTAAATTGCAGAGTAGAAAGATATTCAGGTAGCAGGCCCAAACAGACAGTCCTTGTATAGTCACAGTCCCAGATCAGTTCCACAGGGCAAACTATCACTTGTCCACACAGCTGTGATAGCAGAAAACTGTATAAGTCCACAAAACACTGGCAACTCCACAGAAGCGAGGATGAGGCGTTCCACAAGACACAGGTAGAGCATACCTCTGAACCTTAAGACTGCGACTAACCTCCTTCCTCCTCTCTTCTCCTTCAGCTCCCTCTGGTCTGACCAAAAAACACTTTTTAAAACATTTCAAATTCCCACGGTGATCGCATCATCTGTGGGGTTGCCCAAGTTCCTGATTGGTGGATTCAAGCATAAGGTATATCCCACCTTCAATCCACAGTTGTCCAACTGCTGCTCCCAACCCCTGCTGTGTCTGGTTCCACAAAGTCTGCTAGAGCCCAGAGGTTTACAAAGAATTGTAAACCCCCCTGTGGAGATTGCCTTTTGGGAGGACAGTTTATGATAACCCTTTTCCTGTCAGGGCACGGGCAAATGGTATCAATGGTATAATGCTTACATGAATAAAGTCCTGGGAAATACAGACATACATAGGGAACAATAGGGCTAAAATGTACATTAATTACTGTGGAGTAGAGGATGTCACAATTCACTTATCGCCAATGCAATTCCTTCACACAGGCGTTGTACTGAGTTAATGTATTCCAGTGGCTTTGAAAGATTGAACTGAGGAGTCTGGGATGCAGTAGGGGAGGAGCCTACCCTCCAAATGCTTTAGGATAGGTGCCTGGCTCCTGCGGACCCTCCTACATCCCAATGTGAAGCTGTGTCACCAGGACCATATCAGAGAAAGGGATTCGAATGGTAAGTTCTTACAAAAATCACTTTTTTTTCTGCAAGTAGGAGCACACGGTACCACGTTGCGGGGTAAATGTGGCTTCTTTATTTCCTGGAATTATAGTGATGTCTGGTACTAAGCATATGATGTGTTTTATTAGACTACTTATCCTTTAAGATGGCGGAGGAAAAGAGGCAGACCACGCAAAAGTCAGGGTAAGCCACTACTTAAAGATTTTGGTTTCTGGTGGAACAGTGGTTTTTAGTCATTATAACGCATGTATTATTATGCAGGTCACACAACAGTAAAGAGAAAGGCGAAGGGAAGGCCAGACATAAGAAATTGCACATAGCGAAGTGTTTAATGTGAAACAAGTCTTTACCAGACAAGCATGTGGGTAGCGTTTGCGATGCATGTAAAGCTCCACAGCAGATACCCTTGACACAAATGTCAGGGTTGGTAGACATGCTTATAACAGCTCTTGCTGGCACGTTTGTGACTAAGGAGGACTTAGCGAAGATTACAGGAAAAGGAGTCGTTCCAGGATGAGCGAGGGCTCTGCAAATTCTGGAGATGAGGCAGGAGTTTCGACTGGGGAGGCAGCAGACGAGGCAGATGATTCGGCTCTGGACAAGGCAGAGAGTGAATTTAGTGCAGACATGGTGGAAAATTTACTTTCTCTTATACATAAATCTCTTAATATAGAGGATGCGCAAGAAGAGTTAAAACTACAGGAATTACTCTTTAGGGATAAGAAGAAGAAGGGTAAAACCTTTCCCCTGTCCCAATCATTGAAAGATATGGTGATAGACGAATGGAAGCATCCCGATAAAAGGGCTACGGTTCCAGCGAAGATGAATAAGATGTATCCCTTTCAAAAGGATCAAATATCCACATGGGACGAGTTACCAAAAGTGGACGCAGCAATTGCGAGGATTTCAAAGAAAACAACCTTACCACTAGAGGACCCCAATATATTTAAAGATCCTATGGAGCGACGGATAGAACTAGGACTAAGGAAGCAACACCTCACAAATGGTGCAGCGCTGAAACCAGCGGCTTCAATGGCCATTACATCTAGAGTACTGAGAGAATGGTGCCACCAATTAGAGGCGGACATGCTGGATGGCATAAGAAGATCAGACTTGCTTAAGACCATGGGTCCTCAAACTGCGGCCCTCCAGATGTTGTGAAACTACAAATCCCAGCATGCCTTGCCACAGTTTTAACACTCCCTTATAGCAAAACTGTGGCAAGGCATGTTGGGATTTGTAGTTTCACAACATCTGGAGGGCCGTAGTTTGAGGACCCATGCTTAAGACGGTTCAAAATGTTCAATTAGCGGTCGAGTTTTTGTGTGAAGCTTCTTTAGACTCAATGAGACTGGCAGCAAGAGCCAGCGCGTTGGCGGCGGTAATTAGACGGGCCCTCTGGCTTAAGCCGTGGGCGGCCGACATACAATCAAAAAATAAATTATTGTCGCTTCCCTTTCAGGGAGATTACTTATTCGGGACTCAATTGGATCAAATTATCACTTAAATTTCAGGGGGAAAATCCATCTGGTTGCCCCAGGAGAAAACAAATAAGAAAATTCTGGGAGCCAGGACTTTTAAATACCAACCTCAAGAGTTTAGAGAAGCGAGAAGTTACCGTCCAGGTAGAGGCTACAGAAGAGGTAATTGGCTATCAAGGGCAATTTTTTGTACCCAGAGGGGTAGAGAGAATAGGTTCGCCACCAAACAAAATCCGCAATGACACCGAGCCCCAGGCGGTAGGGGCCAGGTTGCTAAAATTCAGAAGCACCTGGGAGAGGTCCACCACAGACAGGTGGGTCCTCGAAATTATAAAGACCGGTTACGAGATAGAATTCAAAAAGCTTCCAGGGACATTCTTCACGGAGTCTCCAATACCAAGAGATCTGGTGGAAAAGGAGGCATTACTGTCCAGTTTAAAAGACATGATAGACCAGAAGGTGGTGGTGGTGAAAACACCACAATCGCAAATAGGAGGCGGTTGGTACTCCTTGTTTTTCGTGGTTCAGAAACCATCGGGGGGCTTCAGGACGATATTAGATCTCCGGAAGTTAAATCCGTTTGTGCACGTAAAGTCCTTCAAAATCGAGTCCGTAAGAAGTATGTTACCGGACTTAAAAGAAAATGCATACATGACCTCTATCGACCTCAAAGATGCCTATCTTCATGTTCCCATATGCTTGAGTCACCAGAAGTATCTAAGATTTTCTGTCAAAGGGGTGAGTTACCAATTTACGGCACTCCCATTCGGCCTACCCACATCGCCCAGGACATTTACCACGGTGTTGGTCGTGGCAATTGCAAACTTAAGACGAAAAGGAGACAAGAGAGTTGGCAGCAGAACACACCAGAGAAGTACAACAGTACCTGTCTGAACATGGCCTGTCTGTTCTCCCATGTCCTTGTATGATAATAACATATATCCCCTAGACAGTAACTGGAACTCCTCCCTGCTACACCCCTGTATCATCCAATCATCTCTTGTCGAGCCCATGCATGCTATACTGTATAAATATGCTGTATGTGTAAACAATAAACCAGTGTTGTACCTTGCATACATGATGGTCTTCTTTTCTGATCAGCATATACAGGGTTAACACTCACGGAGCTCTAAGGGGGGCCACCAAATTGAGGAAGAAGGGATAAAGGAAGATTGGTTAAAGTCCAACTCCCTATCCAGAGGTAGGTGTAGAGTCCACCTCAGGAGGTAGGTTAAAGTATCACCTCCCAACACTTATAAACAAAAAGAAAAGCCAACTGGAACCATCAAACAGAATAAAGTATCTGGGGGTAATACTGGATACGCAGTATCTGAAAGTCAGCTTAACACCAGAGAGGCAACAGAAGATGGTCCAGTTGATGAGTTCTATGTTGGAGAAGTCAATAGTCTCAACGGAAGTGTGCATGAAGATGCTAGGGCTGATGGCTTCGGCCTTGGAAACTGTACAATGGGCGAGATTACATACAAGGAAACTTCAGAGGTGTTTTTTAACCCAATGGAACGGCAACAACAAGGATCTGACACAGAAGATCATATTGTCGAGAAAAGCGAAAGAAGACATGGTCAAGCAGAGACAGATTGGAGAGGGGAAGATCAGGTGGTAGTTACCACGGATGCCAGCAGGGCCAGTTGGGGGGCAGTATGCGAAGGTCAGACAGCCCAAGGACGATGGACAGATTAGGAGAGAATGATGCATTCCAACCTCAGAGAAATTAGGGCGGTTCAACAGGCATGCAAAACCTTCATAGAAAAACTGATGTACAAAGAAGTGATCATCAGATCGGACAATCAAGCCGTTGTATCATATATAAACAAGCAAGGGGGCACTCGGAGTTCAAGTATGATGCAGGAAGCAGAAGGGCTCCTGGTTTGGGCAGGGAAGGACAACAGTATTGCAGATGGTCTGAGCAGGACTATGTGCCTACCAGGAGAATGGGGCCTAAACAGAGATGGACCTGATAGAGAAATGGGGCAATCCTTAAGTGGATCTCATGGCAGAACAGGAAAGTCCACAGGTACTTTTCAAGGTTCCAGGATCCACAGGCAGAACAATGGGATGTACTAACAGCAGTATGGCCGAGACAGCTAGTCTATGCGTTCCCTCCCTTTCCAATAGTTCCAAAGTTCTTAAGAAAGGTACAAAGGGAAACCGCGACCGCGATTGTGGTGCTACCTTTTTGGCCCAGGAGGTCCTGGTTTACTCAGCTACTCCATCTTGCAGTGGATGGGCCATGGAGGCTGCCACAGAGACCAGACATGCTGATACAAGGCAAAGTACAACAGCATCAGCTGGTGGCCTGGAATCTGACGGCGTGGCTACTGAAACCAAGACGTTGTTAAGCAGAGGTTTTTCTAGACAGGTGGTGGACACCTTGCTTAAAGCTAGGAAAGCTACCACATCTAATACTTATTATAAAGTCTGGCTAAGATATGTTTCTTGGTGCAAAGAAAAAGAGAAAAGACCCGAGCAAATATCGACGATATTAGATTTTTTACAGTGTGGTTTAGAAAAACGATTGGCAGTCAGTACACTGAAGGTACAAGTGTCAGCACTGGCAGCCATGCTTGACAGTAATATAGCAGATAATCGTTATATTCAGCGATATCTTCAAGCAGTAAAGAAGATAAGACCCTGGTTTCACCAACCATTGGCACCATGGGACCTGAATCTGGTGCTGAATGCACTTACAGAGGGGCCATTCGAGCCCTTGCAAGAAAGTTCACTTAAGATGCTCACCTGGTGGCGATAACGTCAGCCAGAAGGGTATCGGAGCTGCAGGCATTATGGGTGGAAGAGCCGTTCATGAATATGTTTGAGGATAAAGTAGTGCTGCGCACAAATCCCCAATTCTAGCCCAAAGTGGTTTCAAGTTTTCATGTTATTCAAGAAATATTTATACTAACAGAGGGCAAGGACAAAGGGCAAGCAGCATCGAAGATAACGATTGCCCGATGGATAAGAAGTTGCATTGTGGAAGCCTATAAAGCAAGTAATCAAGCGCCCCCAAAAGAGTTAAAGGCACATTGGACGATGGCAGTAGCAACCTCTTGGGCAGAGAAGGGTGCAGCTTCCATTACTGAGCTGTGCAAGGCTGCAGGATGGGCCTCGGTACACACCTTCGCCAGACACTACAGACTAGATGTCATGGCGTCAGTAGATGCAAAGTTTGGACGTAAGGTATTGTCTGCAGTGTTATAAATAAAAAAAAAAGATAAAAAAAGGGCATGTTAATTAGTACCGCGCAAGTTGCAATGTTTATGTTTGGGTTCCCAGCCCAGTGACTTAACTGCTGGGGTATGACCCACAGGTGATGGCTGCCATGGGGGAGGTAGAGGAAATATCAGATTCTTACCTGTTAATATGTTTTCCTCTACTCTACCGTGGCAGCATAGTTCCCAACCTGGTATTATGTTGTTATGCAATTAGCTGTTTGTGTTTGAGAGCTAGAAAACAGACACACACAAGAGAGAAGGAGGAGGAGCCTTTTATGGAGGAGGCATCTTTTTTTCCTTTCCAAATGCTACCCAATCAGGGAAACAACCCACAGGTGATGGCTGCCATGTTGGAGTAGAGGAAAACATATTATCAGGTAAGAATCTGATTATTTTCTGGTTTTTGGAATATAATTTTTTTAACATACTTACCTGGTCCCACGACGGCCTTGGGGATCTTCTTCAGCGGACCCAGGGGCGCATTGGGCGAGTTTGCTCGCACAGTGCACTCCTGGGACCGCTGAGTAAGATCCTGAAGGACACCTGGGGACTTGATGAGTATAAAAAAAAGGGGTGGTGGTGGTGGGGGGGTTGGGATATTTCGGATAACAGCTCTTCGGATACGGGAGACTCGGCCTGTATTCATTTTGCCTGAACTTTTGTGACTGTATTACCACAGGGAAGTCTGACCATGCCTATGGGGCGGTCCTTAAACTAGAATGCTGTTCGTACTCCTGCTCCCCCTGCCACGTCTGGTACCTCTCTGATGGTTCCGTCCCCGCCTACTCGCTCTGAACTGACCCCCACAGGTGATCCCCATTCCTCCTTTTGATCAGATCCTTCAGGCCATTATTGCTTTGGAAAGACAGCATGGTGGGGTGCAGCTGGGTGTTTGGTTGATTTGAAGATGAAGGAGCGAGTTGGGTCGGCTGATCGTCGGATCTCTGCCATGGTGGACCACACTGCGTCTGTGCCAGGGCAAATTGCAGCACTCTCCACTGAAATGGCCATGTGTTATTCAAAATGATCTGGCCTAGAGGGTGGGCTTAGGAAAAACAACCTGTGCCTTGTAGGCCTTCCGAATTAAGCTGATGGATCTAGTACACACGGTGCGATTGGCACTAAATTTTCTTTCGATTTTGACTAAATAGTCAAAATCTAACCAAATTCTAATGGTGTTAAGCTGCATTCGGTCCCGAATTGTACAGAAAAATAGACTTTGCAGACAAGACTACATAGTACGGATCTGTACTATATAGTCAGAATCAGTCTCGATCGATTTGCAAGACAGCCGCACCGGGTGTACGCCCCTTAAGATGTTCCTTAGAAAATGCCTGGTGCAGCAGAGCCCCAGGCGTTTATTTCTTACACAAAGCTGTGACATTAGGCCATACTTTTTGTACCGTACGATGAGATGCGTGGGAGCGCGCATCTCATAGTACAGAAAGGACTGCGCAGAACGGAGCGTCTATGGGCACCTTAAGTCATATCTATAGGATTCCCTTAGTGGCCAGAAATGTATCCAGTTTTGATTTAAATTCATGAACAGTAGTTGCTGTAATCATCCCACCGGCAATGAGTTCCAGAATGTGAAGAAAATATTCACTAGGAATAATCAGGCGCTTTGACAATGAGCTGATCCTGCAATATAAGCAGCTGCCTGGGTGTGAGGGTAGTCACTCCTCACTGGTAGAAAAGAAAGTTCCAGAATGTTACTGCTCTAATGGTGAAGAATATCTTCTTAATTCAGTACAGTATTTCCTTTCCCCGCGCCTCAGTACATGCCCGCGTGTCCTAAGTTTAGGCCTGTTAGTGACCAATCCTCTCCCAGTTCCATACGATTCCCAATCCTGTATTTGGACATACTAATCATATCCCCTCTCAACCTCCGTTTCTCCATTGATAACATAGTCAGCCTGGTTAACCTATCTTTGTATTCTAGTGATTCAAGACCTTTTACTAGCTTAGTCGCCCTTCTCTGTAACCTGTTCAAATTCATTTATGTCCTTTCATAAGGTGCGGGGCCAAAACTGAACACAATATTCCAAGTGTGGTCTCACCAATGCCTTGTAAAGAGCTACTATCATATTTGCATCCCTTGAATCCATTCTCTGTTTTTAACCCCTTACCGACACAGCCTGTTTTTGCCTTCCTGACAGAGCCCTTTTTTTCAAATCTGACATGTATCACTTAAGTGGGGATAACTTTTTTTTGCTTTTACTTATCCCAGTGATTTTGAGATTGTTTTCTCGTGAAACATTGTACTTCAAGTTAGTGGTAAATTTTGGTCGATACAGTCTGTTTTTTTTTGTGAAAAATACCAAAATGTCGTAAAAAAATTGTTAAATTTTCTGCTTGTGAGACAAATAATCATACCACTCAAAATAGTTAATAACTAACAAAGACCATATGTCTACTTTATGTTTCCATCATTATTTCAACCTCCTTTTAATTTTTTTGGACACTAGGAGGCTTAAAATATGAATAGTAAATTCTCAAATTTTCAAGAAAATTTCAAACACTGATTTTTTTAGGGACCAGTTCAGTTCTGATGTGACTTTGAGGGACTTGTATGTGAGACACCCCCATAAATGATGCCATTTCAAAAACTGCACCCCTCACAGTATTCAAAACAGCATTTTGGAAGTTTGTTAACCCTTTAGGTGTTTCACAGGAATTTAAACAAAGTGTAGGTGAAATTTAAAAATTTCATTTTTTTTGCAGATTTTCAATTTGAATACATTTTTCTAAGGAACACAGTAGATTTTACTAGAGAAATGTGACTAAAAATTGATTCCCCCAATTCTTTTGTTTTCATAAATATCCTATATGTGGCCCTAGTGTGCACGTTGACCAAACCACAGGCTTCATAATAGAAGGAGCACCTACTTGATTTTGGAGCCTCCTTTTTATGAGATTATTTTTTAGGCACCATGTAGGTTTCTAGGCACCATACGATGCTAAAAGTTAGGAACCCCCCCCCACAAGTGACCCCATTTTGCAAACTACACCCCTCAGGGAATTCATCTAGGGGTATAGTGTACATTTCAAACCCCCAGGGGTTTCACCAATTTTGGTACAACTGGGCTGTGAAAATGAAAAATTACATTTTTTACACAAAAATGCAGTTCTGGCTCAAAATTTTTCATTTTCACAAGGAATGAAGGAGACAAAGCACCCCAAAATCTGTGCCCCAATTTCTCCCGAGTACGGCAATGCCTCATATGTGACCAAAAAATACCATTTGGGTGCATGGCAGGACTCAGAAGGGAAGGAGTGATATTTGGATTTTACAGCACAGATTCTGGTGGAATGAATGGTGGGTGCTATGTCGCATTAGCAAGACCCCCGAAGCACCAATACAGTGGAACCCCCCCCACAAGTGACCCCATTTTGCAAACTACACCCCTCAGGGAATTCATCTAGGGGTATAGTGTACATTTCAAACCCCCAGGGGTTTCACCAATTGTGGTACAACTGGGCTGTGAAAATGAAAAATTACATTTTTTACACAAAAATGCAGTTCTGGCTCAAAATTTTTCATTTTCACAAGGAATGAAGGAGACAAAGCACCCCAAAATCTGTGCCCGAATTTCTCCCGAGTACGGCAATGCCTCATATGTGACCAAAAAAATACCATTTGGGTGCATGGCAGGACTCAGAAGGGAAGGAGTGATATTTGGATTTTACAGCACAGATTCTGGTGGAATGAATGGTGGGTGCTATGTCGCATTAGCAAGACCCCCGAAGCACCAATACAGTGGAACCCCCCCACAAGTGACCCCATTTTGCAAACTACACCCCTCAGGGAATTCATCTAGGGGTATAGTGTACATTTCAAACACCCAGGGGTTTCACCAATTTTGGTACAACTGGGCTGTGAAAATGAAAAATTACATTTTTTTACACAAAAATGCAGTTCTGGCTCAAAATTTTTCATTTTCACAAGGAATAAAGGAGACAAAACACCCCAAAATCTGTGCCCCAATTTCTCCTGAGTACGGCAATGCCTCATATGTGACCAAAAAATACCATTTGGGTGCATGGCAGGACTCAGAAGGGAAGGAGTGATATTTGATTTTGCCGCACAGATTCTGGTGGAATGAATGGTGGGTGCTATGTCGCATTAGCAAGACCCCCGAAGCACCAATACAGTGGAACCCCCCCACAAGTGACCCCATTTTGCAAACTACACCCCTCAGGGAATTCATCTAGGGGTATAGTGTACATTTCAAACCCCCAGGGGTTTCACCAATTGTGGTACAACTGGGCTGTGAAAATGAAAAATTACCTTTTTTTACACAAAAATGCAGTTCTGGCTCAAAATTTTTCTTTTTAACAAGGAATGAAGGAGACAAAGCACCCCAAAATCTGTGCCCCAATTTCTCCCGAGTACGGCAATGCCTCATATGTGACCAAAAAATGGCAGGACTCATAAGGGAAGGAGTGATATTTGGATTTTGCAGCACAGATTCTGGTGGAATGAATGGTGGGTGCTATGTCGCATTAGCAAGACCCCCGAAGCACCAATACAGTGGAACCCCCCCACAAGTGACCCCATTTTGCAAACTACACCCCTCAGGGAATTCATCTAGGGGTATAGTGTACATTTCAAACCCCCAGGGGTTTCACCAATTGTGGTACAACTGGGCTGTGAAAATGAAAAATTAAATTTTTTTACACAAAAATGCAGTTCTGGCTCAAAATTTTTCATTTTCACAAGGAATGAAGGAGACAAAGCACCCCAAAATCTGTGCCCCAATTTCTCCAGAGTACGGCAATGCCTCATATGTGACCAAAAAATACCATTTGGGTGCATGGCAGGACTCAGAAGGGACGGAGTGATATTTGGATTTTGCAGCACAGATTCTGGTGGAATGTATGGTGGGTGCTATGTCGCATTAGCAAGACCCCCGAAGCACGGTGAAATGATGAACCTAATAATCCATAGATGTGTGGTATATTTTAAAGCACTCCTTTATACATAGGCCGGGTTTGTCGGGGCAAGTTTCACAGTGGAAAATAGTTTGCTTTCGTATTCCCTTTTTAAAGCAAACTTTGCACCTTTTTTGTGTCCTGCCCTTTTTTCCAGTGGAGGGGATTTAGTTAGGAAAATGCTGCCCTGATACAATACGGGGGCCAGTACTAGAAGTACTGGGGCCAGTACTAGAAGTACTGGGGCCCTCTGCCTGCTGGTTCCCAAATATTAGGCCCTTTATGACTTCCTCTTGAAAGTGCATAAATGTCCCCATCTGGCTGGTAGAACGGAATAGTACGTAAGCGTTATACAGTGCCATCTGGATGATATACACGGCCAGCTTCTTGTACCAGATTTTTGTTTTCCGCAGGGCACTGTACGGCTTCAGTACCTGATCTGAAAGATCCACTCCGCCCATGTACTTATTGTAATCAAGGATACAAATAGGTTTTGAGGTGTGGGTACTGGTACCTCGTACAGGGACGGAGGTGGTACTGTCTCCGTGAATTGTTGTCAGTATAAGGACATCCCTCTTGTCCTTATATTTGACCAACAACATATTTTCGGTGCATATTCCCCTGCTTTCCACTTTCTCAGTAATTGGGCAACGTGCGTTTTTGGGAGGCCTCTTTGGTTCTTGCGCACAGTACCGCAAGCTGCTGTACCTCTTGAACCAAGGGCCTTAAACAGGGGGATGCTGGTGTAAAAGTTATGATAACCCTTATCCAGGAAGGGGTGCACTAAATCCCAGACAATCTTTCCACTAACACCTACGAGGGAGGGGGGGCATTCTGGCGGTTCAATTCTTGTGTCCTTCCCTTCATATACCCTAAACCTGTGGGTGTACCCTGAGGTGCTTTCACACAGCTTATACATTTTTATGCCATACCTTGCCCTCTTATTGGGAAGGTACTGGCGGAATTTAACCCTTCCTTTAAAATGTATAAGTGACTCGTCTACACAAATGAATTTTTGGGGGATGTACATCTCAGCAAATTTGGCGCTGAAATGATCAATGACCGGCCTGACTTTAAATAGCCGGTCAAAGGTGGGATCATCTCTGGGTGGGCACTGTGCATTATCGTTGTAATGCAAAAATTTAAGGATCGTCTCAAATCGAGCCCGGGGCATGGCCATACGGTAAAATGGGGTGCTGTACAGAACATCTGTACTCCAATATTGCCTAATTTCTGGCTTTTTAACTATGCCCATATGTAACACCAGACCCCAAAACGTCATCATCTCTACTGCATCTACAGGGGTCCACCTAGCAAATGATGACGTGGAGTTTTGGGCAATAAACTGCTGGGCATATAAATTACTTTGGTCCACCATTAAATTTATAAAATCATCATAAAAAAAAGACTTTGAAAAAGTCTATTTCTTTGAGGCCTGTACTATCAAATTGGATTCCTGGGTTGGCCAAAAACTCAGGAACCTGGGGCTCAAAATTGTCTGGTGGTGGGGTCCATACGAGATCAATCATTGGGGGGGGGTCTCAGCTGCTCTACGGGGGCGTCTTTGAGGGGGTCCCTCATCACTAGAGGAGGAAGAGGAGCTTAAGACAAATGCCAATTCATCGCTTACTTCACTGGCTGTGTCAGTGTCAGAGGCAAGAAGGGCATATGCCTCCTCCGCTGAAAACAGTCTTTGCGATGATTGGGACATTTTTATTATTTTTAAGTGTAGTGTATAGTGTAGGGGGGGGTACAAACTTTATTTCAACACAGGGGGTATGTAGTGTGTATGTAGTGCTTTAACACATGTAAGTTAAAAGAAAAAAAAAAGCTCCTGCGCCAAAAATTGAGCACAGATGTTGGTCAGTAACGTCCGTCACTGATCAGCGCTCAGCGGGCACAGGACACCCACAAAAGCACCGTGGTTGTAAAAACAATTTAAAAAAAAAAAAAACCACAGCAGTCTCCAAAATAAAAAAAATTGGGAAGGGGATTTGGAATCAGTTATTAATTTTACTGAGAGTTTAAATGATAATTTGTTTGGTCTTAAATTTACGAGCACATACCATAGGGAGAGTGTGAACTTCCTTGATATAGCTCTCACGATCAAAGATGGGAAAATAGTCACAGAGACTTATGTTAAAAAGGTGGATCAAAACCGATACCTAAATTATACCAGTAACCACCATGTAAAATGGAAACAAAATATCCCCAGAAGTCAATTTCTAAGGATCAAGAGAAATTGTTCCACCCAAGAAGCGTATGGGAGGCAGAGTAAAAATATATATCAGGCCTTCCTTGAACAGGGGTATCCGGAAGAACTTTTGAAAGACTCACTAGAATGGGTGGATAAAACAGATAGGGCCCTGTTACTAGGAATGGGTCAGTCTAAAAAGAAAGACAACAAAAAAGAAAATAAAGCAATGTTTGTCACACAATATAATTCAGAGGCAATGAAAATCAAAAAGATAATAAAGAAAAATGTACATCTTCTTGAGCTAGATGAAACCCTTAAAACTGAAATAGAAATTAAGAATACAGTGGTTTTTAGGAAGGCAAGAAACCTGAAGAATAGATTGGCCCCTAGTTTGTTTAAAAATACAGAGAAACAAATTATGAAGCCCACGTGGCTACCAGAGAAGCCAAGTGGGTTTCATATATGTGGAGGAGATAAGTGTACGTCGTGTATGTACACATGTAGAAAAAATATTAATTTTTCATCATATGTATCAGGAGAAACCTTCCCAATAAAATCATTTATGAATTGTAAGACAGAGTATATTATTTATATACTGAGTTGTAAATGCGGTCTACAGTATGTGGGCCGCACAATACGGAATCTGCATATTAGGTTCATGGAGCATAAACGTAATATCTGCAAAATGGTACAAACCAATAGCTTGTATAAACATATGGGAAGGTGTCAAAAAGGGGACATGAGAGGTGTGACGATGATGGGTATCGAACACATACATGATACAGTGAGGGGGGGGGATAGATATGTGCAATTATGTAGGAGGGAGGCATATTGGATTTTTAGACTTAGGACACTGGTACCACAAGGTCTTAACGACACGATAGAGATGAATAATATTTGATAATATAGACCTTGGGAGGGAGGATGGGGTATTCATTTCTATCCTTGTTTAAGGATGTGCTGGTGATTTAATGGTGTATGGGGAAAGGGAGTGGATATGGGTGATATATACGCATGACCATCCCCTGGCCCTTTATGTACTATTATATTTTATTGATATATTATTTTTACTGATGATAATTTTTTTTTTTTTATTATGTGCGTATGTTTTTTTTATATATATATATGCATGTATATGTATATATATGTATATATATGTAAATGTAGTTTTAATTTGCCCACCCCAGGGAAATGAAATAAGGGGGATATTAATATTGGGAAGAGTGCATTAATTGGGCTACAATAGTAATTAACTGGAAATGAGCATATGAGTCGTGTATATATATTGTGCTATTTAAGAGGATGCAGAGCGATATGTATGTTTTTTAAAATCATCATTGAGCGATATATATATGGATATAAAGAGGCTATGGATATAGAGATAGATGACACTTCCGGGACTGTATAACGAGGCTTGGATTATAGGTATAATTGAGGCTATGGCGGATTTACAATTGTGAACGAGGCTTGAATGAATTAAAAATGGCCACCGCACCTTACATACAGAATTTGAGAAGGAGGCATGGTGCGCAAGCAAGGAAAATGGCCGCCGCTCTCTATAAATAGAGGACATTAAAACGAGGCTTGGAGCGCAAAATGCGGAAGTTCGCGGCGAACAAACCCCGCGAACGGACACCGCATATAAACTGGTCACAGATGCTATCGGGCATCCAGCTGAGGAAGCCGCCGAATACATATAAGGCGGAGAAACGCGTATTGGAAGCCCGATACAGCCCGGTGCCAGGATCCCGTTACGCTGCATTCACTAGCGTGTGCTACACCACCAAAAGCTGGGTGAGCAGATCTAACTGCATATTTACAAAGGAGCCCTAACTACAAAGAACACTTGTTGCCTGGAGCTGGTCTAATTATACTATTCTAAAAAGGACTGCTCGGATATAGGAAAAGTGACTGGGATCTCCATGATCCAAATTAGGATCAATTATGCTACAAACTACTGAACGGGACTGGTAACTATCTTGCCATGATTTAAATGCCTCAAAATATAAAAAGCCTCATTCTTATATATCGCTCTGCTCAATATATGTTTAGTGTTGTATGTCCTGTTTGTCCATTTGAGTGTATTGATTGTATATGCATATGAATTGTTTAATATATTTTTTAATAAAATTAAGTGATATCACAAAAATATGGTATAAAATTGTTCTTTGTGGTAAAACAGCGCCACCTTGTGGTAGATTTCTATCACTCCCCAGGTTAACCCCACAACACCCTCAAAAAAAAAAACTGCTGATCAGTGATGCAACACTGATTAGCAGTGAGGGGCAGCAGGCACACAACTGTGGGTGCAACCTGACAGGGTATATATATAAAAAAACAAAACCCTGCACCCCAAAAAAGGTGCTGATCAGTTAGTTTATACTAATCAGCACAAAAGGGGGGCAGCAGGGGGCAACAGATACAAAATTATATCACACAATTTCTGACACAATGACGCTGCTGCAGCAGCAGCAACACTCGCACCAGGAAGTCACAGGAGCTGGCAGCACGGATGCCACCAACGCTGATCAGGTCAGTATAGGGCACAGATGGGCACGGAGACCGCTCTGCACGCTGTTCCTGACCGGAATGGCGGCTGCAGAGCTGTCTCCGGTATTTTCTATGTGGTGTAATGACTGTGATTGGTCCGTCGTTCCGACGGACCAATCACAGCCTTTTGGGGGCAGGTGGGGTGAGGTGGGGTGACACCAGTGTCACCCTTACACCCGGTGGTGATTGGTGCTGTACTTAACAGCACCAATCACCACCGATCCCTGTGTCACCGGCGAACGTTATTCGCCGGTACACAGAAAACGCTGTAATTGGCTGTTCACATTGAACAGCCAATCACAGTGATCGCCGATGGGCGGGGGCATCGCTGCCCCCCCTGGGCAATGAGGGAAGATGTCTGCTGTCAGGGACAGCAGACATCTTCCCTCTGTCACCGCGTCTATAGACGCGGTGACAGTTAAATGGCATGACGTACATTTATGCCATGTGTCGGGAAGTACATCTCGGCCATGACGTAAATGTACGTCAAATGTCGGGAAGGGGTTAATGCATGCCAGTGTCCGGTTTGCTTTTGCTATTGCACTTGAGCAGTGCACACTATTACCCAAATAATCATCTATGATGACCCCCAAGTCCTTCTGTACAGCAGAATTCCATATAATAACTCCATTTAGCCTATGAGTAGCTTGTTCATTTTTGTTCCCATAATGAATTACTTTACATTTATCAACGTTAAACTGCATTTTCCACCTTTCCAGTTTAATTAAGTCACTTTGTAGTGTTTTCACATCCTCTCCTGAGTTAATTTCCTTACTCAATTTTGTGTTGTCCGCAAATATTGCAGTTTTACTCACTATGTCACTTCCAATATCATTAACGGATGTATTAAACAAGGTGGGTCCCAATATTGAACCTTGTGGGACTCCACTTTGGACCTTACCCCAGCTGGAATGTATGCCATTTACCACCAATTGTTCCTGATTGTGCAACCAGTTTATAATCCAATTACAAATTTCATCTCCTAACCCTAAATTACCCAGTTTCATTAATAACCTTTTATGAGGCAAAGTGTCAAAAGCTTTAGCGAAATCAAGCAGTATTACATCAACAGATTTCCCTAAGTCCAGCCTCCTACTGACTTCCTCATAGAGGCTAATTAAATTAGTCTTACATGATGTATTTTTGCCAAACCCATAATGAGCCTTATTTAGCACTTTCTCCTGATCTAAGAAATTTTGTATACTATCTCTTATTATTCCTTCTAATATTTTCCCCACAATGGATGTATGCGCTAGTCCCTTGGTACCATCCCTCAGTTTATTGATTCCTTGAATATCAGGTATAACGGTAGTGCTATGACAGAACTCAATTATTTTAGTATCCTAGGGTGTATTTATCCGGGCCAGGAGATTTGTTACTATTTAGGTTTTGTAATCTATTTTTGACTATTTCCTCACTCAAACATACAGTTTGGGAGCAATCAAGCGCCGAGCATTTAGTCTGTGGGAGATCTGAAGATTTTCCCTTGTAAATACAGAAGCAAAAAATTAATTGAATAATTCGGTTTTCTCTTTTCCTTCTATTACCAGGGTACCCTGCTTATTGTTTAGTGGGCCAATATTTTCCTTACTTAATCGTTTCCCGTTTATATAACTGTAGAATTTTTTGAGATTAGATTTGCTATCTGCAGCTATTTTACATTCAGTCTCTAATTTAGCCATCTTGACTGAGTTTTTCTTATTACATTCTTAATATGCGGCAAATGATTTTGGTGTCCCATCTTGTTTAAACGTTTTGAATGCCCTCCTTTTTTAGCTACTTCACATTTGACTTTGCTGTTAAGCCACATAGGTTTCCTTCTGACATTTGTTCTTTTATTTACCCTAGAAATAAATGTATCAGTGCCCTCCAGCAGTATTTTTTTTTTAAAGTTTGCCACCTTTTAGTAGTATCCATACCTCTAAATAATTCTGTCCAGTTTATATACTTTAACCCCTTCCCGACATTTGAAGTACATTTACGTCATGGTCGGGATGTACTTCCCGACACATGACGTAAATGTACGTCATGACTTCAAAGTGCCACCGCGTCTACAGACGCGGTGACAGAGGGACGATGTCTGCTGTCCCTGACAGCAGACATCCTCCCTCATTGCCCGGGGGGGGCAGCGATGCCCCCCGTCATGGGCGATCGCTGCGATAAGCTGTTCAAACGTGAACAGCCAAAAACAGCGTTTTAATGTGTGATGTGTAAAATTTAGACTCTGCTGCCCCCTAGTGTCCAAAAAAATTAAAGGAGGTTGAAATAATGATTTAAAAATAAAGTTTAGATATGGTCTATGTTAGTTATTAACTATTTTGAGTGGTATGATTATTTGTCTCACAAGCAGAAAATTTTACATTTTGCAAAGAGCAAAATGTTCCATTTTTTACGACATTTTGGTATTTTTCACAAAAAAAAAAAACTGTATCGACCAAAATTTACCACTAATTTAAAGTACAATGTGTCACGGGAAAACAATCTCAAAATCACTGGGATAACTAAAAGCAAAAAAAAGTTATCCCCACTTAAGTGATACCTGTCAGATTTGAAAAAAAGGCCTCTGTCAGGAAGGCAAAAACATGCTGCGTCGGGAAGGGGTTAAGGACTCCTCAAACTTACCAACGTTTGCTTTTCTGAAATCTAAGGACCCAGTTGCTCCAATATAATTACCTTTGTTAAAATCTTAATAAAATGTGATCATATTGTGATCACTGTTCCCCAATGTCTCCCTTATGGTTATGTCCCGTTGTTGCTTAGCAAGAGATCCAGGATATTGTTATTTCTGGTTGGAGTTTCAATAAATTGATACAAATAGGTCATTTAGGGCATCCAATAAAACATTTCCCTTAGCGGTACTACTTGACCTATCCCTCCAATTTATTTGTGGGTAGTTGAAGTCACCCATAATAATAATGTCCCCTAAGCTGGCCGCTTTTCCCACCTGTAGCAAGAGGCCTTTTTCCTCCTCCGTATTTATGTTGGGTGGTTTATAACATGTTCCTACTGTAAGTTTTTTAGCTCCTTTAATATTACCTGTGATTTCTACCCATACCGATTCTACCAACTCCATCATGCTCTAGTACAGGCATGTCCAACGTTGGCCCCCCAGATGTTGTGAAACTACACATCCCAGCATACTTTGCCACAGTTTTGCTATTAGAGAATGCTAAAACTATTGCGAAGCATGCTGGGATGTCTAGTTTCAAAACATCTGGAGTGCCAACGTTGGACATGCCTGCTCTAGTATATGTCTTCCCTTATGTATGTTTCTAAGGATGGTTTCACATATAAACCTACCCCCCTGTGGACCTAGTCTAGTTTTTAGGTTTTAGTAGGCTCAGATCTTGACTAATAACCTCTTCCTGAAAGGACCATGGATGGAATTAATGACCAATGTGTTTTCTTATATTTAGAAACCCCAAACAGGGTGTATGGTGATCATCTGCGGGAGCAGGTGGAGAAAAGACTTCTAGCCTTTGAGACTGAAGAGGCTTCTCGCAAAACAAAGCTTGTGATGAAGGAGACGCAGCTAGAGGTCAGTAAGTCTGCAGAAAGCTGGGTCAGACATGTGGCACCGTACCGCTGGAGTGGTTGGGAATGATGTACCGATTCCTCCCTGACAATGCCCACTGGAGGCAAACACTGGTTTAATGAGTCTGATCCAGCAAGGACTCAGACTGCGGGATACGCGGGTAACCTGGAAACTACTAGAGTGAGACATATTTACTTCTGTTTCAGAAATTAGATGAGACCGCAAAGATGAAGATAATGGAAAAGGGAAAAAGTTGGAAATGGAGCCAAATGAAGAAAAACCCGCAGACGACGGTAACCTAAATATTCTCCCAATTAATGTCCTCAGTAAAATGCCCCAAGTGGAGTGTCCCAGAATCCTTTTCGTCCTCTCTCAGGGCTTAAATACGGTGGAGATACAGCAAAAGCCGAAGGAGTGTGAACAGACGAAAGAAGAAGAGCAGAGTAGATTACAGGAGATGGTAACGGAGGAGGACTGTGAGCCGTCGTCTGACAGAAGCAGAGATGAGGTGAGTCGGGCACTTGCCAGGCTGCCACCTACTGGCTGAATGTGTGAGGATATGGCGGTGTGACGCTGGTCCGCGGTGTGACGAATAGACTAATATGGAGAAAGTGAAGATTCTGTACCACATGCTCTGTAAGCAGCTGGGATTCCTTTCAAAGGTTCATCTAGAACTTAGAAAAATTATTATAAAAGTGCAGTAAAATAGTCCAGAGAGGATATCTGGGTATTTGCAAAAAGTGTCTCTCCAAGCTGCCTGGGAGAATAGTCAGGAACGGACTGGACACTGCTTGTAAGATCTGCTCTCCGTGTGTCCGCAGCACTGGAGTTCCTGTACGCTAGCACCTGTGCGCTCCTTTCAGCTGTATTACACTACAAAGTGTTACCCCGTGACCTCCTTTTATTGTTGTAGACATCAGAGGGCTCACAGAGCACCGCAGCGCTGGTGCCCTTATTGTAGTGCACTTTTATGATGAGTAGACTGTTCATCCATTATGTTTTACACTGAAATGCTAATGCCAGGTGGCGCTCTAGAGCTGACCTATCTCCTCTCTCCTCAGAAGGAAGAGCCAAGCCAGGAGAAGGCTGAGGACTGTGTCTTTCAGATCGGGTTACAGGAAGAACCGATTCCGTCCAAAAAGAGGAAGAAATCTGCCTCTGAAGAATCTCCGGTAACAGAACCCAATAAATATAAGTAATGTGAAGTGCGACAATGGGAGGGCGAGGACGGCATAGAGACGGGTCACCGCTCAGTTGTGCAGTACATTATATAAGGGTCTTACATCTTATATAGAGTCTGTACAGGCTGAACCAGAGGCTCCAGGGTTGGAAGTGTCACTATGTCCATGGCAAGGGAATGGTGAATAACCTTTTTCTATGACATGTCCCAGAATGCTTTTCTCTGATATTAGGATTCAGGGTTGATGGCGGAAATATTGAGGGGACAGGAGAATAGAGATCGGCAGGAGACAGAAGAGGAGAGGAGATTACAGGAAATGGTAACAATGGAGGATGATGAGACGTCACCTGACAGAGATGAGGTGAGTCAGATGCTGACCAGTGCGCCACCTGCTGGCTGTATGTGTGAGAAGCTTTTGTGGGGGTTCCACTGTACTCAGACTCAATTAGTTAGAGGTCAATGTTTGAGGCTGAGCATGGAATAATGCAGTTATTGGATGTAGGGTGAACACTGTGCAATAAGAAAAGCCCCTTCAGTTGGCAGCATTAATGCAGCAAAGACATACCGGTTCTCCTGAGTTTTCAATTTCAAATTCAGCTCAATCAAGCCCATTTGATTTTGAGAAATCATATTTTTTAGAGGGTTTAAAGAAATGTCAGGGACATCAGGAAAAGTGTATTGGCGTGAAAGGAGATTTTATAATGAGCCGGGCTGTAGGTGCCACTATTGGCTAACAGACATCACATGACCGGAAAGTACTTAACCTGAAATAAAAACCCAGAGCAGAGAGCGGCGGTCATGA
The DNA here is from genome assembly GCF_055691185.1 of Crinia signifera. Classification (NCBI taxonomy): domain Eukaryota; kingdom Metazoa; phylum Chordata; class Amphibia; order Anura; family Myobatrachidae; genus Crinia; species Crinia signifera. The sequence continues at coordinate 10,580,697 of NC_139217.1, read as the reverse complement.
AAAAGGATATCCGGGTATATTCGAAACACGTGGATCATCAGCCAAGCGGCTCGGGGGAATCGGCAGGAATGGACTGTACCGCTATCTCCATGTATGTGCCGTGCCGGAGTTCCTGTACACTAACGTCTGTACGTCCCTTTGAGCTGTATCACACTCCCGAAGCTTTGTCCTAGGACCCCCTTCTTTTTTTTTTCTTTTTTTTTATGAATCCTGCTGTATTGTGGACCTGCGTGACGTGTTTTCAACCAACCGCCTCCAGCTTGGTATAATCGTAGAAATCCAAATACGCATGCGGGGCAGAAATACAGTGGTAGTTCGGGATCCTACTTCTAAGTGATAGCCGACTGTATTAGGTACAGGAACATCCTTTTTCCAAAGATACTGGGTAATGGAAGTGTTTTATTACACCTCTAAAAAGAGCGACTTTCAAATCCGCTGCTGACCCTGAAGGGTAAATCCACCTGCGTGAGATGGAATGGAAGTGCGATTAGATCGGCCTGACATCGCAGGACTCACCGAGAATAATGTGCGCGATGTCGCGCTGGTGCCCTTATTGCACTGCACTTTTATGATGAGTAGACTTTTACACTGAAAAGCTAATGCCAGGTGGCGCTCCAGAGCGGACATATTTCCTCTTCCCTCAGAAGGAAGAGCCAAGCCAGGAGAAGGCTGAAGACCTTGTCGTGGGGAACGGGTCAGAGGAAGAGGAGGAACAGGCTCCATCTAAGAAGAAGATGAAGAAGAAAAATAAATCTGCCCCTGAAATATCTCTAGTAACCGAACCCAATAAACAGAAGTAACCCCTACGGGCACTTCCCACACCGTCGTAAGGGGCTTTACTGCGGGGCGGGGGGTTGGGGAAATACTGTGGGTGACAGAGGGCTGCTGCTTTGCCACACACGGCCGGACTGCATTGTGGCTGGCAGCGGTGACCCTGCTGCTGTGTGTGGTGGGCCCGGCTAAGGTCAGGGTGATGGCTGTCACCTCCAGCAACTGGTTGCTGGTCCTGCAATAATAATATAATGTTACATTACATGGGGGGGGGGGGGGGCAGAGTGCCATGTACCTCACTAACCTTACCCTGGACATTATAATCCCTATAGGAGTGGGCAGCCCATGTTATTAGTGGGTACATCTCCACCTGGCGGGCAGTAACCTGCTCCATGGGGGGGGTGTACCGCTGCTTCCCCCGCCTAACCTGTAACGGGGGGGTTTGGATGCTAACCAGGTCCGGGGGAAGGGGGGGGGGGGGAGAGGTGCGGACAGTACCGCTCACCTCTCTATCCCTGAAGAGACACACTGGATGCAGCAGGGATGGGGAAGAGACTTGCTGGAGGCAGCAGGGATGGGGGAAGAGACTTGCTGGATGCAGCAGGGATGGGGGAAGAGACTCGCTGGATGCAGCAGGGATGGGGGAAGAGATGCGCTGGATGCAGCAGGGATGGGGGAAGAGACGCGCTGGATGCAGCAGGGATGGGGGAAGAGACGCGCTGGATGCAGCAGGGATGGGGAAAGAGACGCGCTGGATGCAGCAGGGATGGGGGAAGAGACGCGCTGGATGCAGCAGGGATGGGGAAAGAGACGCGCTGGATGCAGCAGGGATGGGGGAAGAGACGCGCTGGATGCAGCAGGGATGGGGGAAGAGACGCGCTGGATGCAGCAGGGATGGGGAAAGAGACGCGCTGGATGCAGCAGGGATGGGGGAAGAGACGCGCTGGATGCAGCAGGGATGGGGGAAGAGACGCGCTGGATGCAGCAGGGATGGGGGAAGAGACGCGCTGGATGCAGCAGGGATGGGGGAAGAGACGCGCTGGATGCAGCAGGGATGGGGGAAGAGACGCGCTGGATGCAGCAGGGATGGGGGAAGAGACGCGCTGGATGCAGCAGGGATGGGGGAAGAGACGCGCTGGATGCAGCAGGGATGGTGGAAGAGACGCGCTGGATGCAGCAGGGATGGGGGAAGAGACGCACTGGATGCAGCAGGGATGGGGGAAGAGACGCGCTGGATGCAGCAGGGATGGGGGAAGAGACGCGCTGGATGCAGCAGGGATGGGGGAAGAGACGCGCTGGATGCAGCAGGGATGGGGGAAGAGACGCGCTGGATGCAGCGGGGATGGGGGAAGAGACGCGCTGGATGCAGCGGGGATGGGGGAAGAGATGCGCTGGATGCAGCAGGGATGGGGGAAGAGACGCGCTGGATGCAGCGGGGACGGGGGAAGAGACGCGCTGGAGGCAGCGGGGACGGGGGAAGAGACGCGCTGGATGCAGCAGGGATGGGGGAAGAGACGCGCTGGAGGCAGCTGTGGGCTATTTACAGGCATTGTCTGTCAGCATATGGGCCAGCACGGGGAGGGAGAGGAGGCAGAGGGTGGCGCTGTCTACCACTGTGTTCTCTGTCACTGTGTGAGTGTGTGGGCGGAGTCAGAGGTGCTGACTCCACCCAGCATTATACATACACTGACTGACAGTTCTGGCTAAATATATAAGAGATGTGAAGTGTGACAGTGGGAGGGTGAAGATACATGGAGTCCTGTCACCGCCATCTTGTGCACTTCATTATAACAGTGTCTTAGGTCTTACTGTATATAGATCCAGGACAGGCTGAACCGGAGGCTCCTGGGTTAGAAACGTCACTATGTCCATGCAAGGGAATGTGCAATACGGAATAACCTTTTTCTATGACATGTCCCAGAATCCTTTCCTCTGTCCAATAGGCCTCACCGGGGACATCGAAGAAATTAAGGAGTTTGGAGATGTGGAGATTACAGGAAATGGTAACGGAGGATAAGGTGAGTCAGATGCTGACCAGTGCGCCACCTGCTGGCTGTATGTGTGAGAAGCTTTTGTGGGGGTTCCACTGTACTTGGGACTTGCCCTGTCACCCTGTGATATAAATGCCTCCCGTATAAATCACCACGAGTGAACACTTGTAGTGGAGCCAATATCCTGATAAGTCAGGATTTATTAACAATTAGTTAGAGGGTCAATGTTTGAGTCTGAGTATGGAATAATTCAGTTATTGGATGCAGGGTGAACACTGTGCAGCATTAATGCAGCATTGTATCTCAGAAAGAGATACATTACTGGTTCTCCTGAGTTTTGTCAAGTAGCTGGTTACTGTATGGTAGTGTCTAGATACCCTTCAGTTTTGACAATTTTCCCCATCATATACCTGGAGTGAAGCGTGTGAGCGTAGCGAGCCCGTGAGGGTACAATGCAGCTAAAATAAAACCGATTAACCTACATTTACGTGAATTACAGATAAAATAAAAAACGTTGTGAGGGCATCTTAACAACTTCCACCCTCACCGAACGTCACAACCTGTAATCAAAACTGAAGGGGATCTAGTCTCTACCGTTACTGTATTGCTAACCATAAACTTTGGGCCCAGTGTTTTAAACATTTTTTTTGTATTCTGTGCCACCGCTGACCCCCCCCCCCCATCACTATTCCCCTGCCGCTATCCTTCACAGGGCTGCGCTACACTGATGCCTGCCAACAGCCTTCAGGTTCCATGGTTCCCACGGGGTGACATAGGGGTTGTAGGGAGGATCCAGAGGACTGTGACACCAATCAGCGAAGCTTTTGAAGTTTCCCATATAACCCTGCCCCATGCTCAACTCCCCAGTTTTTGTTTGGTGCCAGCAAGAAGCTGGAGCACTGTCTTTTTCAGCAGGGATTACCTCAGATTCTGAGCTAACCCCATAAGAAGCTTTTTATTTTTACACTTAGTCGCATGATGTGGCTGGGCTGCCTGCGCTGTCAGTCATATTGATGGTGGCGCGGTGGCCACTTCACCTGTGCCGGGGCCGGGACCCACAAACTGGGTCAGAGGGGTACTCGGCGGGGGGGGAGACACAGCGCCTAGCACTGCCGGACATTCTCCCCCGGAGAGCGTGGCCGGAGCACAGGAGCCGGTAATGCTCTCTCTGAGAGCGCAAACCGCTGCCATGCTGCGCACTGAGGGAGACAGCAGCTGGGGTGGACACTACTGCTTGCGGCAGGGCCTCCACTAGACCACCGGGGCTTGAGCGCAGGCTGGATCTGAGGAATCCATTTAAATTAAGGGCTCATTTTGTGCCGGTGGGGGAAGTCCAGCTCAGGGGGGGCTGCCCCCAGCTTTGCGCGCCAAACTCCCGCAGATCAGCCGCCCAGGAAGCTGTCCTTTCTCTGTTCCTACTCTCTCAGACCAGCAGCCATCTTCTACACGAGGCCAGAGTCTTCCAGCGTGCGGGTACAGTCTCCTCTGTGAAACCGTCCATGCGCTGTATTTTCTCTTCTAGTAGACTGTTGGGGCCTTCCGGACGCAGACCTAATGTCGTCCAGGCACAACAACAACGGTCAAGGGATCCTCAAGCTAGCTTCACGGATGCTCTGTCAGTGCAATGGAATTATCATCTTCCATATGTCTTTCCTCCAATATCCATAATTCCCAGAGTACTCAGAAAATTTAAATGGGAAGGCGGGGACCTCATCCTGATAGCCCCGGCCTGGCCACATTGGCATTGGTATGTGGATCTGCAGCAGATGTCGTTTCAGTACTTACATTCCTCCAGGGTGTTTTACATATTCAGCCACCATATGTTCCCCCTACAACATCCTGGGACTTGTCCCTGGTATTGCAGGCTCTGGTGAAACCGCCTTTCAAACCTCTACAATCAGTGGATTACAAGTGGCTTACTGCCAAAACAGTGTTGTTTTTTTTTTTTAGCAATTGCATCTGCCCGACGGGTGTCTCATTTGTCGGCTCTCTTGCAGAACGCTGTTCCTTATATTCCATCCAGATAGGGCGGTGTTACGGATTAGGCCATCTCTCCTTCCCAAGGTACTCTCCAAATTCCACATCAATCAGGAGATAGTGGTTCCAGCGTTCAACTCGGATGATCTCTCTGCGGGGGAACGTGCACTGGATGTGGTCAGGGCTCTGACCATTTGTCTGGACCGTTATGCTTCGGCAACAAAATCCTGACTCTTCGTGTTCTATGGATTCCATAAAAAGGGTTGGCCAGCGAGCAAGCAAACACTCGCATGCTGGATCCGCATGACAATTCATCAAGCCTACCAGCAGGCTAATCTTCTCATTCCTTTGTCAATAAAGGCACACTCCACCAGAGCGGTAGGCCCATCATGGACAGCACGCAGTGGAGCGTCTGCCGAACAACTGGGCAAGGCAGCAACATGGTCATTGTCCATACCTTCATAAAGTTCTATGCATTTGACACGTTCACCTCCCAGGATGCTTCCTTTGGTCGTCGGGTCCTTCTGACACCTCAGGCAAATTCCCTCCCTTAAATACGTCTTTGAGACATCCCCAATGTCACCCGGTGGGAACCATGGAACCTGAAGAAGAAAACGAGAGTAATGGTAGACCTACCTTAGGTTAACTATCTATCTTCGAGGTCCATGGTAACCACAGGACGCCCACCCTAAATTTAGACCTGAGGTATTCCTATGTGTGGTATACTACACTGTGAACTTCCACGACCTTAGTCATGTCTTTGTGCTATAAACGTGTTGGCATGTGTTCTAACTGTCCTCTTCTCCGTTTCTGCTAATGGCTGGTTAACAAAACTGAGGAGCTGAGCATGGAGGCGGGGTTATAGGGGAGAGGGACCAGACACCCTGGGAATCAAAAGCTTTGCTGATTGGTGCCACGGTCCTCTGGATCTTCCTATAATCCTGATTTCACCCTGTGGTTACCATGGACCTTGAAGAAAGCGAGTTAACCTAAGTTAGGGCTACCAAAACTCTCGTTTTTCAGCATCCAGTGACATCGGGTGCTAGAAAAAACACTTTGGGGACCGTAACATACTGTAGTCAGGTCATTGTTGCATATAAGTCCTGCAGATCACGTGTAGGCTTGAATGGCCTTTTGCTGCTCCTCCATCCTCTGCAGCATATAGATGGATGAGTTCCAGCTCGTCACAACCTCTTATTTGAGGGGATGGCAGGGCAGGTTGAGGAATTTTTGCTGCCGCTCCAGCCTTCGGCAGGAATGCCATCATCTTCTGCACACTCTGTCACTTCTGATGAAATGCTGCACCACCGAATTTAATGTGTGGGCAAAACATGGCACATGATGGAAATTGCCCATGTGTCATGCCCGCACAATGTTACTGGTGGTGTCTGACACCACAAATCCCCAGGAGAGTCTAAGTGGGGTAAGCCACTGCGAGATGATTTCCCTCAGTTTCTCTAAGAGGTTGACGGCATTGTGCCTCTTGCTGAAACCGGTGATACAGAGCTTAGCCTGCCTTGGAGCTGGTGTGCAGGAGATGCTGTTGCGATGCATCTACCCGGTGGGCTGTCACAGTCATATAGTCCTTAGTGTGCCTTGAACCACTTGTTCACATGTCCGTTGTTAAGTGGACAGCGGGTACAACCTAATTTTTCAGGGCACTGAGGACACGTTTTCGTACTTTTCTGTACATCCCGGGTATCGCCTGCCTAGTGGAATCTAGACTGGATTTGATACCGGGGACACAATACCTCCATCAACCGTCTAAATCCCACTCCACTGATGGCGGACACCGGATGCATGTCTAACACCAACATAGCTGTCATGGCCGCAGTTATCCGCTTTGCCAGAGGATGACTGCTCTGTTGCACTTCATCCTCATGGCAAATGACTGTTGGATGGTCAATTGCTTAGCGAAAGACTTAGCAGGCTTACGACTTCCACTTTGGGAAGATGACCGACTTCCAGCAGCGGTAGGCGTATCGCTGCACGATCCGCCGGAAGATCCTGGATTGAAGAGAAGTCAGTCATGCCAGGACTCCCCCCCCAATCCGGAAGTTAGGTGTCCCTGGACTGCTAACAGTCCTAGCCACAGTTCCTGAAGTAAACACTGAATTATGAAGGGTCTTCAGGTGACTTATAAGGGAGGATGTCCCCAGGTGGCCAACTTACCTGCTTTTTGCAGCTTTACATACAGTAGCTACATATGGCAATACATTTGTTGTCCGGATTTGGATAAAAATAATTCCAGACCGAAGAGGTGGATTTATTAGTCTTCTACCCAGGCATGACAATTCTTATTCCATGGACAACTGTTTTCCCCTCCCTGGTGCCTCATTTAAGCAAACCACTGCTCCTGCAATAGGTAGGCACCAGCAAACTGGAATTATATATATGACAGTAGGTAGGCACCAGCGACGGGTATTATTTATACTGCAGTACAGTAGGTAGGCACCAGCAAACTGGAATAATATACAGCAGTAGGTAGGTACTGGCAAACACACTAGGCAGTGCAGACACCAGCAGACTGGAAGATGGCACTAGGCCAGGGCTGGGCAACACCGGCCCTCCAGATGTTAATGAACTACACATCCCAGGATGCTTTGCATTAGTTTTGCTATGTGGCCATGCTGAAACTGATGCAAGGCATCCTGGGATGTGTAGTTCATTAACATTTGGAGGGCCGGTGTTGCCCAGCCCTGCACTAGGCAGTGGCACCAGCAGACTAAATAAATAGTAGGCCCCAGCAGAGGATGAGATACAGTCAGCGCACAGCCCTATTACCCCTTTCCCAAGACTGGAATGCGGACAGCGGCGTGGGAGGCGCAATTTATTGCTGGATCCCTGTAGGGATTCAGTATTGAATCCCGGCGGTCGGGATCCCGGCGTTCAGAATCCCGACGCCAGAATCCCGACAGCCGAAATGCCGACAAGAGGGGGACGTGGCTCGCCCCCCCCTTGCGGGCTCGCGGCACTCGCCACGCAGCGGGCCCGGTGCCTCGCTACTCTCGGCACACTAATTTATTCTCCCTCCAGGGGTGTCGTGGACACCCACAGAGGGAGAATTTGTCGGCATTTCGGCGGTCGGGATTCTGAACGCCAGGATCCCGACCGCCGGGATTGTAACTGCATCCCCCCTGTAGAATCCGACTCCGGGCGATGATGTTTTGCTTGCGCGCCCGTTTCCGAGGCAGACGGGAAGCTCTGAACACCATTCGGATCGCCAGCTTCGGGAGGGCTCAGATCTGGGCAATCCGTGCCCGCTCATCTATAGTATGAACTGCTATGTTCCTCCTGTATTACTTTCTATCATGCGGAGGAGAGGAGTATATAGAGATCAGTATGTGTATGAGCTGCTATGTTCCCCCTGCAATGCTTCCTATCCTGCAGAGGAGAGGAGTATATGGAGATCAGTATGTGTATGAGCTGCTATGTTCCTCCTGTAATGCTTCCTATCCTGCGGAGGAGAGGAGTATATAGAGATCAGTATGTGTATGAACTGCTATGTTCCTCCTGCAATGCTTACTATACTGCGGAGGAGAGGGGTATATGGAGATCAGTATGTGTATGAGCTGCTATGTTACTCCTGTAGTGCTTCCGTATGTGTATGAGCTGCTATGTTCCCCCTGCAATGCTTCCTATCCTGCAGAGGAGAGGAGTATATGGAGATCAGTATGTGTATGAGCTGCTATGTTCCTCCTGTAATGCTTCCTATCCTGCGGAGGAGAGGAGTATATGGAGATCAGTATGTGTATGAACTGCTATGTTCCTCCTGCAATGCTTACTATACTGCGGAGGAGAGGGGTATATGGAGATCAGTATGTGTATGAGCTGCTATGTTCCTCCTGCAATGCTTCCTATCCTGCGGAGGAGAGGAGTATATGGAGATCAGTATGTGTATGAGCTGCTATGTTCCTCCTGTAGTGCTTCCTGTCCTGTGGAGGAGAGGAGTAAATGGAGATCAGTATGTGTATGAGTTGCTATGTTCCCCCTGCAATGCTTCCTATCCTGCGGAGGAGAGGAGTATATTGAGATCAGTATGTGTATGAGCTGCTATGTTCCCCCTGCAATGCTTCCTATCGTGCGGAGGAGAGGAGTATATGGAGATCAGTATGTGTATGAGCTGCTATGTTCCTCCTGTAGTGCTTCCGTATGTGTATGAGCTGCTATGTTCCTCCTGTAGTGCTTCCTATCCTGCAGAGGAGAGGAGTATATGGAGAGCAGTATGTGTATGAGCTGCTATGTTCCTCCTGCAATGCTTCCTAACATGGGGAGGAGAGGGGTATATGGAGATCAGTATGTGTATGAACTGCTATGTTCCTCCTGCAATGCTTCCTATCCTGCGGAGGAGAGAAGTATATGGAGATCAGTATGTGTATGAGCTGCTATGTTCCTCCTGTAGTGCTTCCGTATGTGTATGAGCTGCTATGTTCCTCCTGTAATGCTTCCTATCCTGCGGAGGAGAGGAGTATATGGTGATCAGTATGTGTATGAGCTGCTATGTTCCTCCTGTAGTGCTTCCTGTCCTGTGGAGGAGAGGAGTAAATGGAGATCAGTATGTGTATGAACTGCTATGTTCCCCCTGCAATGCTTCCTATCCTGTGGAGGAGAGGAGTAAATGGAGATCAGTATGTGTATGAGCTGCTATGTTCCCCCTGCAATGCTTCCTATCCTGCGGAGGAGAGGAGTATATGGAGATCAGTATGTGAATGATCTGCTATGTTCCCCCTGCAATGCTTCCTATCCTGCAGAGGAGAGGAGTATATGGAGATCAGTATGTGTATGAGCTGCTATGTTCCTTCTGCAATACTTCCTAACATGGGGAGGAGAGGGGTATATGGAGATCAGCATGTGTATGAACTGCTATGTTCCTCCTGCAATGCTTCCTATCCTGCGGAGGAGAGGGGTATATGGAGATCAGTATGTGTATGAGCTGCTATGTTCCTCCAGCAATGCTTCCTATCCTGCGGAGGAGAGGAGTATATGGAGATCAGTATGTGTATGAGCTGCTATGTTCCTCCTGCAATGCTTCCTGTCCTGCGGAGGAGAGGAGTATATGGAGATCAGTATGTGTATGAGCTGCTATATACCTCCTGTAATGCTTCCTATCCTGCGGAGTAGAGGAGTATATGGAGATCAGTATGTGTATGAGCTGCTATGTTCCTCTTGCAGTGCTTCCTATCCTGCGGAGGAGAGGAGTATATGGAGATCAGTATGTGTATGAGCTATGTTCCTCCTGCAATGCTACCTCTCTTGCGGAGGAGAGGAGTATATGGAGATCAGTATGTGTATGAGCTGCTATGTTCCTCCTGTAGTGCTTCCTATCCTGCGGAGAAGACAAGTATATGGAGATCAGTTTGTGTATGAGCTGCTATGTTCCTCCTGCAATGCTTCCTATCCTGTGGAGGAGAGGAGTAAATGGAGATCAGTATGTGTATGAGCTGCTATGTTCCCCCTGCAATGCTTCCTATCCTGCGCAGGAGAGGAGTATATGGAGATCAGTATGTGTATGAGCTATTATGTTCCTCCTATATTACTTCCTATCCTGCGGAGGAGAGAAGTATATGGAGATCAGTATGTGTATGAGCTATGTTCCTCCTGCAATGCTTCCTATCCTGTGGAGGAGAGGAGTATATGGAGATCAGTATGTGTATGAGCTGCTATGTTCCTACTGTAGTGCTTTATATCCTGCGGAGGAGAGAAGTATATGGAGATCAGTATGTGTATGAGCTGCTATGTTCCTCCTGTAGTGCTTCCTATCCTGCGGAGGAGAGGAGTATATGGAGATCAGTATGTGTATGAGCTGCTATATTCCTCCTATATTACTTCCTATCCTGTGGATTAGAGGAGTATATGGAGATCAGTATGTGTATGAGCTGCTATGTTCCTCCTACATTACTTCCTATCCTGCGGAGGAGAGGAGTATATGGAGATCAGTATGTGTATGAGCTGCTATGTTCCTCCTGTAGTGCTTCCTATCCTGCGGAGGAGAGGGGTATATGGAGATCAGTATGTGTATGAGTGCTATGTTCCTCCTGTAATGCTTTCTATCCTGCGGAGGAGAGGAGTATATGGAGATCAGTATGTGTATGAGCTGCTATGTTCCTCCTGTAGTGCTTCCTATCCTGCAGAGGAGAGGAGTATATGGAGAGCAGTATGTGTATGAGCTGCTATGTTCCTCCTGCAATGCTTCCTAACATGGGGAGGAGAGGGGTATATGGAGATCAGTATGTGTATGAACTGCTATGTTCCTCCTGCAATGCTTCCTATCCTGCGGAGGAGAGGGGTATATGGAGATCAGTATGTGTATGAGCTGCTATGTTCCTCCAGCAATGCTTCCTATCCTGCGGAGGAGAGAAGTATATGGAGATCAGTATGTGTATGAGCTGCTATGTTCCTCCTGCAATGCTTCCTGTCCTGCGGAGGAGAGGAGTATATGGAGATCAGTATGTGTATGAGCTGCTATGTACCTCCTGCAATGCTTCCTATCCTGCGGAGGAGAGGAGTATATGGAGATCAGTATGTGTATGAGCTGCTATGTACCTCCTGCAATGCTTCTAATCCTGCGGAGGAGAGGAGTATATGGAGATCAGTATGTGTATGAGCTGCTATGTTCCTCCTGCAGTGCTTCCTATCCTGCGGAGGAGAGGAGTATATGGAGATCAGTATGTGTATGAGCTATGTTCCTCCTGCAATGCTACCTCTCTTGCGGAGGAGAGGAGTATATGGAGATCAGTATGTGTATGAGCTGCTATGTTCCTCCTGTAGTGCTTCCTATCCTGCGGAGAAGACGAGTATATGGAGATCAGTTTGTGTATGAGCTGCTATGTTTCTCCTGCAATGCTTCCTATCCTGCGGAGGAGAGGAGTATATGGAGATCAGTATGTGTATGAGCTGGTATGTTCCTCCTGCAATGCTTCCTGTCCTGCGGAGGAGAGGAGTATATGGAGATCAGTATGTGTATGAGCTGCTATATACCTCCTGTAATGCTTCCTATCCTGCGGAGTAGAGGAGTATATGGAGATCAGTATGTGTATGAGCTGCTATGTTCCTCTTGCAGTGCTTCCTATCCTGCGGAGGAGAGGAGTATATGGAGATCAGTATGTGTATGAGCTATGTTCCTCCTGCAATGCTACCTCTCTTGCGGAGGAGAGGAGTATATGGAGATCAGTATGTGTATGAGCTGCTATGTTCCTCCTGTAGTGCTTCCTATCCTGCGGAGAAGACAAGTATATGGAGATCAGTTTGTGTATGAGCTGCTATGTTCCTCCTGCAATGCTTCCTATCCTGTGGAGGAGAGGAGTAAATGGAGATCAGTATGTGTATGAGCTGCTATGTTCCCCCTGCAATGCTTCCTATCCTGCGCAGGAGAGGAGTATATGGAGATCAGTATGTGTATGAGCTATTATGTTCCTCCTATATTACTTCCTATCCTGCGGAGGAGAGAAGTATATGGAGATCAGTATGTGTATGAGCTGGTATGTTCCTCCTGCAATGCTTCCTGTCCTGCGGAGGAGAGGAGTATATGGAGATCAGTATGTGTATGAGCTGCTATGTTCCTACTGTAGTGCTTTATATCCTGCGGAGGAGAGAAGTATATGGAGATCAGTATGTGTATGAGCTGCTATGTTCCTCCTGTAGTGCTTCCTATCCTGCGGAGGAGAGGAGTATATGGAGATCAGTATGTGTATGAGCTGCTATATTCCTCCTATATTACTTCCTATCCTGTGGATTAGAGGAGTATATGGAGATCAGTATGTGTATGAGCTGCTATGTTCCTCCTACATTACTTCCTATCCTGCGGAGGAGAGGAGTATATGGAGATCAGTATGTGTATGAGCTGCTATGTTCCTCCTGTAGTGCTTCCTATCCTGCGGAGGAGAGGGGTATATGGAGATCAGTATGTGTATGAGTGCTATGTTCCTCCTGTAATGCTTTCTATCCTGCGGAGGAGAGGAGTATATGGAGATCAGTATGTGTATGAGCTGCTATGTTCCTCCTGTAGTGCTTCCTATCCTGCAGAGGAGAGGAGTATATGGAGAGCAGTATGTGTATGAGCTGCTATGTTCCTCCTGCAATGCTTCCTAACATGGGGAGGAGAGGGGTATATGGAGATCAGTATGTGTATGAACTGCTATGTTCCTCCTGCAATGCTTCCTATCCTGCGGAGGAGAGGGGTATATGGAGATCAGTATGTGTATGAGCTGCTATGTTCCTCCAGCAATGCTTCCTATCCTGCGGAGGAGAGGAGTATATGGAGATCAGTATGTGTATGAGCTGCTATGTTCCTCCTGCAATGCTTCCTGTCCTGCGGAGGAGAGGAGTATATGGAGATCAGTATGTGTATGAGCTGCTATGTACCTCCTGCAATGCTTCCTATCCTGCGGAGGAGAGGAGTATATGGAGATCAGTATGTGTATGAGCTGCTATGTACCTCCTGCAATGCTTCCTATCCTGCGGAGGAGAGGAGTATATGGAGATCAGTATGTGTATGAGCTGCTATGTTCCTCCTGCAGTGCTTCCTATCCTGCGGAGGAGAGGAGTATATGGAGATCAGTATGTGTATGAGCTATGTTCCTCCTGCAATGCTACCTCTCTTGCGGAGGAGAGGAGTATATGGAGATCAGTATGTGTATGAGCTGCTATGTTCCTCCTGTAGTGCTTCCTATCCTGCGGAGAAGACGAGTATATGGAGATCAGTTTGTGTATGAGCTGGTATGTTCCTCCTGTAGTGCTTCCTATCCTGCGGAGGAGAGGAGTATATGGAGATCAGTATGTGTATGAGCTGCTATGTTCCTTCTATATTACTTCCTATCCTGCGGAGGAGATGAGTATATGGAGATCAGTATGTGTATGAGCTGCTATGTTCCTCCTATATTACTTCCTATCCTGCGGAGGAGAGGAGTATATGTAGATCAGTATTTGTATAAGCTGCTATGTTCCTCCTGCAATGCTTCCTATCCTGCGGAGGAGAGGAGTATATGGAGATCAGTATGTGTATGATCTGCTATGTTCCCCCTGCAATGCTTCCTATCCTGTGGAGGAGAGGAGTAAATGGAGATCAGTATGTGTATGAGCTGCTATGTTCCCCCTGCAATGCTTCCTATCCTGCGCAGGAGAGGAGTATATGGAGATCAGTATGTGTATGAGCTATTATGTTCCTCCTATATTACTTCCTATCCTGCGGAGGAGAGAAGTATATGGAGATCAGTATGTGTATGAGCTATGTTCCTCCTGCAATGCTTCCTATCCTGTGGAGGAGAGGAGTATATGGAGATCAGTATGTGTATGAGCTGCTATGTTTATCCTGTAGTGCTTCCTATCCTGCGGAGGAGAGAAGTATATGGAGATCAGTATGTGTATGAGCTGCTATGTTCCTACTGTAGTGCTTTATATCCTGCGGAGGAGAGAAGTATATGGAGGTCAGTATGTGTATGAACTGCTATGTTCCTCCTGTAGTGCTTCCTCTCCTGCAGAGGAGAGGGGTATATGGAGATCAGTATGTGTATGAGCTATGTTCCTCCTGCAATGCTTCCTATCCTGTGGAGGAGAGGAGTATATGGAGATCAGTATGTGTATGAGCTGCTATGTTCCTCCTGTAGTGCTTCCTATCCTGCAGAGGAGAGAAGTATATGGAGATCAGTATGTGTATGAGCTGCTATGTTCCCCCTGCAATGCTTCCTATCCTGCGGAGGAGAGAAGTATATGGAGATCAGTATGTGTATGAGCTGCTATGTTCCTCCTGCAATGCTTCCTGTCCTGCGGAGGAGAGGAGTATATGGAGATCAGTATGTGTATGAGCTGCTATGTACCTCCTGCAATGCTTCCTATCCTGCGGAGGAGAGGAGTATATGGAGATCAGTATGTGTATGAGCTGCTATGTACCTCCTGCAATGCTTCCTATCCTGCGGAGGAGAGGAGTATATGGAGATCAGTATGTGTATGAGCTGCTATGTTCCTCCTGCAGTGCTTCCTATCCTGCGGAGGAGAGGAGTATATGGAGATCAGTATGTGTATGAGCTATGTTCCTCCTGCAATGCTACCTCTCTTGCGGAGGAGAGGAGTATATGGAGATCAGTATGTGTATGAGCTGCTATGTTCCTCCTGTAGTGCTTCCTATCCTGCGGAGAAGACGAGTATATGGAGATCAGTTTGTGTATGAGCTGCTATGTTTCTCCTGCAATGCTTCCTATCCTGCGGAGGAGAGGAGTATATGGAGATCAGTATGTGTATGAGCTGGTATGTTCCTCCTGCAATGCTTCCTGTCCTGCGGAGGAGAGGAGTATATGGAGATCAGTATGTGTATGAGCTGTTATATTCCTCCTGTAATGCTTCCTATCCTGCGGAGTAGAGGAGTATATGGAGATCAGTATGTGTATGAGCTGCTATGTTCCTCTTGCAGTGCTTCCTATCCTGCGGAGGAGAGGAGTATATGGAGATCAGTATGTGTATGAGCTATGTTCCTCCTGCAATGCTACCTCTCTTGCGGAGGAGAGGAGTATATGGAGATCAGTATGTGTATGAGCTGCTATGTTCCTCCTGTAGTGCTTCCTATCCTGCGGAGAAGACAAGTATATGGAGATCAGTTTGTGTATGAGCTGCTATGTTCCTCCTGCAATGCTTCCTATCCTGTGGAGGAGAGGAGTAAATGGAGATCAGTATGTGTATGAGCTGCTATGTTCCCCCTGCAATGCTTCCTATCCTGCGCAGGAGAGGAGTATATGGAGATCAGTATGTGTATGAGCTATTATGTTCCTCCTATATTACTTCCTATCCTGCGGAGGAGAGAAGTATATGGAGATCAGTATGTGTATGAGCTGGTATGTTCCTCCTGCAATGCTTCCTGTCCTGCGGAGGAGAGGAGTATATGGAGATCAGTATGTGTATGAGCTGCTATGTTCCTACTGTAGTGCTTTATATCCTGCGGAGGAGAGAAGTATATGGAGATCAGTATGTGTATGAGCTGCTATGTTCCTCCTGTAGTGCTTCCTATCCTGCGGAGGAGAGGAGTATATGGAGATCAGTATGTGTATGAGCTGCTATATTCCTCCTATATTACTTCCTATCCTGTGGATTAGAGGAGTATATGGAGATCAGTATGTGTATGAGCTGCTATGTTCCTCCTACATTACTTCCTATCCTGCGGAGGAGAGGAGTATATGGAGATCAGTATGTGTATGAGCTGCTATGTTCCTCCTGTAGTGCTTCCTATCCTGCGGAGGAGAGGGGTATATGGAGATCAGTATGTGTATGAGTGCTATGTTCCTCCTGTAATGCTTTCTATCCTGCGGAGGAGAGGAGGATATGGAGATCAGTATGTGTATGAGCTGCTATGTTCCTCCTGTAGTGCTTCCTATCCTGCAGAGGAGAGGAGTATATGGAGAGCAGTATGTGTATGAGCTGCTATGTTCCTCCTGCAATGCTTCCTAACATGGGGAGGAGAGGGGTATATGGAGATCAGTATGTGTATGAACTGCTATGTTCCTCCTGCAATGCTTCCTATCCTGCGGAGGAGAGGGGTATATGGAGATCAGTATGTGTATGAGCTGCTATGTTCCTCCAGCAATGCTTCCTATCCTGCGGAGGAGAGGAGTATATGGAGATCAGTATGTGTATGAGCTGCTATGTTCCTCCTGCAATGCTTCCTGTCCTGCGGAGGAGAGGAGTATATGGAGATCAGTATGTGTATGAGCTGCTATGTACCTCCTGCAATGCTTCCTATCCTGCGGAGGAGAGGAGTATATGGAGATCAGTATGTGTATGAGCTGCTATGTACCTCCTGCAATGCTTCCTATCCTGCGGAGGAGAGGAGTATATGGAGATCAGTATGTGTATGAGCTGCTATGTTCCTCCTGCAGTGCTTCCTATCCTGCGGAGGAGAGGAGTATATGGAGATCAGTATGTGTATGAGCTATGTTCCTCCTGCAATGCTACCTCTCTTGCGGAGGAGAGGAGTATATGGAGATCAGTATGTGTATGAGCTGCTATGTTCCTCCTGTAGTGCTTCCTATCCTGCGGAGAAGACGAGTATATGGAGATCAGTTTGTGTATGAGCTGGTATGTTCCTCCTGTAGTGCTTCCTATCCTGCGGAGGAGAGGAGTATATGGAGATCAGTATGTGTATGAGCTGCTATGTTCCTTCTATATTACTTCCTATCCTGCGGAGGAGATGAGTATATGGAGATCAGTATGTGTATGAGCTGCTATGTTCCTCCTATATTACTTCCTATCCTGCGGAGGAGAGGAGTATATGTAGATCAGTATTTGTATAAGCTGCTATGTTCCTCCTGCAATGCTTCCTATCCTGCGGAGGAGAGGAGTATATGGAGATCAGTATGTGTATGATCTGCTATGTTCCCCCTGCAATGCTTCCTATCCTGTGGAGGAGAGGAGTAAATGGAGATCAGTATGTGTATGAGCTGCTATGTTCCCCCTGCAATGCTTCCTATCCTGCGCAGGAGAGGAGTATATGGAGATCAGTATGTGTATGAGCTATTATGTTCCTCCTATATTACTTCCTATCCTGCGGAGGAGAGAAGTATATGGAGATCAGTATGTGTATGAGCTATGTTCCTCCTGCAATGCTTCCTATCCTGTGGAGGAGAGGAGTATATGGAGATCAGTATGTGTATGAGCTGCTATGTTTATCCTGTAGTGCTTCCTATCCTGCGGAGGAGAGAAGTATATGGAGATCAGTATGTGTATGAGCTGCTATGTTCCTACTGTAGTGCTTTATATCCTGCGGAGGAGAGAAGTATATGGAGGTCAGTATGTGTATGAACTGCTATGTTCCTCCTGTAGTGCTTCCTCTCCTGCAGAGGAGAGGGGTATATGGAGATCAGTATGTGTATGAGCTATGTTCCTCCTGCAATGCTTCCTATCCTGTGGAGGAGAGGAGTATATGGAGATCAGTATGTGTATGAGCTGCTATGTTCCTCCTGTAGTGCTTCCTATCCTGCAGAGGAGAGAAGTATATGGAGATCAGTATGTGTATGAGCTGCTATGTTCCCCCTGCAATGCTTCCTATCCTGCGCAGGAGAGGAGTATATGGAGATCAGTATGTGTATGAGCTATTATGTTCCTCCTATATTACTTCCTATCCTGCGGAGGAGAGAAGTATATGGAGATCAGTATGTGTATGAGCTATGTTCCTCCTGCAATGCTTCCTATCCTGTGGAGGAGAGGAGTATATGGAGATCAGTATGTGTATGAGCTGCTATGTTTATCCTGTAGTGCTTCCTATCCTGCGGAGGAGAGAAGTATATGGAGATCAGTATGTGTATGAGCTGCTATGTTCCTACTGTAGTGCTTTATATCCTGCGGAGGAGAGAAGTATATGGAGGTCAGTATGTGTATGAGCTGCTATGTTCCTCCTGTAGTGCTTCCTCTCCTGCAGAGGAGAGGGGTATATGGAGATCAGTATGTGTATGAGCTATGTTCCTCCTGCAATGCTTCCTATCCTGTGGAGGAGAGGAGTATATGGAGATCAGTATGTGTATGAGCTGCTATGTTCCTCCTGTAGTGCTTCCTATCCTGCAGAGGAGAGAAGTATATGGAGATCAGTATGTGTATGAGCTGCTATGTTCCTCCTGTAGTGCTTCCTATCCTGCGGAGGAGAGGAGTATATGGAGATCAGTATGTGTATGAGCTGCTATGTTCCTCCTATATTACTTCCTATCCTGCGGAGGAGAGAAGTATATGGAGATCAGTATGTGTATGAGCTGCTATGTTCCTCCTGTTGTGCTTTCTATCCTGCGGAGGAGAGAAGTATATGGAGATCAGTATGTGTATGAGCTGCGATGTTCCTCCTGTAGTGCTTCCTATCCTGCGGAGGAGAGGAGTATATGGAGATCAGTATGTGTATGAGCTGCTATGTTCCTCCTATATTACTTCCTATCCTGCGGAGGAGAGGAGTATATGGGGATCAGTATGTGTATGAGCTGCTATATTCCTCCTATATTACTTCCTATCCTGCGGATTAGAGGGGTATATGGAGATCAGTATGTGTATGAGCTGCTATGTTCCTCCTATATTACTTCCTATCCTGCGGAGGAGAGGAGTATATGGAGATCAGTATGTGTATGAGCTGCTATGTTCCTCCTGTAGTGCTTCCTAACCTGCGGAGGTGAGGGGTATATGGAGATCAGTATGTGTATGAGCTATGTTCCTCCTGCAATGCTTCCTATCCTGTGGAGGAGAGGAGTATATGGAGATCAGTATGTGTATGAGCTGCTATGTTCCTCCTGTAGTGCTTCCTAGCCTGCGGAGGAGAGGAGTATATGAAGATCAGTATGTGTATGAGCTGCTATGTTCCTCCTGTAATGCTTCCTATCCTGCGGAGGAGAGGAGTATATGAAGATCAGTATGTGTATGAGCTGCTATGTTCCTCCTATATTACTTTCTATCCTGCGGAGGAGAGAAGTATATGGAGATCAGTATGTGTATGAGCTGCTATGTTCCTCCTATATTACTTCCTATCCTGTGGAGGAGAGGAGTATGTGGAGATCAGTATGTGTATGAGCTGCTATGTTCCTCCTGTAGTGCTTCCTTTCCTGCGGAGGAGAGGAGTATATGGAGATCAGTATGTGTATGAGCTGCTATGTTCCTCCTGTAATGCTTCCTATCCTGCGGAGGAGAGAAGTATATGGAGATCAGTATGTGTATGAGCTGCTATGTTCCTCCTATATTACTTCCTATCCTGTGGAGGAGAGGAGTATGTGGAGATCAGTATGTGTTTGAGCTGCTATGTTCCTCCTGTAGTGCTTCCTTTCCTGCGGAGGAGGGGAGTATATGGAGATCAGTATGTGTATGAGCTGCTATGTTCCTCCTGTAATGCTTCCTATCCTGCGGAGGAGAGGAGTATATGGAGATCAGTATGTGTATGAGCTGCTATGTTCCTCCTATAGTGCTTCCTATCCTGCGGAGGAGAGGGGTATATGGAGATCAGTATGTGTATGAGCTGCTATGTTCCTCCTATATTACTTCCTATCCTGCAGAGGAGAGGAGTATATGGAGATCAGTATGTGTATGAGCTGCTATGTTCCTCCTGTAATGCTTCCTATCCTGCGGAGGAGAGGAGTATATGGAGATCAGTATGTGTATGAGCTGCTATGTTCCTTCTGTAATACTTCCTATCCTGTGGAGGAGAGAAGTATATGGAGATCAGAATGTGTATGAGCTGCTATGTTCCTCCTATATTACTTCCTATCCAGCGGAGGAGAGGGGTATATGTAGATCAGTATGTGTATGAGCTGCTGTGTTCCTCCTGCAGTGCTTCCTACCCAGCGGAGGAGAGGAGTATATGGAGATCAGTATGTGTATGAGCTGCTATGTTCCTCCTGTAGTGCTTCCTATCCTGCGGAGGAGAGGGGTATATGAAGATCAGTATGTGTATGAGCTGCTATGTTCCTCCTATATTACTTCCTATCCTGCGGAGGAGAGGAGTATATGGAGATTAGTATGTGTATGAGCTGCTATGTTCCTCCTGTAGTACTTCCTATCCTGCGGAGGAGAGGAGTATACGGAGATCAGTATGTGTATGAGCTGTTATGTTCCTCCTATATTACTTCCTATCCTGCGGAGGAGAGGAGTATATGGAGATCAGTATGTGTATGAGCTGCTATGTTCCTCCTGTAATGCTTCCTATCCTGCGTAGGAGAGCAGTATATGGAGATCAGTATGTGTATGAGCTGCTATGTTCCTCCTGTAGTGCTTCCTATCCTGCGGAGGAGAGGGGTATATGAAGATCAGTATGTGTATGAGCTGCTATGTTCCTCCTATATTACTTCCTATCCTGCGGAGGAGAGGAGTATATGGAGATTAGTATGTGTATGAGCTGCTATGTTCCTCCTGCAATGCTTCCTATCCTGCGGAGGAGAGAAGTATATGGAGATCAGTATGTGTATGAGTTGCTATGTTCCTCCTTTATTGCTTACTATCCTGCGGAGGAGAGGGGTATATGGAGATCAGTATGTGTATGAGCTGCTATGTTCCTCCTATATTGCTTCCTATCCTGCGGAGGAGAGGCGTATATGGAGATCAGTATGTGTATGAGCTGTTATGTTCCTCCTGCAATGCTTCCTATCCTGCGGAGGAGAGGAGTATATGGAGATCAGTATGTGTATGAGTTGCTATGTTCCTCCTGTATTGCTTCCTATCCTG
This sequence comes from Crinia signifera, assembly GCF_055691185.1. Lineage (NCBI taxonomy): Eukaryota > Metazoa > Chordata > Amphibia > Anura > Myobatrachidae > Crinia > Crinia signifera. The sequence continues at coordinate 10,559,797 of NC_139217.1, read as the reverse complement.
CGGAGGAGAGGAGTATATGGAGATCAGTATGTGTATGAGCTGCTATGTTCCTCCTATATTGCTTTCTATCCTGCGGAGGAGAGGCGTATATGGCTTAGAGTGGTTAGTGCATTGCATACAATTACTCAGCAGGACAATGATTGGAAACGCTGAACATATATTAATATCATAGACAAATCATAAGGGTTAATAAAGTGAAAGCGCCCGCCCACAGCTGGTATGGCCAGTGCATGCTTCGCAGGGATTTCATAGTCAGGGAATCTCCGGAGAAGGGCCTAGATGTGATAAACAAGGGGCAGCAGGGGGTCAGTATGTCTGCAGCACCGGAGTGGGTGAAAGGATGCATTGCCCCCTCCCTGGCCATGCCCGCTGGAGGCAAACACTGATGTAATGAGACTGATCTATGGACGGCTTTGGCTGCAGACATGGGGGTAACATGAAACTACCAAGATGACAAATGTTTCTTTGTTTCAGGCCTCATCGAAGAAGACTTGGATACGGGAGAAAATAAAGTGTCTTGAACTGTTCAGTGAGAAACGCGAGAAGAAACTGCAGGCATTGGTAACCGAATACTCCAGCAGATTGCTCTATGATGAGTGCACGCAATACGGAATACCGTTTTCTGTATCATCCATTGGGGACGCTGGAAGGCAGGTTTACATTGGGTATAGATTGGCGATTGGGGGAGCCAGCACTTTATTATACGATGGCGCTCTCTGCTTAGCGTGCACTATGGCTTTGCCAATGTCAGGCAGATATGAAATCGAAATGTGATGGTCAGGTGATTCTCTTTTTGGGCCAGCATTAGATTGATGGATCTTGCAGGCTACAGGTGGTAAGTCCACGTTTATGACCTCCGCAGCTCCTCCTCCTCCTTGTTGAGTGGCTTATTTGAGTCCATCCTTTCGGTCCTTTTGGGCACTGTCCAGGTTTCAGGGGAAAGCCATGGGTGCTTCCACCTCTGCACCTTGAGGTTCCAGAGGCCATGGACTATCTTCAGGTTCAGACTACGATTTCAAATTGGTTGGGGTCTCCTCTGTTTCTGCATCAGTTGGTTCGTCTCTCACCTTGGGCAAGGATATCTCTGCTGTGGTGGGTGCGGGAGGATCATCTCCTGGTGGGTGGTTCCTTTGGCATGTGGGATTGGGTTCGTCTGCACGGTTGGGCAGCAGTGACCACAGATTATCAATTCCAGGGTCGCCGGTCTCACCAAGAATCTCTTTTGCCACCAAACATTCTCGAGCTTTGAGCAATATTCTGAGTGTTGGGTCAGATTTCCTATCTACTCCACGGTCACGCAGTTCAGGTCCAGTCGGCAAATGCCAACAAACAAGGCGGAACCCACAGCCGTGCGGCAATGAGGCAGGTGGTTCTCATCCTTCAAGAAAGGTATGTACTGGTAATTTCAGCTGTCTTTATCCCAGGAGTCGACAAAGGGGAGCAGAGTTTCTCAGTTGCCAGGATTTCTATCCAGGGGAATGGGCTCTGCATCCTCAGGTGTTTTTAGCAGTCTTGCCAGCATGAATCTCATGGTGTCCAAGCACAATGTAAAGCTTCCTATTTATGTCTCAAGTGTCTGACCCGGGTAAAACAAATACTTTTTTTTACCTCTAAAGTGTCTCTCCTGACTCTCACTGTGCTCCAGGTCTGGATATACAGATTCCCCCACAGTCTATCCAGTGATTACCTGATGCTGCGGCTGTGCGGCATATCCCGCAGTCTCCCCAGTGATCACCTGATGCTGCAGCTGTGCGGCATATCCCGCAGTCTCCCCAGTGATCACCTGATGCTGCAGCTGTGCGGCATATCCCGCAGTCTCCCCAGTGATCACCTGATGCTGCAGCTGTGCGGCATATCCTGCAGTCTCCCCTGTGATCACCTGATGCTGCGGCATAACCCGCAGTCTCCCCTGTGATCACCTGTTGCTGCAGCTGTGCGGCATATCCCGCAGTCTCCCCTGTGATCACCTGATGCTGCGGCTGTGCGGCATAACCCGCAGTCTCCCCTGTGATCACCTGATGCTGCAGATGTGCGGCATATTCCGCAGTCTCCCCAGTGATCACCTGATGCTGCAGCTGTGCGGCATATCCCGCAGTCTCCCCAGTGATCACCTGATGCTGCAGCTGTGCGGCATATTCCGCAGTCTCCCCAGTGATCACCTGATGCTGCAGCTGTGCGGCATATCCCGCAGTCTCCCCAGTGATCACCTGAGGCTGCAGCTGTGCGGCATATCCCGCAGTCTCCCCAGTGATCACTTGATGCTGCAGCTGTGCGGCATATCCTGCAGTCTCCCCAGTGATAACCTGATGATGCAGCTGTGCGGCATATCCCGCAGTCTCCCCAGTGATCCCCTGATGCTGCTGCTGTGCGGCATATCCTGCAGTCTCCCCAGTGATCACCTGATGCTGCAGAATATCCTGCAGTCTTGCCTAATGCTATTCCCCAGCTCACTGCATCTGTCCTCATTACTGCTTTTGTTATAAGTCTCAGTCATGCGGCAAACAAATACACTTTCGCTCCACAGACAACATGGGTGCAGCCATGTTTGCCAGTATCACACGGACTTTCCCAGCCAATCCACCGCAGATTCCTCCTGCTACCTGCAGGTATAATAATACTCCTGCACTCTTTGCTTCAATTGTCAAACCTCCAGTTGGATGTTCCTGTCCCCCAGTATTACCAGCTCCAGCACAGCCTGACTTCTAGTAGTGCTACTACATGCACTCCTGCTGCTCCCAGGCAGCTTCCACTCCTGCTGCCCCCGGGCGGCCTCCACTCTTGCTGCTCCCCGGCGGCCTCCACTCCTGCTGCTCCCGGGACAGCCTCCACTCCTGCTGCTCCCGGGACAGCCTCCACTCCTGCTGCTCCCGGGACAGCCTCCACTCCTGCTGCTCCCGGGACAGCCTCCACTCCTGCTGCTCCCGGGACAGCCTCCACTCCTGCTGCTCCCAGGCGGCCTCCACTACTGCTGCTCCCGGGTGGCCTCCACTCCTGCTGCTCCCGGGCGTTTACAGCTCCTGTCTACACTACAGTGACTACCCAAACCTCTTCTGGCTCACTATCGGTTCTCCATTGTTGTCTGCAACCTCTACACTTCATCTACTCCTGCTGCTCCCGGGCAGCCTCCACTCCTGCTGCTCCCGGGCGGCCTCCACTCATGCTGCTCCCGGGCGGCCTCCACTCCTGCTGCTCCCGGGCGGCCTCCACTCCTGCTGCTCCCGGGCGGCCTCCACTCCTGCTGCTCCCGGGCGGCATTCCACTCCTGCTGCTCCCGGGCGGCCTCCACTCCTGCTGCTCCCGGGCGGCCTCCACTACTGCTGCTCCCGGGTGGCCTCCACTCCTGCTGCTCCCGGGCGGTTACAGCTCCTGTCTACACTACAGTGACTACCCAAACCTCTACTGGCTCACTATCGGTTCTCCATTGTTGTCTGCAACCTCTACACTTCATCTACTCCTGCTGCTCCCGGGCAGCTTGCACTCCTGCTGCTCCCGGGCAGCTTGCACTCCTGCTGCTCCCGGGCAGCTTGCACTCCTGCTGCTCCCGGGCGGCCTCCACTCCTGCTGCTCCCGGGCGGCCTCCACTCCTGCTGCTCCCGGGCGGTTACAGCTCCTGTCTACACTACAGTGACTACCCAAACCTCTACTGGCTCACTATCGGTTCTCCATTATTGTCTGCAACCTCTACACTTCATCTACTCCTGCTGCTCCTGGGCAGCTTGCACTCTTGCTGCTCCCGGGCGGCCTCCACTCCTGCTGCTCCCGGGCGGCCTCCACTCCTGCTGCTCCCGGGCGGCCTCCACTACTGCTGCTCCCGGGTGGCCTCCACTCCTGCTGCTCCCGGGCGGTTACAGCTCCTGTCTACACTACAGTGACTACCCAAACCTCTACTGGCTCACTATCGGTTCTCCATTGTTGTCTGCAACCTCTACACTTCATCTACTCCTGCTGCTCCCGGGCAGCTTGCACTCCTGCTGCTCCCGGGCAGCTTGCACTCCTGCTGCTCCCGGGCAGCTTGCACTCCTGCTGCTCCCGGGCAGCTTGGACTCCTTCTGTTCCCGGGCAGCTTGCAATCCTGCTGCTCCCGGGCAGCTTGCTCTCCTGCTTCTCCCGGGCAGCTTGCTCTCCTGCTGCTCCCGGGCATCCAGGGCCGGAGCTACCACTAGGCAGCATTAGGCAGCTGCCTAGGGCGCTGGCCGCTGGAGGGCGCCACTTATTTATCAGTTAACAACTTAACCTACATACAATAGGTGCGCGCCAGTGGTGTCCAGGTGTGCACCATTGGCGCAGCACCTCTAGTGCCCACCCCCCGCCACAAACCTTGTCCCCGTCCCCCCCCGTCCTCGCCATCACCTTTGGTCTGGCGATCCCCTGCCGCCCGCCCCGCTAGCCGCCCGTCCCGCTAGCCGCCTGTCACTCATATTACAGTGACGTCGGCAGCAGGCTCGGGGATGGTCGGCGCGGCTCGGGGGGACTCGGGAGCGCTCAGGCACCCGAGTCCTTCCGAGCCGCTGCAATCATCCCCCAGCCTGCAGCCGACGTCACTGCTGAAAGTGACAGGCGCCGGCAAAGGCAAGGGGGACAGCGCAGCGGCGGCATAGAAGCTCCGGCGTACTAACGCTGGAGCAGAGGTGAGGGGAGAAGCCTGCAAATTCCTGTGGTGGGTTTTGCTGGGGCAGGACAAACCTGCCCTGGTAGGTTTGTCCTGCCCCAGCAAAACTCACCACTCAATGGGGTTAACTGCCTGGGGGAGTGGGTTAAAATCTGTGTGTGTGCGCGCGCCCTCACGGAATAAATAAATAATTGGGGGGGGGGCGGCTGGCAGAGGTTTTGCCTAGGGTGCCATGGACCCTAGCACCGGCCCTGCGGGCAGCTTGCACTCCTGTCTACACTACAGTGACTACCCAAAACTCTACTGGCTCACTACTAGTTCTCCATTGTTGTCTGCAACCTCTACACTTCATCTACTGCTGCTGCTCATCTACCCGGTACCATTAAGCTTCCACCAGACACCTCTCAGAAAGACATCATCTATACAGCCACCATTGGTGATCAATCATCGACCAACTGTTATCATCGGTGTTCTCTCCGGTGCCTGTGCCTGTGTAATGGTAATCTGGTGAACTTCTACTTCTTTCCTGCAGTCACTGACAATATCCAATCGATAGTTCGCATCGTATCATGCTAATGAACATTTCCTCTTCAAGTATTGTTGTCTCCAATATTCTATCTATGGTTCACATCGCATCATGGCAATGAACATTCATTTGTCCGTATCACCGTTCTAACATCGATACCACTGTCCTTCAAACATCCATTTTACTCATACATGTCAGTACTGCTACTACTATGTCTGAACTGCTACCATCGATGTTCTATCATCTATGCATCATCTCCACCACTGTTTATGGAGTCATATTGTGTTTGTGACTGTACCTGTGTGGAGAAATATACAGTATATACTCATTGAAAGTAATTCACGCCTTTGGGGCCCTCCTTCATGTGTTAGTGGATGGCTAAGCCTCAACCCTCAGGCTTGACATCAAGGACACTGGATCGTGGAACCATGGTGGTGGACAGTCTGACCACCCTTTGGCCTTTCCAGTTGGTGTATCTTTTTGATCCGTTTCATCTCTTGCCTCGTCTACTAAAGAGGGTGATAGGAGAAGCAGCGGCGACCATACTCATAGCTTCAGACTGACCTCACAGGTCGTGGTATGTCGATCTTCTGTCGCTCCTCTTTGACGACCCTTGGCCGCTACCTCTGAGACTGGGCCTGCTTCAGCGAGGCCTATATCACTTTCCAGACACATGGCGACTGCTTTTGACTACGTTGGCTGTTGAGAGAGCACTCCTCCGCAGGCAGGGCATCCCCTCAGTAATGACTCCTACTATGCTGAAAGCCCATAAGTCTGTGACTTCTAAGCATTACCATCAGATATGAAAATCGTATGTTGATTGGTGTGAACAAAAGCATTATCCAACATCATCTTCTTTTTAGTTGGCCTGATCTTTCTTCAGGTGGGACTGGATGCTGATTTACAACTTGGCTAGTTAAAGGTGCAGGTCTCTGCCCTTTCCATATTTTCTTTCAATGCAGGGTGCGTTGCTGCCCCAGGTTCAGACATTGCTTCAGGGGGCTTTGCGTCTTCAACCGCAGTTCATTGCTCCTACGGCATTTTGAGATTATAATCTTGTTTTGAGATTCTTGCAATCCTGTCGGTCAATTGGAGTCCACAGATTTGAAGTTTTTGTTCTTGAAGACTGTTATGCTTTAGCCTTGGCTTCTGCTAGGAGAATCTTGGAGTTGAGAGCTCACTCCTGTAAATTGCTATGTACAGTACCTTGTTTTTCACATGGACAAAGCGGAACTGTGTACATGTGGAAGTTTTTTGCCAAAGGTCGTTTCATCCTTCCATATAAATCAATATATTGTGGTACCGGTCCTTAAAGATGATTCTCCCAAGCGCTAGATCTTTGGATGTGGTCTGTGCTCCAAGGATTTATGTTCAGACTGCAGTTTTTCATAAGGCAGATTCATTGTTTGTTCTTTTTGACGCACACAAGATTTATTGGCTAAATAGACTATAGCCCGTTGGATGCGGATGGTCATTACCCAGGTGTATGCTGCTGCTTTGCAGTCTTGTCCTTCCTCTGTTTCTGCTAATTCCACGCCTTCTGTAAGATCTTCTTGGGTGGCTTCCCGGGGGGTTTACGTTTTGCAACTATGATGGACCTCTAGTTGGTCTAGCCGGTCTACATCCGTTCATTTGAATAAGTTTGATCCCTTTGCATCTTTAGAAGGGCAATTTGGTTGAGATGTTGTGCATGGAACACAGAGCTCTATTGACCGGGATGGGAGCTTTGCGACGTCCCCTTTGGATGATGAAAAAACAGGATTTGGGTTCTTGCTGGTAAATCCCTTTCTCTGATTCCATAGGGGACGCTGGCCGCCCATCCTGCGCTGTTTAGTTTATGTTTTTCTGCTGTAGTTTAAGTTTCATGACAGCTGTTGCAGCATCTTTGCCATACTGTATGTTCTGTGTGTTTGTGTGGTTTTGTTTGGTCTGGATTCTATCCTCCTCTACAGTTGGCTTCACCGTCTCTGCTCGTGCAGTTTTGTACCTGGTGAAGGGAAGGGGTCTAGAGGGGGAGGAGCCTGCAACACATTACAAATGATCAAAGCTGGGGGGTGTTCACTGCGCTATAATGTGAAATTAAGCAGCTCAATAATTTGGCATAGATAAATAATAGTGAAAAATGAGAGCTAAGGTATATGACTTTAAGGGAGAAGTAAAGATGAAAGAAAGCGCAGTTTAGAAAGATAAAAAAGTACTTGTAGGGGAAAATAAGGTTAATAATGCTTACACTCCTTTTTTTTAAGAGATTGATTAAAAAGTCCCGGGTAACGTGCTAACTCTGTCCCTACCTCTATTGAGACACTGCAGGCGGTGTGGGGAGCTGGCGGCGACTGATGTAGAAAAGCCTCTTCTTCTCCCCCTCCGTCTCCCTGCAGTGCTGCGGCACGTGTGTGCGCTCGTAGATGGAATCTTCACTCGGCGGCTGCGGGTGAAAAACATCCCACGCTGACAGTATAAAAGAACATCGTAACTGTACAAATACCACCACCTTTCTAGAACAAAGCCAAACTATGATAAATAACTTCATGAATAGAGGGTACAAAGAAAACATTCTACGAGAGCAATTACTGACTGTTTCAAACATCGAACGAAAAGATACACTAAAATACAAGACTCGCTCAACAGACAACAAAAAACAAGAACTATCTTTTGTCACTTCGTTTAACAGCAACCATAGAACATGTGAAAAAAAAATCTGCAATTAGATGATGATCTAAAACTTCATCTTACTGAAAGGCCACGAATAATTTACAAAAGAGCACGAAACCTTAAACAATAATTAGTAGCCAGTTTCACAAACCCAATAGAGAACAGAGAAGAGAGAAGATTGAAGGATTCCATTCTTGCTTGAAATGCGAAGGATGCAAAAATGAAGGAAGATCCTCAACTAAACCAAATACTTCTTCAAATACTAACAAAAATAAATATAAAATAAGAGACTTCATTTCGTGCGAATCTGAAGGGGTAATCTACCTACTCCAATGTCCATGCGGACATCAATATGTAGGCCAGACAAAAAGACAACTCAATAAGGCTTTCTGAGCACATTTATAACCTATAAAAGTGGCCTCACCACCCATAGCGCCTCAAATCATTTTTTAACCTGCCACGAAAAAACCCCGAAAGGTTTATCCTTTATTGGAATCCAAAAAGTAAAACAACATTGGAGAGGTGGAGATTTCATAATTCAAAGTGGATTTTCGACCTACAAACTCTCCACCCAAGAGACATGAACATAGATTTTGAGTTAAATGCATTTCTAGAAACGGAACCATTCTTGAATAATTACATTAATGAGTACAATTCCTTTCTTCCTCTTTTTCATTCTTTCCTACTCCTAATTTCCCTAGAAAGCACCTGTTTATGATATTGTATATTTTGCAACCAATATAAAAATATTTGAATAAATATTTTCTTTTATTTTTTTTGAGCAATATTTTTTTATTGCACGGCCCCTTTTTTCTCTCCAGAAGACTGCTTTAACAAAAGCACACACTGGTTTTAACATTTGGTTCCCACCATTCTAGGTGACCACTTCCGTTTTTACAAATAAAGATTTTGTCCTATAAAAAGACAGAAAGTAAAGCAGGCATTTATCTTGAAAAAGTGCGCCTAGACTCACGAAACACGTTGATCAGCTCCTTTCGCCCGTGGATACGTGCTGGACCCCCTGCACTAACACCCGGAGGAAGCCGCAGAGTGAAGATTCCATCTATGAGCGCACACACGCGCTGCAGCACTGCAGGGAGACGGAGCGGGAGAAGAAGCAGCTTTTCTATATCAGACGCCGCCAGCTCCCCACACTGCCCGCAGTGTCTCAATAGAGGTAGGGACAGAGCTAGCACGTTACCCTGGACTTTTTAACTCTTAAAGAGTGTAAGCAGTATTAACCTTTTTTTCCCCTACAGGTGCTTTTTTATCTTTCTAAACTGCGCTTTCTTTCATCTTTACTTCTCCCTTATACCTAGTTATATACCTTAGTTTTCATTTTTCACTATTACACATTGCAAGTTATATAAAGTGCCGACTCCCCTAATCACCAGTGTATACTCGATGTAAACCTGCCTTTCAGCGTCCCCTATGGAATTAGAGAAAGGGCTTTAACTGTAAGTACCAAAATTCTGTTTTTGTATGACCGAGAATCCTTTTCTCTGTCCATCAGAGCTCAAATGTACCGGAGAAGATAAGGCGTAAATTGGAGAAAAGACAATTTCAGAATCAGAAGCAATTGATAAAGCTAAAAGAGGCGATGGCAATGGTGGAGGACACTGAGCCATCACCTGACAGAAGCAGGGATGAGGTGAGTCAGAGGACAACCGTGGCGCCACCTGCTGGCTGAATGTGTGAGAAGAGGCTTCCTAGGGGACCACGGTGTGCTGACTAGATTGTTCATCCATTACACTGAAATGCTAATGCCAGGTGGTGCTCTAGAGCTGATATTCCTCTTTCCTCAGGGAGAAGGGCCAAGCAAGAAGAGGGTGGAACTAAAGTCTCAGGGTGACGGATTGGAGATGGGGTTAGAGGAAGAGGAGGAACAGAGTCCACCCACAAGGAAAATTAAGAAGAAATCTGCCCCTGAAGACTCACCGGTAACAGAACGCAATAAAATTAAGAAACGTGAAGTGTGACAGCAGGGGGATGAGGACTGCGCAGAGATGGGTCAAGGGCAGTCCTTGATGATGTCCACGTCATTTAATGAGTGCCTTAGATCTTGGAGGCTCCTGGATTAGAAGCTTAAATAGATGTATGCAATTAAATGTGCAATACGTAATAATCTTTTTCTATGACATATCCCAGAATCTCTTTCTCTGTACAATAGGCCTCAGAGGTGACATCGGATCAGGGTTTGGAGAAGAAGGACCAGATGGAGAGAAAGGAGAGGAGATTACCGGATAAGGACAGTGCAACCTCTTCTGATGGAGGCACAAATGAGGTGAGTCAGACCACCTGCTGGCTGAATGTGTGAGGGAGCCCATTAGGGGTATAAAGTGCAATGAATGCTAATCTGTCCTATCTGACGGACATTGTACGTGGCTCACATTTTGGTCACAGCGCTGGGTGGGTTTAGGCTCCTGACACTGCTGTTTCTGAGGGGGAGGAATTGTCCATGAGGAAGAGTGAGGCTGGTGAGCGCTTTGGTCTTCTTGGTGGGAAAAGCCTTTCGGGCAGCCCTACTGCACTCTGGACAGCCATTTCTAAGTGCCATACCAAGTTGCCTCTGGGCATTGTAGATCCAGGTCAGCACTGTGGCAGTTTGGAATTGGGATAGTTACTATCTAAGATGGTCTAGTCCATCTGTCCTGGCTAAACAGGTCAGCTTTTTAAGAGTCAGCTGCCCGCCTGCTTCCCGCACAGGGTGCATGCAGATCAAAGACACCATAAAGGTGTCTCTGATCTGCAAGCGCTGGAGAAATCTCTCGATGGTCGCCGACCATTGTAATATATGTTGGTTTGTTCCCTTTGTCACGCCTATTCTCCCTTTTTTCATAACTTTTTTAAGTCGTGATATTCAATTCTTGCCCATCAAATGTTTGGTGATAAATTTCACACCTTCTAATAGTTTTCTAAACTTGGTAATTTTCTCATCATTTTCTTCACCTGGTTGTCGGGGGGTGATGAAAGTGAAATTTAAAAAATAATGTTTATTTTTTTAAAATGAATGTCTTACTTAGATTAAGCGAGAGCTGCCTAAGCCAGAGCATACTTAAGAGGCTTACATTTTTGGGGTTGCAGAGTTAATGACTGCAGAGGTAATGACTGCTAGTTGTTCAAAAGTTAGTATCAGTTTTATAGGTAGCCTATACAGTAGGTGAGCATATGGGTGTGAGCTTAGGAGAGAGGTATATAGGCAGGTCCTGACAGAGAGTACTTCCTCTTGCAGAAGTTCTTTCAGCAACTCCAGACCAGCCTTAGGTAAGTACTGTCTGTATCCCCTCAACGCCCATTAATTTGCTGTGCAGATTCACGCACCACCGCCTTGCACAATGTCCCGTCCCCACCGTTCTGGTTCCCCCCTCCATTGTTTTGTGGATGGCTGGGTATGAGGTCACATGGCCACCCATGGCTGCTCTTTTGAGGCCCAGCCCCCCTCCCTGGCTTACAAGGCGGACGTAGTCGGGGGCCCCTCCCAGGCCACATCCAGGCCTGAGAACAGTACTCTCAGGTTGGCCCTGCGGCAGCCCTCTCCCTCCTGGTTTCCCGCGCCCCACAGACCCCAGTGGGTCCGGAGGCTTGGTGGGTCACTGCTGTTGGCGCCATTGCGGTGCCGCCGGCTCCCCTTCAGTGTCCCCAGGTGTCAGCGATAGGACTGGCACCAACACCTCTGCCTAACGTTGCCCTGTGGGTTTAGGTCCAGGCTGGTTGAAGAGTTGCCCCCACCCTGCCGATTTTAGCACCACGGGCATTGTGCAGGGTCTGGGGGTCTACAACTGCAGAACATGGGTTCAAGGGCCATTGCCGAGCCTGGTTCGGGTAGGACCAGGCGCCTACTGCAGCCCCGGCAGGGGTGTTTCAACTGGTATCTGCCCAATTTGCGGTTTCGTACACGTTCGCAGGTCCGGGCTATGGCCAAGGCAAGTGTATAGGAAAAAAGATGGGATCAACCTCCACCAGCGCTAGATAAAAAGAGAAACAACTTCCCTTGTTGTGTATATCAATTCCTCTTTGTAGGACACCGGCAATACACAGATTCTCTTCAGCTCACATTCAGGTGTACATGTGGAGAGAATATATAATCCACATAGTGTATACCGGTATTTTTAATAACACAACATATGAGTACATCAAATACAGACAAAAATGACAAGTAAAATCAAATGCATGCACACAATAAAATCCAAAAAGCAAGTGCAGATGGACAGGATAAATGCAGGGAATTACCAGCTATAGTGTGAACCATACGAATATAGTTCAAATTGCGTATGTATAGTCACCAGGTGGCCCGGGTACCATCAGGATCCAAACACCGCAAAAGGTAAGGCGTCCTTCACAATCCGTCCAGTCTCCTTCGCTTGGCCGCCGACGCGTTTCAAACCCTGTCTGGGTCCTTTTTCAAGGCGTAATCAGTGTGCATTATCAAAGTCTTTTTATACCATTTCTATTGGTCCCACGACGTCACGCGCCGCCGCTGTGCCGTCCGGCACTTCCGGGTATGTCGCGTCATTCACGTGATGACGCGCACGTTCCATGCGTCATCACGTTATCCCACGATGGTGCTATGGGCATTTTGGAAGCTCCGTAGCGTGACCTCATATGGGTCACGTGATCGGAGGAATACGCCACTGTCCAAGTCCATAGAAAAAAGAGCAGGCCGGCTCCACACGGAGTCACCTGACCTACAGGCGGATGGTCTCAATAGGCTGATTCCAGGACACTTCCGCCCTTACCTCGTCCCTATACATAACATCATGACCTTAAAGGGAAATGGAAATATAATATAAATGAATATATAAATATGATTAAAAGCACGCATCATATTGCTAAAATCCATAAAAAGGTAGAAAAAAGGAAATAGTTGGAAATTTAAAGAAACCATTTTAACTCAAAGTCAGAGTTGATACCGTGAGGTTTTAAAGTATTAAAATTGTAGATCATCTGCATTTCTAGTTTGGCTAATTGTACATCCATGTCTCTCCTACGGCAGTGTCCCTCTACATATTTAATACCTAAAAACATTTTAATCTGTGAGGGGGAACTGCCATGATGTATTTTGAAATGCTGTGATAATGAGTGGGTCTCCACCCCCTTTTTTATATTTCTAATATGTTCACTTAGTCTTATTTTCAGGGGGCGAGAAGTTCTGCCTATATAGAATAGATTACATGTACAGCCCACCAAGTAAACTACGTTTTTCACATTACATGTAATAAACTCCTTGATCTGATGTTCTATCCCATTAATGAGGACTCTCTCTACCTTTCTCTCTCCTTTAATATTAATACAGGCACTGCAGGTCCCACACCTGTGGAACCCCTTTGTTCTTATTACCCTTCTCCCTGTGTTGGAGGGATGCATGCTTCTGGTTAGATGGTTCCCCAGATTTGCGGCCCTTCTGTAAATAAAGGAGGGTTTGGCAGGTAGGTCCATCCCTATAATTGGGTCTTTTCTCAATAGATTCCAATTTTTTCTAATAGAGGATTCCAATTTTTATGTTGACAACTATAGTCAGTTATAAAGGCATATTGTTTTGAATCACCTTGTGCCAGTTGTTTTTTATCCTGCAGAAGTACATTCCGGTCTATCAAGTCCACTTTTTCTCTATCCCTTTCTATATTGGCCGCACTATATCCACTTTCTTTAAATTTAGCCACCATAGCAAGGGATTGTTCTTTGTACATAGCATCCTCAGTACAATTTATCTTGATCCTTTTAAGCTGTCCCTGAGGTATGCAGTCTAACCAATTCTTATGGTGGCAACTGTCTATACTAATATAACTCTGAGAGTCGGTGGGTTTAGTGAATGTTTTTGTTTTTAATCGGCCTTCTTCCACATAAATTGTTAGATCCAAAAAATTTACTGTCACCTCACTAATAGAAAACGTGAACTCAATATTCAAATTATTAGAGTTAAGATATGTACAGAAATGATCCAATGCGGCATGTCCTCCCCTCCATAAAAACAGCACATCATCTATGTACCGGGTCCAGGACACCAGGCTCGCCCCAAATGGATTATTATTCCATATAAAGTCACGCTCCCAACCGCCCATGAAAAGGTTGGCGTAACTTGGGGCGAACCTGGTGCCCATAGCCGTCCCGACCCGCTGTACATAGAAATCTCCTTTAAACATAAAATAGTTGTTGTTTAAAATAAAAGTGACGGTTTGTATTAAAAACTCCTGGAGATTGCTGTCTAAAGTGCTGCTGCATAAAGTGCTTTTTATGGCTTCAATCCCATGCTGGTGATTAATAATAGTGTACAAAGACTTAACGTCCGCTGTAACTAGAATGTGTCCTTCTTCCCACTCCAAATGTGGTATCTTTTGTAGTAGGTCTTTGGTATCACGTAGATGGGAAGGATTGTTAAGGACCAGCGGTTGGAGATAGTAGTCGATAAACTCCGATATGTTGGAAGTTACCGACTCTATCCCGGCCACTATGGGGCGCCCTGGAGGTGCCAAGGGGTCCTTGTGCACTTTGGGCAAGACATAGATGACCGGGATTACAGGCTCCGCAATCCATAAAAATTTAAGTTCCTTGTCCGTTATGGTCCCATTTTGATGGTACATATCTAATAATATTTTTAAGTTATCCATAATTTTTTTTGTAGGATCGGACCTTAATTTTTGATATGTTTCTTTATCACCTAATTGTCTGAGGATTTCGTTTTCATACCAGGGAGTGTCCATTATAACTATTCCCCCGCCTTTGTCGGCGGGTTTTATAGTAATCTCTCTATTATCTTTTAAGTTTTTCAGAGCATTACGTTCTCTGAAAGTGAGATTAGATTTTTTGTTGTTTTTTAGATCCATTTTCTTAACATCTTCCTGTACTAACTGGCTGAAAGATTCCACCCAGTTACCTTTGATATGGGCTGGGAAGAATATAGATTTGGGTTTAAAAGGGGTACCACCTTGTATAGCCTCACTATTATCCAACTCAGTGGATTTGAAAAAAATTTTTAGACATATTTTTCTCACAAATTTGTTGATGTCAACAAATGTGTTAAATTTGTTGAGGGTGGCCGAAGGGGCATATTTGAGCCCTTTTTGAAGTACACTTAATTCTTCTGGAGTTAATACATGTTGGCTTATATTGAAAATTTTGACTTGTTGTCTTGCTGTTATGTCCCCATTATTTATAGATTTTTTTGTGATTTTATTGGGTATCTTGGGCCTCTTTTTCCTTTTGTTCTTTTTCTTTTTGCCGCCCCTGGTACCCCTGGAGGTGCGTTTTTTTATTGTTGTTTGGGACGGTGGCCCTGACGTTTCCCTAAAAAATAATGGCGTTCTTCCTCTTCCTGTCTTAGGGGTTTATATCTATTATTGGTGTATCTATCCTCTCTATAGTTCCACTCATTTTGGTCTACTTCATGGTACCTCTCTTCTATCTGGTTCGCATTTAAATGCGAGGGTTTCTTGTTTCTATAGTTTCTAGTCATCCTTTTGCTAAAATCATCCATTTCCCTGAAATGATCATAACTGTCATATTTTCTAGGGTTATTTCTCTGCTGTTTAACATATATTGGTGGGGTTCTTCTTTCCCTTCCAAAATGTACCTTTTGTTGTTGCTTCTCTCTTTTATTATATCTGTCAGGGGATCTAGGATATACATGATCCCTATTCCTCTCTTTTCTCCATTGTTGTTTGTACCCCTCTATTTGTCTCTTTGGGGTTTTTTCTTTTGGCCTCGGGGTATTAAGGGGGCAGGTAGTGTCATGTTCTATATCAGATGTAGATGTTTCCCCCTCCTCATCGTAATTATCATCTTGCGATCCCTTTTTGTCTCTGATGAATTTGCGCATCTTTTTATCTAATATGATTTTTTCATTCTTTTTCAGACTATTCTCTATTCTTGCCTCCAAGGTTTTAAACTCGGGCATATTTTCAAAAGGAACAAGTAGATCTTTATACTTTTTGATGTCTTTATCTAATGCATTTAACTCTATCCTTCGCTCTTCTACAATTAACTCCATCAACTGGAAAGAGCAACTTCTTGTTATTTTTATCCACTTATCTCTAAATTTCTCAGAAGCGGAGCTAAAAGATGCCTCTTTTTTGATTTTTAGACCTTTGGGTATAAGTTGGTGGGCAATGTATTGCTCCATTGTTACTGTTTCCCACCATACTTTGTTTTCTTTTAGGAGGACTTGTTCTAATTTTTTCATCACTCCCTCTAGACTTTCGTCTAGGAGTTCTATATGTTCCCCTCCATCCCCAAAAAGTTTCTCAAACATAGAGCGTCTGTGGTCTTTATGTTTAAACATGTTTGCTGCACTTACACAATGCACTCTATAGAGAAAAACAGATCTAGATAATATTAAGAAAAGAGTAGATGTGTCGGGTGCGCACCAGCTGCAGGGGTGATTATATCCCTAGGGTGTTTCTCTGACACCCAGAAAGACAAGTGTATAGGAAAAAAGATGGGATCAACCTCCACCAGCGCTAGATAAAAAGAGAAACAACTTCCCTTGTTGTGTATATCAATTCCTCTTTGTAGGACACCGGCAATACACAGATTCTCTTCAGCTCACATTCAGGTGTACATGTGGAGAGAATATATAATCCACATAGTGTATACCGGTATTTTTAATAACACAACATATGAGTACATCAAATACAGACAAAAATGACAAGTAAAATCAAATGCATGCACACAATAAAATCCAAAAAGCAAGTGCAGATGGACAGGATAAATGCAGGGAATTACCAGCTATAGTGTGAACCATACGAATATAGTTCAAATTGCGTATGTATAGTCACCAGGTGGCCCGGGTACCATCAGGATCCAAACACCGCAAAAGGTAAGGCGTCCTTCACAATCCGTCCAGTCTCCTTCGCTTGGCCGCCGACGCGTTTCAAACCCTGTCTGGGTCCTTTTTCAAGGCGTAATCAGTGTGCATTATCAAAGTCTTTTTATACCATTTCTATTGGTCCCACGACGTCACGCGCCGCCGCTGTGCCGTCCGGCACTTCCGGGTATGTCGCGGCGGTCGCGTCATTCACGTGATGACGCGCACGTTCCATGCGTCATCACGTTATCCCACGATGGTGCTATGGGCATTTTGGAAGCTCCGTAGCGTGACCTCATATGGGTCACGTGATCGGAGGAATACGCCACTGTCCAAGTCCATAGAAAAAAGAGCAGGCCGGCTCCACACGGAGTCACCTGACCTACAGGCGGATGGTCTCAATAGGCTGATTCCAGGACACTTCCGCCCTTACCTCGTCCCTATACATAACATCATGACCTTAAAGGGAAATGGAAATATAATATAAATGAATATGAAGGCAATTGGTACCACCCCAGCATTTCGGCCTGGCTCATACCTCCCTGCAGCAGACGTTCCCTGTCTCCATGACCTCATTGTTGGCCCCGTTGCTTGCTACCTGTTTTCCCTTGTCCCATGGGCCCCAGACCACTTGGTCCTTTAATGCCCACATAGTGTGCCTGAGTCACCGGCATTTTCGGGTTAACCCTTTGGCGGCCATGCGGCGCCTTGGCAGCAGCACAATTGTTGGCAGCAGCCTTTCGGGACTGTGCAGCCTGCATTTAATGCCTACCCCCCCCCCCCCTCCCTGTGGCTGCCGCCATATATCATGTCGGCTGGCGGTGGTGCCACTCCTGCTCCAGTCGATTGCGGTGCAGCCTCAGGGGATGCGGGTACTGCGTCCATGAATGTAACATCTTCTTTTGTTTCCCAGGAAGGTTTACCCAGGTTGGCGGTGGGAGCCTTTGATTCTCCAGAGCTGACCGCAATGGATACGAATGTGGCAGTTACACCTGTCGTTAAGGATGCTCAACCTGCTCCCTTATCAGTACCTCCCGTGGTGCCTGGGGCAACCAGGGATGACGTCTGGTCGGATGGTCCATCTGCTCTGGTTCCAATGTCTGGTCCTCCCATTGTCATTCCCTCCCCTGGTGTGTCAGCGGCCGCTGGAGCAGCCGAAGCTGGGGCTTCCGTCAGACCTACAGATGAGGGTCCCGCGCCAGGAACTGGTGAGCTTAATACTGCACATGTCTCCACTTCAGTGTCGTACTCTATAGACAGCTCCGCTAGGAGCTACGAGAAAGCTAGTTGCGCGCGAGGTCACCAAGAAAGTGGGGAAGGCTAACGCGCCTAATAAGGCGGCAGCTCCAAAGGAACCCTCTTTGCATGGGGAGATGTGCATTGCTTAAACACCGCAGTGACTAGGGGTCTGCGTAAAAGGGTTAGTAGAAAGGTACATCTTCATGATAAATGAGATGTTTTTGAAGTACAGGGGGTTCGTCTGGAGGGATTACGACTGTAAATTTCTTCATAATCTGGAGGGTAATGCTCTCGGTTTCAAGGATGTGGAGATTTGACTGGAGGTCACCAGCCAGACCCCCACTGCCGAGTCACTAGTTAAGAATCCCTATCCTGTTCGGTGAAAGGAAAGTGCTTTGCATACAGTGACTCCAAGTGCACAAGAGGTGCGAGTTGTCGGTTCCGACACACTTTCGAGTGTTCGGAGCTGGTCACCCTGCCAAAGAGTGCAAGTCTGCCCCTTCTGGTGCCCTCGCATGCCCACTCCCGATTAGAGTCTCCGCTGTCGTGGTGGTTGTCCCGGTACCCGAATAGGCAGGATGTAGAATTCCTTCTCAAGGGTTTTAGTTTGGGGTTTCATTTGCCCATTGGGGAGGAGGTTACTGATGTTTTACGCAGGAATTTGCGTTCGGCTATGGAGTTGCCCAATGTGGTGAGACAAAAGGTGGACACTGAGATAGCTTTGGGCAGCATGTGTGGACCTTTTGACTCAGCCTTTGCCCAAATTGTGCATTTTCCCACTAGGGGTGGTGCCCAAGAAGATGTTGGGCAAGTTTCGGATGATCCAGCACCTGTCTTAATCACACGGGTGATCTGTGAATGATGCAATTCCTGCTGAATTCTGCCGTGTCCGTTACCAGCTCTTCAATGCGCCCCACGACATAATCCAGGGTTTTGGTCAAGGTGCCCTTTTGGCCAAACTGGATGTGGAATCTGCTTTCCGCCTCTTGCCCCTCCACCCCAATTCATTTGGGTTCATGGGCTTCCGGTTAGAAGGGTATATTTATATTGACCATTGCTTGCTCATGGGTTGTTCCATCTCTTGTGCCTATTTTGAGAAATTTAGCATGTTTTTACACTGGTGTATTAAGGAGGGTATGGCCATGATGGCGTTGACCACTATCTGGACAATTTTCTTTTTGTAGGCACATGGGATGGTTCTGCTTATCAGGAGTTGCTTAGTTTTGCGGGGTCACTCTTTAAGGAATTGAGGGTCCCGGTGGCGGAAGACCAGATGGAGGGCCCATCCACTTGTTTGTATTACCTCGGTATAGAGGTGGACACGGTGGTCGGTTGTTGCCGGCTCCCTGTGTACAAAGTTGCCCGTCTTCAGGGTCAGTTGGAGGAATGTCTGGGGTTAGTCAGGGTTAGGCTCCGCCAAGCGCAGTCCCTGTTAGGGTCCCTATATTTTGCCTGCCTGGTCATCCCGATGGGGCGGGTTTTTTGCAGGAAGCTTGAGATGGTTACGGCGGGGATTTCCAGCCTGCATCTAACCATTCACTTGTCTGGGGAGATGAAGGGTGACCTCCGGGTGTGGTCCTCCTTTTTGGAGTCACGGCCCGATTCTAGTACCCGTTTGCAATTGCACACAGATGCGGCCGGTTCTGCTGGTTTCTGTACCTTTTTTTCCGGGGGAGAGTGGTGCGTTGGGTCCTTGCCCCCCTCCTGAGTCGCCTGCGGTTTTACAAGGAATCTGTTTCGGTACTCTTTACCTAGAAGGGCGCCCACGATTTTGATCATGGGCATCGCAGGTAAAAAAATTGCAAAGATTGCATTGCATGCGGCCAAAAAATCGCATGCGATGCGATCGACGCGATTACCGCGATTTTACATGGGGAACAATGTTAAATGGGTCAATTGACCCGATTTAACACTGGGAACAATGTTAAATGGCCCACAGACCCCAAATAGCCACCCTGGGCACCCCCAATTGTTAACGCCACCCCACGATCAACGTGAACCCGAAGCGTGGCGAGCACAGCGGTACGCGTCCTCCGACCTTTTTATACCCCCACTATCCACGTCGGCGTGGAGTTGAGAATAGATAGTGTGGCGAGCGCAGCGAGCCACCGAGCCCGAAGCGTGGCGAGCGCACGCGGATACCTGTGAAGCCCGCGAAGGGACACGTTTACCTGTGAAGGTATCGGCGTTCCCTCGCCGGGCTCGGTGGCTCGCTGCGCTCGCCACACTATCTATTCTCAACTCCACGCCGACGTGGATAGTGGGGGTATGAAAAGGTCGGAGGACGCGTACCACCGCCCCTCGCGGGCTCGCTGCGCTCTCCACGCTTCGGGTTCACGTTGATCGTGGGGTGGAGTTAACAATTGGGGGTGCCCAGGGTGGCTATTTGGGGTCTGTGGGCCATTTAACATTGTTACCAATGTTAAATCGGGTCAATTGACCCATTTAACATTGTTCCCTATGTAAAATCGCGGTAATCGCGTCGGTCGCATCGCATGCGTTTTTTTGGCCGCATGCGATGCGACCGACGCGATTTACATTTTAACATGGGTTTAAATGGGAAATCGCTGGCATCGCATTGGTCGCATCGCAAATGGCATGCGATGTACATGCGATGCCCGCGATGGGCGCCCTTCTAGGTAAAGAGTACCTCTGTTTCTCTTGGAGCGGTTTCCCATTATAGTTGCCGTAGAGTTGTGGGTGCCTCAGTTACCCGGCAGGACAATTTGTTTTTTGGTGCAACAAAAATGGGAGTTGTTCAACTGAAAAATAATCAGCGCGCGTCCTAGCCGCAGGCCTTGCGGCTGCTGCAATACTTAGTGCTGAAATGCCTGCAGTCCTAGATAGATTTTCTGTAGCACATGTTCCGGGCGTGGACAACTGCATAGCCGATGCGCTTTCCCGCTTTGACTTTGGGTGTTTCCAGGTGTTGGTGCCAGTAGCATCTTCTGTATTTATAGATTATAGAACAGGGATGACTGACTTAGCCCGACAATCCTTGGCTCCTTCTACGCCCCCGGGCCTACTCAGCTGCCTGGCAGGATTGGGAGGTGCATCGCCTTAGGTTTGAGGTTCAGGGTAAGTCGGAGGAATATTACTTGCTGGTTTTCATTTGGGATCATTACTGCCGGGGCAGGGCCAAGGCGGCCATGGTTGCCACCTAGGCAGGTATTGCTTTTCATGCGCGACTGCGGGGGATTTCCATGATCCCACTAGGTCATTTGTGCTGGGTAAGGCTCTGCATGGATGGGCTAAGGAGCGCCCCTCCAGTGCCGATTCGTGCAGGCCTATTGATCTGCGACTGCTGCAGGAGTTGATAGGGGAACTAGCAGCCGTTGCTGGCTTTCCTTTTGAGTCCACGCTTTTTAGTTGGCAGTTTTCTCCAGCTTTCTTTGGCGCATTCTGGATTAGCGAGCTGGTGGTGGCCAGCAAGGGGTCGTTAACCATGGGCCTTCTGTTCACGGACGCAGTTTTTGCAGAGGGTTCACTCATGTCAGAGATACCTCGGTCAAAAACAGACCAGCAGGGCCATGGCAAGTTTGTCACACTGTGGGCTCATGAGGAGCCAGCATTGTGCCCTGTGACTATAGCCACTAGCTACGCTCCTTCTAGGCCACAGGGCAGACCCCAGTGGTGGTTGCATGGAGACTGGGCTCTGCTTACCAAGTATCAGTTTAATGCGGTGTTTAAGCATTGCTTGCATCATTTAGGTCTGGATGAGGAGGAGTACGGGACACACTCTTTCCGCATTGGGGCTGCTACCTGCGCGGAGGCCTAGCGGGCTTTCTGACTCTTCCATTCAGGCAATGGGATGATGGAAGTCCGCTGCATTTAAGAAGTATATGAGATTAGGTAAGATTTAGATGTAGTGCGCCTGTTGCGCTGACCCAAAAATGCTGTTTACCCGCCTAATATACTTGTATTCTATTTTTATAATGTATTAATTTTTACTGACGTGAGCTCCTTTTTTCTTTCAGCTTCCCGTTCAATACCCCCGGGACAGATGTGGGTAGTCGGCAACTCATTTGTTTTTGGGGCCGAACAGCACCCTTCAGCTAGATGGGCTTTTGAGTTGTCCAGTGGACGTACAGTTAGGTGGTTCGGAGTCAGGGGCCTTAGGTGGTCCGGTTTGCTGGCTCTCCTGGATAGACAAGAGAGGGCATGGGGACGCCCTGCGGTAGTGGTGATTCATCTAGGGGGGGGACGATCTGTGCCAGATGAAGAGCATTGAGATGATTTTGGCGATCAAGGCGGACTTCCTTGAGCTATTTCGCCGTTGGCCTTCGGTCCATTTAGTCTGGTCAGATATTCTTCCCCGCATGGTTTGGCAGGGGGGCGTTCAAGTCTCCGCGATCAATAAGACCAGAAAGAAGGTGAACTGTGCTGTGTCGAAGTTCATTTTGTCTGAAGGGGGTTCGGCCATTCGTCATCCTTTGTTGGTGCGGGCCAGCCCACCGTATTATGCTAGCGATGGTGTCCACTTGACTACTTTGGGTTTAGGGGTGTTTTTGGGGGATATTTTTTCGTGCGTAGTTTAGGTTAGTGGACAATTAGATTGGTCTTCATTGGGTGGTATGCGTTGGCTCTTAAAGCCTCTCAAGGATGTCTCTTAAAGCCTCTCAAGGATGTCTCTTAAAGCCTCTCAAGGCCTCTTGCAGTACAGCGTCACGGTCCAGCAGTCACATGTGGCATAAGTGGGCATTGGGAGACACTGCCCCTGGAAAAGACGGCGGATATGTCCTGGCTTTGCGGGGGGGGGGACAATTTGGGCACTCCTTCACGGGAGTGTCCACACCGGCCAGACAAGGGGTGGTGAGCCATCCCAACATTAGGTTGTGCTGTAGTCCACTGGGACGTCTCGGTCGTCACCATATTAATATTGATTAGTTGGGGCATTTATGTCGCTGCCATTGCGATGTGACTAGAGCTGGACATTACGTTGTACCTTATTGCCAGCCCTTTAAGAGGGATCATACCACGTAAAAAAAAAAAATATATATATCCTTTAAATATAATGCTTTGGTGTCGGTGTCTTTATTGCGTCAGTGTGAGTTTTTTTAGTTAAGCTAGATTAATGTGTTTTTTATAAGGGGTTAAGAATAAACTTAAAAAAACACATTAAATACAATAGAGTATAGGCACAGATCCTCCCCACCAATAGAGTATAGGCACAGATCCTCCCCACCAATAGAGTATAGGCACACATCCCCCCATAGAGTATAGGCACACATCCCCCCATAGAGTATAGGCACAGATCCTCCCCACCAATAGAGTATAGGCACACATCCCCCCATAGAGTATAGGCACAGATCCTCCCCACCAATAGAGTATAGGCACACATCCCCCCATAGAGTATAGGCACACATCCTCCCCACCAATAGAGTATAGGCACAGATCCTGCCCACCAATGGAGTATAGGCACAGATCCTGCCCACCAATGGAGTATAGGCACAGATCCTGCCCACCAATGGAGTATAGGCACAGATCCTGCCCACCAATGGAGTATAGGCACAGATCCTGCCCACCAATGGAGTATAGGCACAGATCCTGCCCACCAATAGAGTATAGGCACAGATCCTGCCCACCAATGGAGTATAGGCACACATCCCCCTTGATTATAGAGTACATTTCAGGTGTTGACCTTCAATGGTCAACCCAATGAATGTCAACATTAAAAGGTTGATCTAATAATCATATCCTGCAGCTTCTTGTGTCCACACATTGCATTTTAACAGGAATAAAATGAGTGGGGGTCCCCCATATTTTAAGGACCAGCACTGGGCTCTTGAGCTAGCCTTGGTTCCCAAAATACAGGGGACAAAATGAGTGAGGTCCACCGCATTTTAGGGACCAGCACCAGGCTGCACTAGCAGGGGGTGTAAACAGCCAGGGGACTTGACAGGGTCCCATGGCCAAAGCATAAGTCAGCCCAGGCCGGGAGTTCTTAGAGAGGTGCGGACCCCACAAAATAAAGGGGTTCCTCCTATCGAGGACATCCCAGGCTTGAGCTGAAGTACCCGGACCACCACTGCTGATGGGGGACACACACATTTCACTGACACTAATGGGGGACCGCACCACTGCCACAAACCCCCCCCCCCCCCAGCACACTGCTGCACAGTATGCACTTGCAGAGGAGGCGGGCACAGCAGAGATTGGCTGAACTCACTGACACACTGCTGGCCCCTCCTTTCCCACTGGCCGGACTCCCTGCTGCTGCCAGAGTCCGGGGACTGCAAAGTGCCAGTGAGAGGCAGCAGATCCGGGAGGCTTGTGACAGAACCAGATTGCTCAAATTAGGGTATTAAGCAAAGAATGGGAAAAGTAAGGGCATGATAATACTATAAGACGACCAAAGTAAACAAAAAAAAAAAAATGAATAGCGCACCTGACCGTTTCTATGCCGCCCATCTGCAAGCGGGGGGAAAAACCCCAAAGCCAAAGATTTGAATACCCCCCATTGTCTTTCATGAAGAGTCAGATTAAGATTTCTACCAAAGAAAGAATGAAAGAATTCTTCTAAGCGCTGAAGGGCGGTTACTGCAGCTGCTCTCTACACGGGATTTACTCATTCCCAAGGAAGCACAGAAGACCTGATACAAAGGTTTAGACGGTGCTGGGAGTGCTGCATATAATTAGACATACATACAAATAGATAAAGTAATGATCCTAATATCTGCATCTGTCCATATGAAGGGTTAGTTGCTCTTTGTTAGAAGTATTATGCAGATGTTAATGCTGCCATTACTATTGTGCTTGCAGTGGTTTAGTTCAATAAAGCCTCATACTAATCACTAGGAGTATCCAGCATTGATGGTGTTAGTAGTAAATTAGTGGCAAAGTCCAGCATTAAAGATAGTGTTAGTTTGTTACTATTCGTGTAACACAGAGGAGGAATATTGACCACTCCCAGGGGTGCATGGTCTCCTCCAATAACTCGCAGGCTGGAGTGCCCCTTGTGCTCTTAATAAACTGGATTCCTCCAATATCCACTGGGCACCTGTTTTGGCGTTCCCTCTGGTCAGCATGCGTCCAGTTGCCATACGTGGAGGGATCGGTTACAGCAATGCCGGCCGGCAGTCGTTTCAGTGGGCAGGAAATAGTAATGATCGGACGTGTTTCCCCACATGCGTATCTCTGCGGCTTTCTCAAAGATCGGGTTAGATCTGCCGTCTGTCAGATCCCATTAAGAAGCAGCTGGTTTCCCACTTGGGGTTAGATCTGCCGTTTGTCAGCTCCCATTAAGAAGCCGCTGGGTTCCCACTTGGGGTGGCTTTTGCAGACACATGGTCTGATTTGCACTTCCTCACAGTTCCGTTCCAGGCCCCAGCCTTGTTGTCATCCCTTCACAGGGTCTGTGCGTTCCACATGACATTGTTCATACAGATCACATGATCGCAACATAGCCTTGGCGGACTTTATTACTTCATTGTTTTAAAGAGGGAGTATCGTGATTGTCCCGATGTTTGTCATAAAGTTCTCATTATATACCCGTAAAACAGAACCCAAAAGTATAGACATAAATATGGATATAAGAAAATGTATGATATAAGTTTTGTCTATTTTATACTTGGCTATTGGCTCACATCAAACAAAATCTATACATTGCCTGAAAGTTAGCTTTATAGATAACTAACAAACACTTCCTGTCTTATTGTCACGGAATAATAATTACTATGATACTGGATTACCATTATTGCCAATTATTTTCTACAGTGCATATTGAATAATCATATTGATAGTTGATACATTAATCCATGTGCAAGCAGCGTATATACAGTATTAAAGGCTCTACTCGCTAATTTCTCAGCGGTATATATTAATAGAGAACGGGACTGGACCAAAGAGAAAGGAAAAAGTATATAAAATATTGGTGATTACTCTCATATTTAACCCCTTATTTTATACATAAATACATGAATATAGTCCCCACATCTCTGTCGGGGAAGGGGGAGGGAAAGAGTTGGCAATATATCACCAATATCAGAGATCAGGTAATGTATGTTAAATGAATAATAAATCAATAGACAGTTATGCCTATGCCTAAGAGATATTATTATAATATAATGTGGGTGGTGTCCTTACAGTCCGTGTAACCTCTGCTCCCGCGCCACCCAATAGAACCCACATTACTACAGAGAGTTTATAAGAGAGGAAAAATTAAGATCTTTGGGTCCAGGGGAAAGGCCATAGGGTGGAGCAAGCAAATTCATATTTCTACTGGTTTGCCAACCGGTGCTGCAGCAGGGGAAACGCTGGAACGCAGCCCAGATGGACCTTGGGTCCTGTGCACCAACACCCCTTAGTGCTTCACCGGAGGCAATTTTTTTTTTTAATTCTTTATTTTCTAAGATAATCAATACAAAGTATAGTCACATTAGATACAAGGAATGTACCATTCTCTTTTTTTCCATATTAAAACTAGAACAAATAAAAAAGAAACCATGAGGGAGGGTGCAGACCGGAAATGGGAAGAGTAAGAAGAAGGGAGGGGCAAAGGGGAAAGACAGGGGAGAGGGAAAAGGGGGAAAAGAGGGTGTCACGGACCCACCGGTCGCCTGCTCCGATACGTCAATCTGAGCAGCTCCGGCCGTGACTGGGGTTCACTTAGGACACTCGGGTCCTTTCCTTGAGGTACACTGCCACCAGCCAAAACCTGATTTTAGCGCCTGAAACTGCGCAAGGGGCGGCTTGGCTCGCCCCTGACCACACAATGCAATATAACAATGGTAACGTTTTCCAGCCTTTCTCTTCTGAGGCTAATGAGTCTTAGGAACACAGAACCAGAACTGAGAATATGTATTATTTATTCCTAGAAATACTACAGAGCTTTAGAAAATAGGTACAAGATTTTACAATGATTTTAAAAGTACACACAACGATTAAATGCAATTTCAGAGATAAAATAAAAAGGGGAAAAAAGACAGAACCGTATCTTACAATCCTGACGTGGGGGGGTTCTCCACAAGAAATCTCTGGTCGCTTACAGCCTGATTGCTAGACCCCCAGGTAGTGACACTGACTATAGGGAGAAGGGTCTTAGTTATACCTGGTAGACTCCCTCCTCCCTCCCACCCTTGGGATTCCACTCTTTCCATGCTGAAGGAGTGTGGAAGGTCCCTGGCAATGTATCTTCTACAGTCTGCTGTTTTCAAAGTGATTGATCATCCTTCCTTGCATAGCAGACCCACTGATAAGAGATGTGAAGGAAGGGGACAAACTCTAACCTCTTCTTCTGGACCATGGTTTATGAGGGGCTCAGATCTTATCTTACATCCTAACTCCGGAGGAGTCCACAGATGTCACACTGAGGGAATACAGGCCTCAAACTCAAACCAGGGTCACCTAGAGTTTACATACAAGACATGTCCTGATTCCAATACTCACAGGAGACATAACTATTACACCAATATCAGACATACATTGACTGGACAGATAATCCTAACAGGAGGCATACGTTAATTTGATCGATCACCTGATCTGATCGTTACACCTAAATGTCACGGACCCACCGGTCGCCTGCTCCGATACGTCAATCTGAGCAGCACCGGCCGTGACTGGGGTTCACTCAGGACACTCGGGTCCTTTCCTTGAGGTACACTGCCACCAGCCAAAACCTGATTTTAGCACCTGAAACTGCGCAAGGGGCGGCTTGGCTCGCCCCTGACCACACAATACAATATAACAATGGTAACGTTTTCCAGCCTTTCTCTTCTGAGGCTAATGAGTCTTAGGAACACAGAACCAGAACTGGGAATATGTATTATTTATTCCTAGAAATACTACAGAGCTTTAAACAAAATGGTTACAAGACATTACAATGATTTTAAAAGTACACACGAGTTTTAAATGCAAATTTCAGAAATAAAATAAAAAGGGAAAAAAGACAGAACCGTATCTTACAATCCTGACGTGGGGGGGTTCTCCACAAGAAATCTCTGGTCGCTTACAGCCTGATTGCTAGACCCCCAGGTAGTGGCACTGACTATAGGGAGAAGGGTCTTAGTTATACCTGGTAGACTCCCTCCTCCCTCCCACCCTTGGGATTCCACTCTTTCCATGCTGAAGGAGTGTGGAAGGTCCCTGGCAATGTATCTTCTACAGTCTGCTGTTTTCAAAGTGATTGATCCTCCTTCCTTGCATAGCAGACCCACTGATAAGAGATGTGAAGGAAGGGGACAAACTCTAACCTCTTCTTCTGGACCATGGTTTATGAGGGGCTCAGATCTTATCTTACATCCTAACTCCGGAGGAGTCCACAGATGTCACACTGAGGGAATACAGGCCTCAAACTCAAACCAGGGTCACCTAGAGTTTACATACAAGACATGTCCTGATTCCAATACTCACAGGAGACATAACTATTACACCAATATCAGACATACATTGACCGGACAGATAATCCTAACAGGAGGCATACGTTAATTTGATCGATCACCTGATCTGATCGTTACAGAGGGTCAGGAACAGGGACAAATATAACACTATTTCTTGCATATATAATAAAATATAGATAAATACAAATTGCAGTTATTTAAAAATACAAAAACAAAGGAAAACTTGCTGCAAAAAAGAGGTGAAGCCCCGTGGGGATGCAGGGACGGCCCGGTACAGCCGAAATAGCCACACCAGCCATAGAAACGCACTAAGAACGGTCACCGGTAATAGAAGGAAAAGATACGGGAGCCATATGTAGGAGTCAAGGACCCCAGACTATATCGAATTTATGGGGACGGTCAAGGAAGTAATAGGTGATTTTTTTTCCATTGCAGCTATGGACCAGACAGTTAATTAGGGCCCCTTTTGTGGGGGGGTGGTATGGAACACTTCCAGCAATAATGAATTTGGCTGCGGTCAGTATATGGGATAGTAACTTATTCAAGGAAAGGTCTAAGTCACGAAAAGGAACGACCATGGGTCTAAGGAGAGTGAGATACCTGAAGTAGATTTCAGGAGCAGGGCTATCATAGTCCAAAAAGTGGAGATAGGACACATCCACCAAATACTGAAAAGTGTCCCTGTATGGCCACAATTCCGCCAGAACACAAGGGTAGAGGTAGTATTGTACCATCTTTAGTATAGTTTGTAAGATTTTTCTTTAAGTCATGTGGAGATAGAGCTTTTAGCTATGTCCTCTTGTACCTCATTCCAACAAGAGTCATCAGGCAGCTTCCCAAGGTCCAGCTCCCAATCCCTTTTGTGGGCGGCTAAGAGAAACAGCAGTGGCTTTCATTAACATTGAATATACAGAAGATATCAAGCCCCGGTGTAGAGGGCAGTTCAGACATAAAGACTCAAATGGGTTGGGGGTACAGAGCACATCAGCTTGAGGGAGAGACCAAAGAAAATGCCGGAGCTGAAAATACTCAAAATGGGAGGAGATATCGAGAGAAATAAGTGTTTGATATCATCTATAGAAGCTCACGAGCACTGTACAGTAAGGTCATAAACTACCCGAAGGCCAGCTAAGCTCCATGTTTTGAATAGGTGGGGGGAGTTACCTGGGGGAAAAGCGGGATTATTCCATAGAGGAGTAAGAGGGGAGCAAGCAGAGGAGAATTTGTAGGCAGAATAAGAAGAATCCCAGATCGCCGCGCAGAATCTGAGATGGCAGTATAGTAGCCAACAGAGACCTATGAGGCTTGGGTAGACACCATAAAGAGGCCAAAGAATGAACCCCTAAATAAGCAGCCTCCAAGTCAACCCAAGAGATAGATCATAGAGGAGCCACCAGAGGCAATTTTAAGATTACGTTGGTAGAGTCCTTAGGCACGAGGCGGTGGAAGCCCAGAAAGACGACTTCTTTTACTCCATCCATCAGATTGTGAAAGGCAAATCCCTGAATAAGCAATGCATGTAATCCCAATCATGTGGAGATCATGGAGTGAGATGAAGACCTGCTGATCAGCAAAATCTGTCGCAATTGATAGACACACCGTCATATTTTACCTCAAATCCCACTTGATCCCATTGCAGCAAGTTTCACTTCAGATTGTTCTAGGTTTATCTAGGGAAGTACAAGAATTTAGCCACCCTGCAGCTTTGTAGTGTCCTTTCCTTAGTATTTGCATTTGGTACTTATGATGTATCTTGCTTTGGGGACCCTTCAGATGCTGCTGCTGGTTGCGAGTGGATTCTCATTTAGTATGCCAGCTCTTCCTGCGGTCTCCAACGACTTGACACTCTTTCATGATGGCGGAATAGACACCATCCCAACCAGAGCTAGATCACGTCTATAGGGACCTGGACCATTTTCACAAAAATTTTGGGGAGTTCATCTGTTCCTTCAGGACAGTCCTCTTTAAATCTTATCCTATAATGCCACAATTGTGATTTAAAACATCAAAGGGGTTTCACTTGGCAGAGGTTATATCAGCAGTGTTTAGTCCACGTGTAGAAAACGCAGATTATATTTATTATTTTATTTATTTATTAACAGTTTCTTATATAGTGCACACCTACGGTGACATTTATTAGAGGTTGATGTTGGGTTGTAGCCGATTTTTATCGCAAAAACGTCCGTTTTCTCACTTTTTAGCGAATTCGCATAATTAATGATATGTGAAAATCGGCAAAAATGCACTTTCTGAAAGTGCGATTTTTTTTTATCTCCGGAACTCGCATCCAGATGTTTTCCCATTGAAAAATATACAATTCGCATATTTAATGAGATGCGAATTTGGAAATCACCAAAAAAAAAATGGCTGAGACAGCGTGACAGAAGCTGTTAGCTGCATCGGAGTAAGCCGGTTGTCCCCGCTGTCAGTGCGGGGGGAGCCGGCTCTGCTGCAGAAGGGAGACCGGCGCTAGATCCTGGATGGGTGAGCATATTGGTGTAAAATTGAAGTGTGTGGATGTGTATGTAATAAAGTTTTACTTTTCTGTGTGTGTGTGTTTTATTTTAACATTCTTTTTACAGGTGGACTATAAGTCCCAGCGGGCCCATTAATGTCCCGCATGCTGAGACTTGTGGTTCTCCAAGTCCCAGCATGCGGGGGAGGTCTGCTGGCACTTGTAGTTCTCCTGTATTAAGCAATGTTAGGAATGTACCTTTAACCATACCATTGGACGCCGGTGACAGCCCCGGGCTTCAGCCCTGGACGGGTGAAGCCTGGGTGGGGGGACCCCTTTATTGGGGGGGGGTCCCCACTCCTCCAGGTACCCCGTCCAAGGCTGTCCAGCCACGGTGCTCATGGTACGGCCAGGGGACCTTATGTAAAAAGTGTCCCCCGGCTGTGGCATGACACCGAGGGCTGTTGGAGCCCGGTGCTGGTTTCAAAATACGGAGGACCCCCAGATTTTTTGTCCCCCGTATTTTTGGAAGCAGGACCGGTCCAAGAGTCCGGGGCTGGTTTCAGAAATACGGGGGGACCCCTACGCTTTTTGTCCCCCGTATTTTTGGAACCAGGTCCGGCTCAATGAGCCCGGGGCTGGTTATGTACAGGAGGGGGGACATCACGCCATTTTTTTTTATCCCAAAATCGCACCTTTTCATGACTAAAAAAATCACACTTTTTCATTCCGAAAATCGCCCTATATCGCACTTTTCATGTCGGAATACACACCTCATTAAATATGCGAATTCGCGGCAAAAATGCGATTTAAAAAAACGGCGCTATAGGACGATTTGAGAAAAAAAATCGCATTTTTTCAAAAATGGTCAACCCACTAAATCTCGCCCCTTGTCTGCAGCACTTTCTGAAAGTGCGATTTTTTTTTATCTCCGGAACTCGCATCCAGATGTTTTCCCATTGAAAAATATACAATTCGCATATTTAATGAGATGCGAATTTGGAAATCACCAAAAAAAAATGGCTGAGACAGCGTGACAGAAGATGTTAGCTGCATCGGAGTAAGCCGGTTGTCCCCGCTGTCAGTGCGGGGGGAGCCGGCTCTGCTGCAGAAGGGAGACCGGCGCTAGATCCTGGATGGGTGAGCATATTGGTGTAAAATTGAAGTGTGTGGATGTGTATGTAATAAAGTTTTACTTTTCTGTGTGTGTGTGTTTTATTTTAACATTCTTTTTACAGGTGGACTATAAGTCCCAGCGGGCCCATTAATGTCCCGCATGCTGAGACTTGTGGTTCTCCAAGTCCCAGCATGCGGGGGAGGTCTGCTGGCACTTGTAGTTCTCCTGTATTAAGCAATGTTAGGAATGTACCTTTAACCATACCATTGGACGCCGGTGACAGCCCCGGGCTTCAGCCCTGGACGGGTGAAGCCTGGGTGGGGGGACCCCTTTATTGGGGGGGGGGTCCCCACTCCTCCAGGTACCCCGTCCAAGGCTGTCCAGCCACGGTGCTCATGGTACGGCCAGGGGACCTTATGTAAAAAGTGTCCCCCGGCTGTGGCATGACACCGAGGGCTGTTGGAGCCCGGTGCTAGTTTCAAAATACGGAGGACCCCCAGATTTTTTGTCCCCCGTATTTTTGGAAGCAGGACCGGTCCAAGAGTCCGGGGCTGGTTTCAGAAATACGGGGGGACCCCTACGCTTTTTGTCCCCCGTATTTTTGGAACCAGGTCCGGCTCAATGAGCCCGGGGCTGGTTATGTACAGGAGGGGGGGACATCACGCCATTTTTTTTTTATCTCAAAATCGCACATTTCACCAAAATCGCACCTTTTCATGACTAAAAAAATCGCACTTTTTCATTCCGAAAATCGCCCTATATCGCACTTTTCATGTCGGAATACACACCTCATTAAATATGCGAATTCGCGGCAAAAATGCGATTTAAAAAAACGGCGCTATAGGGCGATTTGAGAGAAAAAATCGCATTTTTTCAAAAATGGTCAACCCACTAAATCTCGCCCCTTGTCTGCAGCGCTTTACAGAGAATAGTTGAACACACATCAGTCCCTGCCCCAGTGGAGCTTACAATATATATTCCCTACCAAATGTACACGCACATTCATTCTAGGGTTAATTTTTGTGGGATCCAATTAACCTACCAGTATATTTTTGGAATGTGGGAGGAAACCCACGGTCAAGTGCAAACTCTGCACAGTTAGAGTCATGGTGGGAATGGAACCGAGGACCTCAGTGCTGTGAGGCATTAATGCTAACAGGTACACCATCCGTACTGCCCCGATTATATCACATATCCCCGTGAGTGGTGTTTAACGACTATATAGCCCAGCAAAATGACCTTTTGAAGGTCATTTTTGTCTTTGTGACACCTAGTGGATGAAGGAGAAATTATAGAAATGTAGAGAATGACCGTGGGAGGGTGAGGCCTAAATACTCATAGACAGATCATAACTAAAAAAGAAATATAGGTATCTCGGAGTTTATGGAACAAAAATATCTTAGAGACTTGTATATTAAAAATGAGGTATTTAATCTATCATAATAAAAAGTACATTCCAGAAGTGGATCAATCAATAAGAAACCAATTTGTTTTTCAATGATATTTGTATTACTGAGTGATGTAGATGCTAATCCGGGCAGTGTCCTTTGTATTGAATACATTACTATTGATATACTGGTTGATTTTTTTTTAACCATATAATTGTTGCATATACAATGCACCTTTTGTGGTTGTTGCTGTGGTCATATTTGTGCATCTTTTCATTCATTTTAGAAGTGACCTTTTTATGTACAGACTCATCCTTGGCTAGAAGCTACAATCTGTCCAAGTGTATGCGCAATACAGAGAAACCGTACCCAGAATGCCTCTCTGTCCATTAGGTCATAGAGGTATTGGTGGAGATAATGAGGGACCTGGAGAAGAGAGACCAGGAGGAGAGGAGATTACAGGCGATGGTAACGGAGGAGGACGATGACCTGGAGGACAATGAGCCATCACCAGGCAGAAGCAGAGATGAGGTGAGTCAGATGCTGACCAGGGCGCCACCTGCTGGCTGAGTGTGTGAGTGGAGGCTCATTAGAGGTTTAATGAATGATTTTTTTTTTTAAATAAATATTCATTCCACAGGAGGAAAAGCTGAGCAAGAAGAAGAAATGTAAAGTATGAAAGCAGGAAGATGAGGACTGAGCGGTGGATGTGGCCTCTGTATATGAGGACCAATTACAACCTAGGACTTGTGACAGTGTTGTTCGCCGACCCTCTCACTTCAGAAGTGGTGTTAGCTCTTCATTTAACTTCTATACGGACTAAACCCTGGTGGCTGCTGGGTATGGGGTTCCAGTCTGGCTATTCAGGTGATTGCACAGTATGGAATAACCTTATTGTATGAAATCCCCAGAATGCCTTTCTCTGTCCATTTTTCTGCACATTAAAGGGATGCGACAAGTTGTGTTAGATACTCAGAGTTTAATGCCCAGCAGGTAACCCCCTGTGACGTATGAAAGCAGGGAGCGGGCTGGAGGATTGTCCTTATGTACACGTATTGTGGGGCGTTCCTCTGGGAAAGCGAGGTGAACCCTGGAGAAGCTCATCCAGTTCCGTGTGCAGTGTCCCCTAGTGCCTTCTGCTCCGCCTGTTAGAAGGCATTAGGCACATACATAGAATATCTGTGGGTTAGCGATCACCTCCAGCTTAGAGCTTGATAGGTGCGTCCGCTATAAATAAGGAGACTCTGAGCTAAATCCTGGCACAGGTTTTCTTTTTCCAGAAGTTCTTTCGGATTTTCATTAGGAACGTGGGAAACCGAGTATAAAAGTGTGTATAATACATAAAACAGGGCCCGTCTGGTCCCAATATGTGAGGAATAAAGGACTTTCTCCTTCTGGAGACATCAGGGGCCACAGCGTTGCAGTGGGTAGTAAGGAGAGTGGGAGAGCACCAGCACCCTAGAGGTTAAACTTGAACTGCCTCCCAGGCAGCCGGGCTCCTCCCCTCCTCTACCCCGCCTCCAGGCCAGGAAGCTCAGTTTTTTCGGGTGCTGGCAGGAGCCAGATGCACCTAATAGAGGGGCTGCTATTTAGCAGCCTAACTTCATTTTCTTTTATTTTTCATTTTTCTTTACACTGACTGTCAGTGACAGAGCAGCAGCACTGGGGGTCTGCACAGACACCTGCGCTGCTGCTCCATCACCCGGGTCCGGAGCTGCATCGCCACTCAGGGGTGGGGACCTGCAGCGGCCCCCGGGCACTGGGGAGCATACAGCTGCCACCGGATGCCGGGAACCTGACAAGGTAACACGCTCCCCTCTGGGGATCGAACTTGTGGGGCATTGCGGCTGCAGCAGTTCGGCAGGGGACCGCCGACTGCACTGACAAGCGGACGACTGGTCCGCTACTCGCTCCCGCTGGACCACCAGGGAAACGGTTTGTGGGCAGCAGCGCCAGGTATGCGGGGCCGCCCGGTGCGCGCCGGATTCCCACCATTTTTACCGATGCCGCATGTGGACACCTCCCTGGGGGCCATTTGTGAGCAGGGGGAGAAGGCTCCCCCCACATCAGCCTCTCCATCCGGGGACAGTAGGCAGGGAACTGTGTTTATCACACAGAGTTCTGTTAAAACTGAAATAACGCATCAATAATTCTATACTTTTGTTATACTCTGTTTTCTCAAATATTGTTATTTATTGCTGCAGGTGGCGTTAGCTTGTTGCACAAGGTACTAGCCACGGCGTATGAGGCCTACCCTTTGCGCTAAGCAGTAGGTGTTTGTTAGAAGCAGCAGCCATTTTGTTGAATCATGACTTGCATAATAACATTATAAAATGGCTGATCATTCAGAACAGTGCTGTAAAAGTGATTTCTTATAGAGAATTGTTTTTGGTTTTAGAAGCTTAAGAATGTGATGTTGACAGTATAATGGAGCAAGGACAGAAAGCTAGTCTCCACAAACTGAATAATATGGGAACAAGGCCACACATGCGTAGACCCACAAGGCCACTGAAGTTGGGTGTTGGGTTAATTATGACATCATGATTGAAAGCAGAGCTTTCCAATAAGACTCAATGCTTATGAGTAATTAATTAATGTGATAAAGGTTTAAATATCAGAGTTAGAGAAAGAGGAGAAAGGCAGTTGAGGAAGAACAAGGAAGCACAGGGGGCTGGAGGTAATTATGAAGGAGGTTTAATCATGGATGATCACTGTCCTTGAAAGGTGTCCATTTTGATTTGATTTAGAATTACTGTTTAAGTATTAGCTAGTCAATTTTATGTTTCTTGTGTTAGTCTGCATTTGCAAATA
Source organism: Crinia signifera (assembly GCF_055691185.1). Lineage (NCBI taxonomy): Eukaryota > Metazoa > Chordata > Amphibia > Anura > Myobatrachidae > Crinia > Crinia signifera. The sequence goes on along the minus strand of NC_139217.1, from coordinate 10,523,863 downwards.
CCTGTAATGAAGCTATTCTTTAAGTAAAGCATTGTCATACATTTTATAACAATGTTGTGTGGGTGTGCAATCATTTCAGCGTTGCCGTTATATTTAAAGGTAATAAAGTAAATATATACAAGTTTGGGTTATCAATCATATCTAATCTTATCAAACAAATCTCTGCGTTATCAGTTGGAGGCCCCAGCGAGATTCACTGATGTTGGTTTCCACATTTTATCAGTTATTGAGAAAATCAAAGTTTGGAAAAAAAAAAATTGGCTATTTAAAAAAAAAAATATCTGTTAAAGTGTGGTAATCCATATTACTTGAAACAACTTCGCTCTTTAATTATAAAACAAATAGATCGTAACAGTTCATTTTTACCACCAGAATAAATAAAGTTAATTGGAATATTGTTTATAACAAAGAAAGTAAGATCAAGTTTATCTCATTGTAAAGTTTTTTTGGTCTCTTGTCTTGCGGAGATGAAGTCCGTGATGTAGGACTGCTGTTTTTCTGCTATGGGTTTTTGATTTAATTTTTTTGGTTTATTAAACAAAGCAGCTGTGAGTTGGAGACTCTAAAGTGATGGATTCAGTTGATGTAATGCGAGATAAGGAGTTGTCCATGTTAGGTGAAGAAACAGGAAATGATAATGTGAATTCAATGTTTTTTTCATTTAATGAGTAATACATTTTGGATAAGAAAAGTGATATATATCAATGAGATATAAGTCCAATATAACATCTATTCTTAAAGGTTCATATTGATATATTACCATGTTTTCTGTTGGCAATTTCTGTTGCCTATTTGCTTGATCTGGATACATATATTGAATCAGATATACCTTGAGTAATGCGCAGATAAGTCCTGGGTTTTATTTTTATTCTCATGAATGGAATTGAATCGGTGATAACTGACTCAAGGCTGTGGGGTTTTCTTTAAGCCAATTTTTGTTTTGTTTTTGATTTGTGTTAATTTAATTTTTATTGTTTTGAAAGGGGGAGGGTACTAAATTGATAGAATATCTTAAGGGGTTAATACTGTGGCCACAGTTAGCTAGATAACCAAGGGAGATCGTGATCTAAGCGTGTAATGATCGCTTAGACAATGTGCAGATATGATAACAAAGAAAGACATATTGCATATAATTTTTTTGATTTGACGAGTTGATTTTTTCCTGTGAGAGTGCTGACCGGTAGCGAGATTCACAGGGGGTATCTGCCACCTACGTACAAGGTATATATATATATGGAAAAAATATAACAAGAGAAGACAGGGTGGGGGTGGGACACGTGGGATGCGTAGGTATGATAACATTTGGGTGACATATAACGCAGCGTAGGTATGATAACATTTGGGTGACATATAACGCATGGTTAGGTTTTTTGGGGAAATTTTTCTTTTCTTTTATTTACATTTTTGTCTTTGAAAGAGGTAACACTGTTTTAAGCATTTGTATGGGATCACAGAAAGTTCTCTGAGTATGTGACTGGTGTGAGCAAGTGAGAAGGAATAGAAAATACTATGCTGGTCATAGTTAGTTGGAATTGGCGATGATGATGCACCTGTGAGGTAATGATTATTTGATGAGAGTGAACGCACAATGGTCTGGTGACAGGTGGTGAAAGCTTCAAGAATTGAGATAGTATATCCCACTAATCCACATATGTTTGGAAAGATTGTACTGTCCCACTGAGGGGTTAATTCTGTTCAGTGAGAAGTGAGGAGAGGTGATATCTCTTTTAGAGCCCTAGGGAAGAAAAAGAAAAATGTGGAAAAAAAAGAATAATTTTGAAATTTTTGTTTATTTTTGAAAAAGCAGAAGGCAAGAAGTTTTTTTCAGTGATGAGGTGAGAGTAACATCAGAAATAACTCTGTAGGAGATTAAAGACAGGAAATGGTTAATGAGATTGATAAGAGAGTAAAGTTTTATTCCTAAATGATGTGAAATATCCAAGGAGTGTTAAAGAACTGTTTTCCATAACAAGGACATTTAAACAATTATGTGTTGAAAGATCTTAGAATTGAAGATATTGTTTACCCTTTTGAAAAAGCACAATTAATAGATTAAAGTTATTGCAATGTTTGTATGGGACAGTGATCAGCCATACCCAAGGATGACCTCCAGCCCCCTCCCCTTTGCTTCCCTCATGTGATAATGTTGTTTTATCAACATCTGTTTTAAAAACTGCCATTTTTTTTTTCCAAATGACAAATGCTAATATGATGTCTGAGCTTAATAATGCTATTGCTTTTGCTTGTTTTATTTAAATAAAAACCCAGCCAATAGAGGTGTGACCATTCCAGAGAAAAGAATAATTTACAAATTGATGCATTTCATTTTGCACAGAAAAAGCAAGTGTTTTAAAAAAATATTATTATTATTATTACTGAGCCACTAGAAATTCTTTAGAAAATAATATTGAATCTGCAGGTCTGCAGGTATTGAGTCTGCAGAATCCTTATTAAAGCCCTTATTGAAAAATACAGATTTTTATAGTGATTATTATAAGAAGCATATTGATTTGCATTTTTATGCTTACTGATTTATCTGATTGCATGTTGCCACTTTACTAGATCCATTGGTCATGCATATGAGCCCACAAATAAGGAATGGAGGTCACAATTAGGCGCAGCACTACTGGGTACTGCTACTAGTAATTGCATTTGCTGCACAACTAATCATAATCTCTCAAATATTTGTAATGATTTAATGATTGTTTTTTTTTCTCAGAGTGGTTTGGAAGAAATTGTGTATTATTAACAGGAATCCATGAGACACTGCTGTCAGAAGTCACTAACCGATATGAGGACCCTCATGGGGTTAGAGGATATGAGTGATGCTCATAGGGCATTAAGCAATTAGTATTTTGATGAGTTTTTCATTACTAATCATGTCACAAGTTTCTAAACATCTATGGACCACAAGAAATAGTTTTTGGTACTTGTTTCCTAGCACGGCCACACCGATTTACATCGGGGTGGTCGTGTCGGAAAAATCGGGTCGATCGCATCGCATGCGATTTGGTCGCATGCGATGCGATCGACGCGACCGACCCGATTTTTTGATTGAATGAAATGTAAATCGGGTCCCTGGGACCCGATTTTACATTGGATTCAATGTAAAATATTCCCAACCCCCCCAAATTTAACGGCGTAAACCCCACCCCACGATAGACGCCAACCCGAAGTGTGGCGAGCGCAGCGGTGCGCGTCCTCCGACCTTTTCATTCCCCTACTATCCACGTCGGCGTGGAGTTGAGAATAGAATAGTGTGGCGAGCGCAGCGAGCCCCGCGAGGGGATGCGTATACCTGTGAAGTTATACGCGTCCCCTCGCGGGGCTCGCTGCGCTCGCCACGCTTCGGGCTCGGTGGCTCGCTGCGCTCGCCACACTATTCTATTCTCAACTCCACGCCGACGTGGATAGTAGGGGAATGAAACGGTCGGAGGACGCGCACCGCCGCCCCTCGCGGGCTCGCTGCGCTCGCCACGCTTCGGGTTGGCGTCTATCGTGGGGTGACGACGGGGACATCTATAATGTGAAATGGGTCATATTGGCCCATTTCACATTTTTCACATTTTCTCACGATTTCAATGTTAAAAAATATTTTAACATTGAAGCCTATGGAAAAATCGGGGGCATCGCGTCGGGACCATTGTTATTGGTCCCGACCGACGCGATGCCCCCGATATTTTACCTTTCCCGACACGATTTCAATGTAAAAATATTTTTTTACATTGAAGCCTATGGGGAAATCGGGGGCATCGCGTCGGTCGCGTCGGGACCATTGTTAATGGTCCCGACCGACGCGATGCCCCCGATATTTTGTCTTAGCCGGCCAAATGGACCTGATTTCAAAGGAAATCGGGTCCATCGCGTTAATCGTGTACCTTAACTTAAGGTACACGATTACTCCCGATTGTGGCCGTGCTAGGAAACAAGTACCTAGTTTTTTTTTCCAGATTTTACAACAAAGCATATTATGTAATACCCATAGTATTTGCAACACTCCATTATTGCAGGTTATCTGCCCAATGTGATTATTCTTATTTTTTTTTTTTGTGTAAATCAATTCACTTTACAGTTATGGAAGTATTACAGTCATCTAATTATTGATTTATGATCTGCATATCTCTTACTATCATATAGCAAATAGTCAGGACTTACTACATTTATTTACAGCACAGTCCAATATACGTGGACTTAATTAAGCCAAAGTTTTATGGACAGCCCCACTATGTCCCACAATGAGTTGCATGATTGCTACCACAATGCTGATTCAATATGTTTATGATCTAATGATGTGTTTAAATTCTTTACAGGATTCTCTTACTGACACTTTTTCTATTACTACTACTAAATCTAACTGACACAAAGTACAATATACTGACATCATTGTTCATTTAAGGCTCTGATACACGCACTTACAGAAACCACAGCACTGGATATATCAGATTTATCATATACCTGTCTTTACTGTAAGGAACAACAGGCAGCGGCCTTGGGAGTTTGAACACATATACATGGGGGTTCACATAGACCCATCAGGTTCTACAATTGCACACTTGACCGAGTGGCATCTGCTTTACCAACATGTTTAAGGACTGTGGCGGCTGCTGCAGCCCTTGTATAGAAATTACAGGACACTGCACTCTATGTGCCTCTAATGCTACATCTTTTCTAATGAACTGGTCATGGACAAGACACATTTCCAGTGCATGGTTCTCTCGTTGGGAACTTTTGCTCCCAGCGCCACATGACCTGACCATTGTCAGGTGTGGTACGCTAAATCCTGCTACTCTGCTACCTGTTGGGACCCGGGAGTCCCAGAGGATGGATGAGAGGCAGGATTTAGAACATGATTGTGAGGAATATTTAAAGCAAAATTTCTCCAATTAGACCTGATATCTCTGACACGCCACTGCCATCTACAAAGATTGTAGTTGTCACCAAGAAGGAGACTCAGGATGGCCATATACGGGATATGCGGTAGTATTGGATTTAGAGATCCTCATTTTCCATCGTGATTTTGCTATGATATAATACGCTAATATCACAGCAATTAAAGGAGCTCATTGAGGCTGTGCAACTCCCTGCAAAGGCAGTAGTTGTTAAGTGTCAAGCTCACATGTTATAAAGTGATCTTGTTTCACTTGGTAACAAAAACAGGATGACCACTGTTGTGAATCACACCACTATACAATTTAATGTTTTTTTTTAGCAGAAGCTCATAAAGCATCAAGAGTTGTGTATTTAACAGGAATGTGCCAATGGATGATGAATGGATGCAGTCAAAAGGCTAATGGCCTATGTAAAGATGGTGGGGGCAGACCAGTAGCTCCCCAAACCCCTCCTGGCATATGCGGAAGCTGCCCATGGGATGACCCATGTAAGGAGAGAGAGAGCATGCATGTTGATTTCATCTTATGCAGAGAAAAGGAGTCCCAAACTCATCTGCAAGAGAATGAACTCAGGAAAATTATTACTATAGAACCATCTAACATTTCTCCTACCACTGGTCCATTCCTAAGGTTAAAAATAAATGTATTGAATTTACATGCATACAAAATTGTCATTATATTTAAATGGTATCTGATATGTTATCTTGATTAGAAGGAACATCCCAGCTGTCCCATGTACAGCATCCTTTACAACAAAGACATTTTTTGAGAAATTTGTGTTCAGATATGTTATCCCATAAGGTATATGGTATTAAAAAAAATCATAGAGGTACATATTTGACAGGAAAGGTATTCTAAGGAATAAGTCAATATATGGGTATTGAAGGTTGGTTGCACTCACCATTCACTAAAAGGTTTTAGTCAAAATTGAACATGTTAACAAATGCATATTGAGAACACATAATTTAGGGTGGGTGTGGAAATTACCATGAGTTGACTTGAAGTTTTGTCTTCGGTTTTGTATAACATTCACACTATTCCTCAGCAGCCACTGAACCTGTCCCCTTATAAGATCATTATTTCATTTCTATATACATTTTTTTATTTTTGGGAGACCATCAATCCCTATTCAACATCCAGCAGCAGACTTGTCACTCTAATTCTCACATCATCTAAATACTTTACCAGAAAAGCAAACAAGCTTATGAAGGGATGTTGTTATAAGGTCCAGCCTGGAGACTATGCAATGGTGAGAAAATTCTTACAATTAAATGTCTCGTAGATCAAAGGCTAGACCCGTCCCTGTGAAACAAACCAATTGAATTAATGCGTCTCACTGCAAGAAGGTTTCCGACCTGGTGGTGATATCAGTTGAAGGAAAAAGATACTGATGCAGATAAATATTGTGACTTTGATTCTAACTTAATAAACTTATTTGATGATGGGCCTGTCCAGGACCCCCACACAGACCAAGACCAGGTCCACGGAATCGGGGGTCATCTTTAGTGGTGTCCCTGCGGGTTGTGGGCAAGAAGAGGTCCACGGAATCGGGGGATACCCTTAGTGGTGTCCCTGCGGGTTGTGGACAAGGTGTAAAACAATGACCCCCATGAGTGACCAAGTTTTCCATACACTCACTAACTGAAGAAGTCATTTTTGTTTTTTTAAGTTTTCATATTTTTATAGTGAATGAGGGTCTCAGGGATTGGTTGCTGGCAAGGACAGTGTGTATAGTTATCAAAGAAGTATTACTAGAGTCATGGTGGTGTATTCTACTTCTGCTTTTGATTTTAATGCCACAAGTATAATCATAACAGACACACATATACATCATACTACTGATGCTCCCAGGTTTTGGTATGCATCAGAGGATGGTAATAAAATACTGATGGCCAATATGTTAAACTAATTAGAAGGTTTAAAATAAATATATGAGTAATAACATAAAAGTAACTAAGAACATCCACACCAGAACCATTGATAGAATACATCAGGGGTGGCGGACTTTTACAACCCGGGATCTACTTTTTGTACATTTACATACCGGGGATCTACCGGCATTTCACCCTGTGTAAAATATACCCCTCCAAATGCAATACGTTATTTACACCTTATGCAACACGGAATTAGAGAAACCTCACATTACAGTATGCCACACATGACACAGAGAATGTGCCTGAAATTCACATTCTGACACAGGGAATGTGCCTGAAATTCACATTCTGACACAGGGAATGTGCCCGAAATTCACATTCTGACACAGGGAATGTGCCCGAAATTCACATTCTGACACAGGGAATGTGCCCGAAATTCACATTCTGACACAGGGAATGTGCCTGAAATTCACATTCTGACACAGGGAATGTGCCTGAAATTCACATTCTGACACAGGGAATGTGCCTGAAATTCACATTCTGACACAGGGATTGGGCACGATATTCACGAGCTGACACAGGGAATGAGCCCGAAATTCACATTCTGACACAGGGAATGTGCCCGAAATTCACGTCTTGATACTGGGAATGAGGCCGAAAATCACATTCTGACACAGGGAATGTGCTTGAAATTCACATGCTGACACAGGGAATGTGCCCAAAATTCACATTCTGACACAGGAAATGGGCACGAAATTCACATTCTGACACATGGAATGAGGCCGAAAATCACATTCTGACACAGGGAATGGGCACGAAAATTCACATGCTGACACGGGGAATGGGCACGAAAATTCACAATCTGACACAGGGAATGAGCCCGAAATTCACATTCTGACACGGGGAATGCGCCCGAAATTCTCATTCTGACACGAGGAATGAGCCCGAAATTCACATTCTGACACAAGGAATGCGCCCGATATTCACACTCTGACACTGGAAATGAGGCCGAAAATCATATTCTGACACAGGGAATGAGGCCGAAAATCACATTGTTACACAGGGAATGGGCACGAAAATTCACATGCTGACACGGGAAATGGGCCCAAAATTCACAGTGTGCTACACAGAATGATGCAAACTGCACATTGCGCCACGCGGAATTAGCTAAAATTCACATTGTGCCACACATTATGATGCAAACTCCAAATTTTACAATGAATGATGCAAAATTAGTTAATGCTAGCGGCGTAACTATAGCACCGCAGCCCCCGCCACCGCGGGGGGGGGGGCTGTGCATGTGGGGGCATCGGGGGCTGCGGTGCTATTAGTTACACCCACCCCCCCCCCCAAATCCTCCCCAGACTTACCTATCTCGCTGGTCCCGGCGGCTCCGTTCTTCTGCTGAGGACCACCACAAAATGGCCGCCCCCATATAGCACACAGTTCTCTGAAACGGTCTGCTGTATGGGGGCGGCCAATTTGTGGTGGTCCTCAGCAGAAGAAGAACGGAGCCGCCTGGACCAGCGCGATAGGTAAGGCTGCAGGGGATTGGGGGGGGGGGTTTGCATGGGCGGCGGGGGATTGGGGGTGCGCGGCGGGGGGGCGCCCAAAACTTCGTTACGCCACTGGTTGATGCGGTGGGAGGGGGGCTCTCTTTACAAATGTAAGTTCATCCAAGTTGCTGCCTGGAGTTTTGTGCCCCTAATATATATATATATATATATATATACACACATACAGAGTACCACAACACTCGCCATCCCTGCGAATGGGGTGCAAACAGCACTCGCCATTCCCAGGTTGGGGTGAAAGTGGCCTGTGACCACATGCTCTAATACATACAAATACAGGGACTCAACACTCTCCATGATGAACTAACTCACCTTAGTATACAATTAATCAAATAAATAATGGGGTTTTAGTTCATGAATTGATCAATGCATTTAAGCTTGCAGCCCATCGCCAAGGGACCCCATTTCACTGCAAGTCCTACACTAGCATTTGTTTCTCAAGAGCCTGCCAACTGCTGACACATCATAGCTAAAGTCGACATGTGCTTTTTCCTGGTTTAAAGCTCACCTGCCAAGTGCCTTATGGCTTTTAAAGATGAGGCAGTCACCTAACACAACACCTGACTTAGAATTAAAGGGGCAGCTGTAACAGGTTACAGATAAATTAGCTCATCTGGGGTGAAAGAGAAAGCTATGATCACAGTAACAAAGGTTAATAAAAATTAACCCACATATATACACACATACAGAGTACCACAACACTCGCCATCCCTGCGAATGGGGTGCAAACAGCACTCGCCATTCCCAGGTTGGGGTGAAAGTGGCCTGTGACCACATGCTCTAATACATACAAATACAGGGACTCAACACTCTCCATGATGAACTAACTCACCTTAGTATACAATTAATCAAATAAATAATGGGGTTTTAGTTCATGAATTGATCAATGCATTTAAGCTTGCAGCCCATCGCCAAGGGACCCCATTTCACTGCAAGTCCTACACTAGCATTTGTTTCTCAAGAGCCTGCCAACTGCTGACACATCATAGCTAAAGTCGACATGTGCTTTTTCCTGGTTTAAAGCTCACCTGCCAAGTGCCTTATGGCTTTTAAAGATGAGGCAGTCACCTAACACAACACCTGACTTAGAATTAAAGGGGCAGCTGTAACAGGTTACAGATAAATTAGCTCATCTGGGGTGAAAGAGAAAGCTATGATCACAGTAACAAAGGTTAATAAAAATTAACCCACATATATACACACATACAGAGTACCACAACACTCGCCATCCCTGCGAATGGGGTGCAAACAGCACTCGCCATTCCCAGGTTGGGGTGAAAGTGGCCTGTGACCACATGCTCTAATACATACAAATACAGGGACTCAACACTCTCCATGATGAACTAACTCACCTTAGTATACAATTAATCAAATAAATAATGGGGTTTTAGTTCATGAATTGATCAATGCATTTAAGCTTGCAGCCCATCGCCAAGGGACCCCATTTCACTGCAAGTCCTACACTAGCATTTGTTTCTCAAGAGCCTGCCAACTGCTGACACATCATAGCTAAAGTCGACATGTGCTTTTTCCTGGTTTAAAGCTCACCTGCCAAGTGCCTTATGGCTTTTAAAGATGAGGCAGTCACCTAACACAACACCTGACTTAGAATTAAAGGGGCAGCTGTAACAGGTTACAGATAAATTAGCTCATCTGGGGTGAAAGAGAAAGCTATGATCACAGTAACAAAGGTTAATAAAAATTAACCCACATATATACACACATACAGAGTACCACAACACTCGCCATCCCTGCGAATGGGGTGCAAACAGCACTCGCCATTCCCAGGTTGGGGTGAAAGTGGCCTGTGACCACATGCTCTAATACATACAAATACAGGGACTCAACACTCTCCATGATGAACTAACTCACCTTAGTATACAATTAATCAAATAAATAATGGGGTTTTAGTTCATGAATTGATCAATGCATTTAAGCTTGCAGCCCATCGCCAAGGGACCCCATTTCACTGCAAGTCCTACACTAGCATTTGTTTCTCAAGAGCCTGCCAACTGCTGACACATCATAGCTAAAGTCGACATGTGCTTTTTCCTGGTTTAAAGCTCACCTGCCAAGTGCCTTATGGCTTTTAAAGATGAGGCAGTCACCTAACACAACACCTGACTTAGAATTAAAGGGGCAGCTGTAACAGGTTACAGATAAATTAGCTCATCTGGGGTGAAAGAGAAAGCTATGATCACAGTAACAAAGGTTAATAAAAATTAACCCACATATATACACACATACAGAGTACCACAACACTCGCCATCCCTGCGAATGGGGTGCAAACAGCACTCGCCATTCCCAGGTTGGGGTGAAAGTGGCCTGTGACCACATGCTCTAATACATACAAATACAGGGACTCAACACTCTCCATGATGAACTAACTCACCTTAGTATACAATTAATCAAATAAATAATGGGGTTTTAGTTCATGAATTGATCAATGCATTTAAGCTTGCAGCCCATCGCCAAGGGACCCCATTTCACTGCAAGTCCTACACTAGCATTTGTTTCTCAAGAGCCTGCCAACTGCTGACACATCATAGCTAAAGTCGACATGTGCTTTTTCACCCCAACCTGGGAATGGCGAGTGCTGTTTGCACCCCATTCGCAGGGATGGCGAGTGTTGTGGTACTCTGTATGTGTGTATATATGTGGGTTAATTTTTATTAACCTTTGTTACTGTGATCATAGCTTTCTCTTTCACCCCAGATGAGCTAATTTATCTGTAACCTGTTACAGCTGCCCCTTTAATTCTAAGTCAGGTGTTGTGTTAGGTGACTGCCTCATCTTTAAAAGCCATAAGGCACTTGGCAGGTGAGCTTTAAACCAGGAAAAAGCACATGTCGACTTTAGCTATGATGTGTCAGCAGTTGGCAGGCTCTTGAGAAACAAATGCTAGTGTAGGACTTGCAGTGAAATGGGGTCCCTTGGCGATGGGCTGCAAGCTTAAATGCATTGATCAATTCATGAACTAAAACCCCATTATTTATTTGATTAATTGTATACTAAGGTGAGTTAGTTCATCATGGAGAGTGTTGAGTCCCTGTATTTGTATGTATTAGAGCATGTGGTCACAGGCCACTTTCACCCCAACCTGGGAATGGCGAGTGCTGTTTGCACCCCATTCGCAGGGATGGCGAGTGTTGTGGTACTCTGTATGTGTGTATATATGTGGGTTAATTTTTATTAACCTTTGTTACTGTGATCATAGCTTTCTCTTTCACCCCAGATGAGCTAATTTATCTGTAACCTGTTACAGCTGCCCCTTTAATTCTAAGTCAGGTGTTGTGTTAGGTGACTGCCTCATCTTTAAAAGCCATAAGGCACTTGGCAGGTGAGCTTTAAACCAGGAAAAAGCACATGTCGACTTTAGCTATGATGTGTCAGCAGTTGGCAGGCTCTTGAGAAACAAATGCTAGTGTAGGACTTGCAGTGAAATGGGGTCCCTTGGCGATGGGCTGCAAGCTTAAATGCATTGATCAATTCATGAACTAAAACCCCATTATTTATTTGATTAATTGTATACTAAGGTGAGTTAGTTCATCATGGAGAGTGTTGAGTCCCTGTATTTGTATGTATTAGAGCATGTGGTCACAGGCCACTTTCACCCCAACCTGGGAATGGCGAGTGCTGTTTGCACCCCATTCGCAGGGATGGCGAGTGTTGTGGTACTCTGTATGTGTGTATATATGTGGGTTAATTTTTATTAACCTTTGTTACTGTGATCATAGCTTTCTCTTTCACCCCAGATGAGCTAATTTATCTGTAACCTGTTACAGCTGCCCCTTTAATTCTAAGTCAGGTGTTGTGTTAGGTGACTGCCTCATCTTTAAAAGCCATAAGGCACTTGGCAGGTGAGCTTTAAACCAGGAAAAAGCACATGTCGACTTTAGCTATGATGTGTCAGCAGTTGGCAGGCTCTTGAGAAACAAATGCTAGTGTAGGACTTGCAGTGAAATGGGGTCCCTTGGCGATGGGCTGCAAGCTTAAATGCATTGATCAATTCATGAACTAAAACCCCATTATTTATTTGATTAATTGTATACTAAGGTGAGTTAGTTCATCATGGAGAGTGTTGAGTCCCTGTATTTGTATGTATTAGAGCATGTGGTCACAGGCCACTTTCACCCCAACCTGGGAATGGCGAGTGCTGTTTGCACCCCATTCGCAGGGATGGCGAGTGTTGTGGTACTCTGTATGTGTGTATATATGTGGGTTAATTTTTATTAACCTTTGTTACTGTGATCATAGCTTTCTCTTTCACCCCAGATGAGCTAATTTATCTGTAACCTGTTACAGCTGCCCCTTTAATTCTAAGTCAGGTGTTGTGTTAGGTGACTGCCTCATCTTTAAAAGCCATAAGGCACTTGGCAGGTGAGCTTTAAACCAGGAAAAAGCACATGTCGACTTTAGCTATGATGTGTCAGCAGTTGGCAGGCTCTTGAGAAACAAATGCTAGTGTAGGACTTGCAGTGAAATGGGGTCCCTTGGCGATGGGCTGCAAGCTTAAATGCATTGATCAATTCATGAACTAAAACCCCATTATTTATTTGATTAATTGTATACTAAGGTGAGTTAGTTCATCATGGAGAGTGTTGAGTCCCTGTATTTGTATGTATTAGAGCATGTGGTCACAGGCCACTTTCACCCCAACCTGGGAATGGCGAGTGCTGTTTGCACCCCATTCGCAGGGATGGCGAGTGTTGTGGTACTCTGTATGTGTGTATATATGTGGGTTAATTTTTATTAACCTTTGTTACTGTGATCATAGCTTTCTCTTTCACCCCAGATGAGCTAATTTATCTGTAACCTGTTACAGCTGCCCCTTTAATTCTAAGTCAGGTGTTGTGTTAGGTGACTGCCTCATCTTTAAAAGCCATAAGGCACTTGGCAGGTGAGCTTTAAACCAGGAAAAAGCACATGTCGACTTTAGCTATGATGTGTCAGCAGTTGGCAGGCTCTTGAGAAACAAATGCTAGTGTAGGACTTGCAGTGAAATGGGGTCCCTTGGCGATGGGCTGCAAGCTTAAATGCATTGATCAATTCATGAACTAAAACCCCATTATTTATTTGATTAATTGTATACTAAGGTGAGTTAGTTCATCATGGAGAGTGTTGAGTCCCTGTATTTGTATGTATTAGAGCATGTGGTCACAGGCCACTTTCACCCCAACCTGGGAATGGCGAGTGCTGTTTGCACCCCATTCGCAGGGATGGCGAGTGTTGTGGTACTCTGTATGTGTGTATATATGTGGGTTAATTTTTATTAACCTTTGTTACTGTGATCATAGCTTTCTCTTTCACCCCAGATGAGCTAATTTATCTGTAACCTGTTACAGCTGCCCCTTTAATTCTAAGTCAGGTGTTGTGTTAGGTGACTGCCTCATCTTTAAAAGCCATAAGGCACTTGGCAGGTGAGCTTTAAACCAGGAAAAAGCACATGTCGACTTTAGCTATGATGTGTCAGCAGTTGGCAGGCTCTTGAGAAACAAATGCTAGTGTAGGACTTGCAGTGAAATGGGGTCCCTTGGCGATGGGCTGCAAGCTTAAATGCATTGATCAATTCATGAACTAAAACCCCATTATTTATTTGATTAATTGTATACTAAGGTGAGTTAGTTCATCATGGAGAGTGTTGAGTCCCTGTATTTGTATGTATTAGAGCATGTGGTCACAGGCCACTTTCACCCCAACCTGGGAATGGCGAGTGCTGTTTGCACCCCATTCGCAGGGATGGCGAGTGTTGTGGTACTCTGTATGTGTGTATATATGTGGGTTAATTTTTATTAACCTTTGTTACTGTGATCATAGCTTTCTCTTTCACCCCAGATGAGCTAATTTATCTGTAACCTGTTACAGCTGCCCCTTTAATTCTAAGTCAGGTGTTGTGTTAGGTGACTGCCTCATCTTTAAAAGCCATAAGGCACTTGGCAGGTGAGCTTTAAACCAGGAAAAAGCACATGTCGACTTTAGCTATGATGTGTCAGCAGTTGGCAGGCTCTTGAGAAACAAATGCTAGTGTAGGACTTGCAGTGAAATGGGGTCCCTTGGCGATGGGCTGCAAGCTTAAATGCATTGATCAATTCATGAACTAAAACCCCATTATTTATTTGATTAATTGTATACTAAGGTGAGTTAGTTCATCATGGAGAGTGTTGAGTCCCTGTATTTGTATGTATTAGAGCATGTGGTCACAGGCCACTTTCACCCCAACCTGGGAATGGCGAGTGCTGTTTGCACCCCATTCGCAGGGATGGCGAGTGTTGTGGTACTCTGTATGTGTGTATATATGTGGGTTAATTTTTATTAACCTTTGTTACTGTGATCATAGCTTTCTCTTTCACCCCAGATGAGCTAATTTATCTGTAACCTGTTACAGCTGCCCCTTTAATTCTAAGTCAGGTGTTGTGTTAGGTGACTGCCTCATCTTTAAAAGCCATAAGGCACTTGGCAGGTGAGCTTTAAACCAGGAAAAAGCACATGTCGACTTTAGCTATGATGTGTCAGCAGTTGGCAGGCTCTTGAGAAACAAATGCTAGTGTAGGACTTGCAGTGAAATGGGGTCCCTTGGCGATGGGCTGCAAGCTTAAATGCATTGATCAATTCATGAACTAAAACCCCATTATTTATTTGATTAATTGTATACTAAGGTGAGTTAGTTCATCATGGAGAGTGTTGAGTCCCTGTATTTGTATGTATTAGAGCATGTGGTCACAGGCCACTTTCACCCCAACCTGGGAATGGCGAGTGCTGTTTGCACCCCATTCGCAGGGATGGCGAGTGTTGTGGTACTCTGTATGTGTGTATATATGTGGGTTAATTTTTATTAACCTTTGTTACTGTGATCATAGCTTTCTCTTTCACCCCAGATGAGCTAATTTATCTGTAACCTGTTACAGCTGCCCCTTTAATTCTAAGTCAGGTGTTGTGTTAGGTGACTGCCTCATCTTTAAAAGCCATAAGGCACTTGGCAGGTGAGCTTTAAACCAGGAAAAAGCACATGTCGACTTTAGCTATGATGTGTCAGCAGTTGGCAGGCTCTTGAGAAACAAATGCTAGTGTAGGACTTGCAGTGAAATGGGGTCCCTTGGCGATGGGCTGCAAGCTTAAATGCATTGATCAATTCATGAACTAAAACCCCATTATTTATTTGATTAATTGTATACTAAGGTGAGTTAGTTCATCATGGAGAGTGTTGAGTCCCTGTATTTGTATATATATATATATATATATATATATATATATATATATATATATATATATATATATATATATATATATATATATATATATATTATAATATAATATATATAATTTTTTTTTTTTAAGGGGCACAAAACTCCATTACAGGCAGCAACTGGGATAAACTTACATCTGTAAAGAGAGCTCCTCCCCCTCCCACAGCATAACAACACATAGAAACAAAACCCTTTGGAAAAACGTATTCCCCACATGCACAGTGCACTTAGCTACCTGCCGCTGCTGAGCCTCCCTGCTGTCACTCACTGTGCGCACAGACTCCTGTCCCGCCGCAGCTGAGCCTCCAGTCTCGGCTGCTACATAACGCTCCCAGTCCTGCCGCCACTGAGCCTCCCTGCTCCCTGTCCTGCCACAGCGTGGCATACATGCTGCTGAAGTCGGCTCCAACATTTGCTTCACTCTTCCAGTGCGCGGGTGACGTCACATGTGCACCCGCGCACTTCATGCCTGGGAACGCTGAAGCCTCTGTTCTGCCAGAGGCTTCAGCAGCTATGTGCTGCTGGGAATTTGATCGTGATCTACCCGCGGGACCTCCGCGATCGACGGGTAGATCGCGATCGACCTTTTGGCCACCCCTGGAATACATCTAGTAAGGTATCAGTAAAGAAGAGGCATTCTAAGTAAGGATGGTAACAATGGTGCAAACATAATATCTATATGCAAACTGACATTTCTTCTTTAGACGCTCATCATGAGCGGATAGAAAGAACAATAAGGTAAACTGATTGTTGGTTATATTGTCATCTACGGTATCACTCCGGTAATGTTGGGTTAATGGCTACTTATATTTTCAGTCAAATCAAACAACACTTCATTTTCTATGTAGGATTTACACAAGTGAATCTTATAAGGTTACTGACTCTCCCTAGGTTTAAAATTGGTAAAGAGTGTAATAACAGGAGATATTTTGGAGTACAACAAAACATGTAGTTATGTGACAGAGTTGGGTGTGCTTATACTGTCTCATAAGCCAAGGACATTACCACAAGGATTATAAGGTTTCTAAATGGTTACAAACAAGATCTATTGTAATAAAATTTACTTTTACTAATTAATACAGTGGTGATTCAACATGAAGATTTGAAAGTAACACATGGTATATTAAAGAAACACACTTATTTACATTATCCCAAGTTTATAAAATTGTATTTGAATTTGTGAATATAATTAAAATATGGTACAAGCATCACAAATACTAAACTGATGGTGACATTAAAAGGAAAGTTGAATTAAATTATTTGGGTTGAAATTTTTTTTTAGTTTATTGAACAGGTGTGAGTGATGTGATTCCCTACAGTTGGTTTATTTGGTTTAACCCCAATAACTGGTTCGCATAAGTCAATGTTATATATGCTTTAAGAAGTTTAATGTTTTTGCCAAGATAATATTATTGATTTTTCTGTATACTAGTGAAATGCTAGTATTAGTAGGTGGGGAGAGGGAAGGAGTATAACCGCACTGGTATGTGTGTAGTTAGGATGATAACAAAACAACAGTGAAGAACTGACTTTTTCCTAAATAATGGAATATGTGAGTCCCTGTGCACCTTAGTGGCCCTTGGGCCTAGTGGTGCCTGTTTGCGGGACAGTCAGTGGTGCACCCCGGAGTTAAGGTAGCAATATGTAGATTATGCCAAGAGAGGAGGAGAAAAAAAGAAAACTCTGTTTTCTCAAATATTGTTATTTATTGCTGCAGGTGGCATTAGCTTGTTGCACAAGGTACTAGCCACGGCGTATGAGGCCTACCCTTTGTGCTAAGCAGCAGGTGTTTGTTAGAAGCAGCAGCCATTTTGTTGAATCATGACTTGCATAATAACATTATAAAATGGCTGATCATTCAGAACAGTGCTGTAAAAGTGATTTCTTATAGAGAATTGTTTTTGGTTTTAGAAGCTTAAGAATGTGATGTTGACAGTATAATGGAGCAAGGACAGACACCTAGACTCCACAAACATCACTATATGGGAACAAGGCCACACATGCGTAGACCCACAAGGCCACTGAAGTTGGGTGTTGGGTTAATTATGACATCATGATTGAAAGCAGAGCTTTCCAATAAGACTCAATGCTTATGAGTAATTAATTAATGTGATTAAGGCTTAAATATCAGAGTTAGAGAAGGAGGGAGAAGGCAGTTGAGGAAGAACAGGGAAGCACAGGGGGCTGGAGGTAATTATGAAGGAGGTTTAATCATGGCTGATCACTGTCCTTGAAAGGTGTCCATTTTGATTTGATTTAGAATTACTGTTTAAGTATTAGCTAGTCAGTTTTATGTTTCTTGTGTTAGTCTGCATTTGCAAATACCTGTAATGAAGCTATTCTTTAAGTAAAGCATTGTCATACATTTTATAACAAGGTTGTGTGGGTGTGCAATCATTTCAGCGTTGCCATTATATTTAAAGGTAATAAAGTAAATATACAGGTTTGGGTTATCAATCATATCTAATCTTATCAAACAAATCTCTGCGTTATCAGCCATATAATTTAGTTCCATAAATTTAGACTTTTGGGAAGACTGTGAACCAGCTTGTATTGTAGCAAATTCTTGTTAAACTGATTTTAGAAATGCAGGAAGATCATACAAGATGGGATCGTTGGCTTCTATAATGGAACTAGCCCAATCCAAGGCTTTGTCTCTGAAAAAACAAAGGAGATGTCAGACTGCATTACTAGAAGTATAATTTGTTGATGGAATTGACTCCATTTCAGAGAGGAGTTGACGTACGATAATACGTAGCTGAGATAAATCTCCATCAAAGTAAAGAGTCTCTGAAGTGCCAACTGTTTGTTCAACAGAGTGAGAGACAATAGAAGACTGGTTGGAACTATCAGGATCAGGCAGGTTTTCAAAAGTCTCTGGGCAGGATGGTATTTACTTGGAAGTAGACAAACTTGGACCGGCTGGAACTGGAGGACATCTGGTGGCACTTGAACCGGCTGGGACCGGCATGGTCTCTGGATTGACGGATGGGACCCGATGATCACTGAAGATGCTTGGACCGGCATGGACTCTGGACCGACGGTTGAGACCGGATGAGGTCCAGAGGTGTCTGAATCGGCTGGAACCGAATGAGCCTCCTGACTGACGGTTGGAACCGGATCATCAATGGAGGTACTTGAACCGGCTGGTACTGGAGTGGACTCTGGATTGACGGTTGAGACCGGATGAGGTCCAGAGGTGTCTGAATCAGCTGGGACCGAACGAACCTCCTGACGGATGGCAGAAACCGGATCATTGGAGGTACTTGAACCGGCTGGAACCGGAGTGGACTCACAACTGCGGACCCCCTCTTGGGGCTGAAGACTGTGGACCCCCTCTTGGGGCTGAAGACTGTGGACCCCCTCTTGGGGCTGAAGACTGCGGACCACCTCTTGGGGCTGAAGACTGCAGACCCCCTCTTGGGGCTGAAGACTGCGGACCCACTCTTGGGGCTGAAGACTGCGGACCCCCTCTTGGGGCTGAAGGCTGCGGACCCCCACTCGGGGCTCTGGACCCCCAATTGGGGCTGAAGACGGAAGACCCCCACTCGGGGTTGGAGACGGAAGACCCCCACCCGGGGCTGGAGACGGAAGACCCCTACCTGGGGCTACTTGAACCTGAAGACTGGATGTGGTCAGAGTCACTTTGTTCTTGGGCTTGCGGAGGGAACAATTCTCAATGAAGTGGTCTGGATTACCACAGCAGAAACATAAATGGAGTAATCTGCGTCTTTAGCGTTCATATTCTGAAAGCCTGGACCTCCGCTTGCCCTGGACAGGGATTTCACTCTGAAGGTTGGAAGGCCTTTCAGATTTCACCGGCACTGTAACTGAGGCTCCTTTCAATTTGGAACTGTAACTGGTGGGCTAAAAACCTCAGGAGTGTAACTGAGTAACGTAGAAATTATGGGAATTTTTTTTGCCAAGAGTTCTTGTAGCTGAATAAGTGAGTGGTAGTAGGTTCTCATTCGTATTGCTGTCAGATTTTGCATAA
Organism: Crinia signifera; assembly: GCF_055691185.1. NCBI lineage: Eukaryota > Metazoa > Chordata > Amphibia > Anura > Myobatrachidae > Crinia > Crinia signifera. The sequence continues at coordinate 10,504,288 of NC_139217.1, read as the reverse complement.
CTACTTTAAAGTCACTAGCCATGTCCATGGGCTTGTGCATTCTGTCACGACTGGGGATTGGGACCCAGGTGTGACCTTGGTGGTTAGCCGACTACCAATGGAAACTGAGAATGAAGGCGTGTGGATAAGATGAATTATGTTTATTGTACAATAGGAAACTGGCACAGAGGATGACAAAGTCTGTAATATTTAAACAAAAAAGAGGGATGGGGGAATGGGAGTGTCAGTCGCACTGGTGAGTGTGGGGAAAAGGAAAAACCCTTTTCTTTATTTAGACATAAGACCTCATTGTCATTATAGGTAATTTAACAGTTATAGACTGAGGCGTGCTACCACTGGACAAGAAAAAACGTACAGAATTGGGTTTATAGAGAAAGCATGTCTCTATGTGATGCACTTTCAAGAAGATAATATTAAAGAATAAAAATTAACCTTTAATTCATTTGTTTAAGAAGCGAAATATTTAAAACCATACATACAACATGTAACAATTAAGGACAATTTAAAAAGGATATAATTATCCTGACGTGGCAGAGGAAAGAATGTTTTATACTGTGTTTGCAATTGCTGGATATAGTGGCAGAGATAGGGACCGTGCCACTCAGCTTTGTTTAGTGTAGAATTCAGATGTTAGTAATTTTTATTAACAATTTGACAGCTGGAGTGTTTTAAGGAGCAGACACAGGTCGGCGTCCCGGCCGTTCTGGTCCTGCACTGATCGCTATTGTTACAGATAGATGCAATTAGTGTCTGTTCTTTATATATTAGAAGTATGCGGATAATTCCGCTTCAAATATAATCACATTATCACAGATAACAAAAGCAGCGCCGGCCGAAGCCTGTACAAGCGCTTCTCATCAAAGGATGCACAAAAATTATGACAGCGCTGTAGACACGGACAGAGATAAATGATCTCTTCCGTGTAGTATGCGCCCGGTCTGGCAAAGGTCTGCCCTGTGGTGCCGGTTCGTTACCGCGCACTCTCTGTGAACTCACTGATGTGAGTCACTGGCAGCGTCTGCTATAAGCAGATAGACGCGCCAAAGATCAGAAGATGTAGCACCCAAAGATGTTTCCTATCTAAGCATTCAGTAAAGATACATTTCAGTTTACAAAGTATAACATTTGCCTCTGCCCACGTGAAACGCCGACGTACGTTTCGCACAGAGCTTTTTCAAGGCCAACCGGATGGCCGTCAGGGGAGCCTTAATATACTACGTTTCTCATGAATATTCATGGGATGCGGGGGTGTGTGCCTCAAGACGCTTTTATCATTGGTGGATTTTATATCGCTGCCGCTGGATCATTATTGGCTGGTATGTTATGTTTACATAATTCAATCTCCCTAATGCCTCTTATCAGTATGACATTTTCACCTGATATGTCATATATATCATCCATGTATATGCGTAGCTCAGATTTTATTGTTTTGAAGTGAGGGAAAATGACATGTGAAAATTGCGTGCTAGAACTGCAAATAAAAAGTGACCAACAAACTGTGATAACCAACAGTGCCCAGCCTCATCTCTGATGCTCCATATATATATTATCCAATAGGGATTAATATTAGTGACATTTGTGATAATAATAAATAAAAGAATAAAGAAAAATATATAAATAAAAATAAAATATATATAAATAAATAATAAATAAATAATGGAATATCAAAGTGAAATAAATAAATAATTAGATAAGTGAAAGTGTTTGGATATGGTGTCTTATAAATTCTAATGTTAGGGATTGCACCCTTCAGTGTGGTGCTAATATCAAACACCATGAAATTACATGGTATTTTTGTACTTGACCAATAATTGGTGTAGTGAGCATAGTTTACTAAAAAACATGAAATAGGTGAAATGCCTACTCTCTCGTGACAATCAAATCGTCACTGTGCTTGTAGGTGTGGGGTCGGTGTGTTCAATTATAATCCGAGTTTTAATTCTAGATCCAAGTGAGATCTTTTTTATATATTTTTATTCTATACCCTCTTTTGGTTTTATATTACCATGCGAGAGGGGGGGGGGGAGGGGGAGGTTTTAGGAATTATGTTTGTACAGGATTCCTGTCCAGTATGTCAGTGGACTACCCTTTATGAAAATATAACATGGGGATCTGATAAGTGTCTAATCCATGAGCTGTTAGATCTTGAGGCTTCTTAAGGAGTAATGATTTTTAAGTTAGACAATGTTCATCGATATCCTTATTCATTGGAACGTTTCTGTATTATATTACTCAGTTCCAGTTGCAGGACAATATTTTCTTTGTATATATAAATACATTTTGTAAAATCCAATGATAAGGAAAATAAATACAAAAATAGTAATTCCACATCTATATATCCCTTACTTCCAGATTGATTTTAAATCTAAACTCTAAAGCCTTAGAGAATAGTATATTTGGCAGTGTCATGTCTTTGTGAGAAAATCCTGGAACGGAGAAAGGAGGAGAGCAGACATGAAGAAAGAGGAGGAGTAATATTTGCTATAAAAAAACTGGATCTAGAGGAAAACTGTGTAATTATTCTCCTCATTCAGGCCATGGGGTGCCATGGTTCCCATGAGGAAGATCAGTCGAGTTTCTTGTTTGAATAACTCTCTTTCTCCTTCATCCACTAGGTGTCACTGGAGTTACACTGGGGATAGAAGGCGACCACAGGGAGCATGGGCACTTTAAATAAAAGATTAGAGTGGCTAACTCCTCCCCTTCTACTTCCCCTCCAGGTCAGTCTTAGTTTGTGCCCGAAAGGGAGCGGACACACACTAGGTGCTCTCTGAGCACTTCAAAGATTTTTTAAGCAGCATGGGTTTTTACTCTGCGCAGAGGACAGGCAGATAGCGTGACACTATCTGCCTGCTACGTGGGAGCCTGCCGAGGGAGCCGACCGCCCTAGTCAGACAGCGCGCCCGGCTCCCTGGCTGCTGAGACCACCGTCTCGGGAGGCAACGGGCGCTGCCCACCAAAGCACGCCGCAGTCCTCCCCCAGCCAACCGCCGACGGCAGGCGCACAGTGAGTATTCCCTGCCACCGCTGCTAGCGGCGGTGGTCAGGGTTTATTAGAAAAGGCGGCAGCAGAGGGCTTCAAGCCTGGCGCCAAGGACGCGAGAGCTGTCGGGCGAGGGGGCGGAGCTACCGCGTGGTACTCCCAGCAGCCCCGGCTATCCCCAGCGCTAACACGTGCGGCGGCCATCTTTTTTACACTGGTGCCGCGGCAGAAGCAGACAGTGGGAAGCTCCTGTACCTCTGCAGCCCCACCAAAGGCTACAAGTACATCGCAGATCCTGGTGACCGTCCTGCTATAGCTCTCCCGGTACTGTGAGTTACAGTGGGGGGTTGAGAGCTTAGAGAGAGATAGTTGGGCTGTCCAACAAAATCAGGGCTATAGCGTTACCTGGTTATATACCATAGCGCAGTACAGAGCCTGTGGCAGCTCCTTTCCTTCACTATCTCTCCTGTCAGTCCTTCTTCCTGGACTTATCTATACCTACTCTCCCTTGGGTGTGTGGTAGTGTGTGGATTCTGTGACATATTTGTACAATGGCAGGGGGAAGCTCCAAGAAAATTGCCTGTAGGACTTGCAATGCTAAGTTTACCCCTTCAGCCCCTGGGGAGATTAACTGTGATAAATGCACTGTTACTCCCTCTGGTTCACGGACCCCTGTGGACCCCCCTTTCTGGGCCTCACAATTAACTGAGGTTATGTCACGTTTATCCTCTGAGTTAACTCAGTCTCAAAGGGATAGAGAGACCTCTAGGACACAGCAGACGGATTTAACCTCTGCAGTTCAGAGCCTCACTAGGGCCCTAGCTCCACGGCAGGCTGAGCCTCGCCCGTCCTCCTCAAGGCAGCCCCCTCCCTTGCTGAGGAGAAGAGCCTCTCCATTACACTCCCCTGACTCTGACGATATGCCAGACCTGGAGGAGGGAGAATTTGCGCCCCCTGGGGACGACATGCAGGATGCACAGGATGCACAGGATGTGTTAGTCTATGACACACAAGAACCTGCCACTCCGTCCCAGGGTATTGAGGACCTTATAGAAATGGTCAAAGTAGCCTGCAATGTGACAGAGGGAGTTGATGCACCTTCCCGTCCATCCCTTTTTGGGAAAAAGGCAAAATTGTCCCCTAATTTCCCGGTAGCTGAGGAATTAGATGAGCTGGTAACTGACGCCTGGAAAAACCCAGACAAACGTTTTCAGGCTCCTAAACGGTTCTTCCAGAACTATCCTCTGCTGCCGGAGGGCAGAAAGAAGGTGGAAATTCCTCCGGGAGTCGATTCATCTGTTTCCCGGCTGTCCAAAAAGACTGTCCTCCCAGTCCCTGGGGCTACCACCCTTAAGGATGTCTCAGACCGTAGGTTAGAGATGACCTTGAAAAACATCTTTTCAGCGGCTGGCGTGTTACAGCGTCCGGCGCAGATTGGTTGTTGGGTGAACAAGGCAATAGGTGTCTGGGCGTCACAACTCTCTGCTGAGGTGAATGACGGTTCAGATCCGGCTACTATTCTGCAGCTGTCTGAACAAATCCAGGAGGCTTCAACCTTCTTAATAGAGGCGTCCTCAGACATTTGCGCGGTGGCAGGTAGAATTTCTGCTCTCTCCATTTCAGCCCGCAGAGGTCTCTGGCTGCGTCAGTGGCAGGCTGATGCAGAATCAAAAAGGGCGGTGGAATCCATGGCCTTTAACGGGGAGCTCCTGTTCGGCCCGGAACTAGATAGATGGATATCCCAGGCCACAGGTGGGAAGTCACATTTCCTTCGGCAGCTCCACCTCCATCTCGCAGAACTGCCCACAATCCTTCCTTTCGTGCCTTTTGTCCCTCCAGCAGGTTCAGAGGTAGATCCAGGGGAGGTGCTCCCTCACAGAGAGGAACCAGAGGCCGTGGAAGAGGTGCTTCCACTACCACTCTGGACCCCAAGGCCACCAAGCCTGCTGCATGACGGTCCTCCGTCACAACTGGGGGACCCCAGGGTAGGAGCTCGGTTACGGAACTTCGGCTCCATATGGCTCCAGTCCTGTCAGGACGCCTGGGTAAGAGAACTTGTGACCCTAGGTTACAAGATTCGCTTCAGCAGTTCTCCCCCAGACAGGTTTTTCAGGACCGGTCTTCCTCGTCCTCCAGAGAAAGGACTACAGCTGCTGGCCGCCATTGCCAAGCTGCAGGACATGGGAGTAGTGGTTCCGGTCCCCGCAGAACAGGGGTCCCGGGGCTACTACTCCAGCCTGTTCCTAGTACCGAAGCCGGACGGCTCGGTACGCCCCATACTCAACCTGAAGGATCTGAACCCGTACTTGCACGTGGCCAGATTCAAGATGGAATCCCTTCAATCCGTCATACAGGGCTTGGAAGAAGGGGAGTTCTTGGTATCCATAGATATCAAGGACGCTTACTTGCACATCCCCATTTGGGCCCCGCACCAGGCATATTTGCGGTTCGCAGTGCAGGACCGGCATTGGCAATTCCAGGCCCTTCCATTCGGCCTCTCGTCCGCACCTCGGGTCTTCACCAAGGTGATGGCAGTGATGATGGAGGTCCTCCGCATGCAGGGGGTTACTATCATCCCCTATTTGGACGACCTTCTGCTGAAGAGTCGTTCAAGGGACACCCTGTTGGAGCACATTCTTCTCACACAGAAGATCCTCACATCACACGGGTGGATCCTCAACTTTGCCAAGTCCCAGCTTCATCCCACTCAGCGTCTCCTGTTTCTAGGGATGATTCTGGACACCAGCCAGATGCGGGTGTTCCTTCCAGCGGACAAGATTCAGTCCTTGCAGGCCTTGGTAAGACTTGTCCTGAGACGGAGACAGGTGTCTGTACACCTGTGCACCAGACTTTTGGGGAGGATGGTATCCTCATTCGAGGCGATGCAATACGCCCGGTTTCATTCACGCCCCTTCCAGCTGTCGCTCCTCCATCAATGGTCGGGCTCTCACCTGCATCTGCAGCAGAGGGTGACCTTGTCACCACGGGCTCGGTTGTCCCTGCTGTGGTGGCTGAACACCGCCAACCTTCAACAGGGGAGGAGGATCGCGATTTGGGACTGGATCCTCATCACCACGGACGCCAGCCTCCGGGGTTGGGGTGCGGTCACCCTGGACCGTCAGTATCAGGGGTTGTGGACGCAGCAGGAGAGTCTGCTTTCCATCAACATCCTGGAGCTACGAGCTGTCTACTATGCTCTTCTCCAGGCCAGACCTCTTCTCCAGGGAAAAGCTGTTTGTGTGCAGTCCGACAACTCCACGACTGTTGCGTACATCAACAAGCAGGGAGGAACCCGCAGTTGCGCAGCCATGAAGGAGGTCAGCAGGATCCTGGTCTGGGCAGAGACCCATGCCCTAGCCCTGTCAGCCGTGTTTATTCCAGGAGTGGAGAACTGGGAGGCCGACTTCCTAAGTCGGCGGGACGTTCATCAAGGAGAGTGGTGCTTGCACCCTCAAGTCTTTCAGAAGCTGGTACATCGCTGGGGCTGTCCCCAAGTGGACCTGATGGCGTCCCGCCACAATTTCCAACTTCCCCGGTTCTTCGCAAGAACACGAGATCCTCAGGCAGAGGGCGTAGAGGCGCTGGTGGCCCATTGGCCCTTCCAGTATGTGTACCTATTCCCGCCATTTCCGCTGATACCCCGGGTACTTCAGCGGATCCGGAGAGAGGGGGTCACGGCACTGCTGGTGGCTCCAGACTGGCCTCGTCGGTCTTGGTACACCAGTCTGACAGCCATGCTGATAGACGAGCCGTGGCCTCTACCTCTTCAGGAAGACCTTCTCAGCCAGGGTCCCTTCATCTTCCCAGATTTAGGTCGTCTGCATTTGACGGCGTGGCTGCTGAGAGGTCCATCCTGAGGAGGGCAGGTATACCTAGAGCAGTTATACCCACCATGCTTCGCGCTAGGAAAGAGGTTACCTCAGCACACTACCACAGGATATGGCGCTCCTATGTGGCTTGGTGTGAGAGGCGTGGAGTCTCTACATGCCTGTTCAAAAAGGCGAGACTTCTCCTTTTTCTGCAGGAAGGTTTGTCGGCAGGGCTGAGGCTGAATACCTTAAAGGTTCAGGTCTCAGCTCTCTCTATCTTTTTTCAGAAAAAGTTAGCCTTTCTTCCTGAGGTTCAAACCTTCTTTCAGGGGGTGCTTCGGTTGCAGCCCCCCATTCGTCCTCCAACGGCTCCCTGGGACTTGGACTTGGTGCTGGAGTACCTTCAGTCCTCTGTTTTTGAGCCCTTGGAGGAGGTAGACCTTCGCTACCTTACTTGGAAGGTCGTACTTCTGTTGGCTCTGGCTTCTGCCAGGCGTGTATCAGAACTGGGGGCTTTTTCTTATCGATCCCCATTCCTACAGTTTCATCCTGACAGAGCGGAGCTCCGTACCAGCCTGGCCTTCCTCCCAAAAGTGGTATCGGCCTTTCATCTGAACCAGCCCATCGTGGTTCCTGCTTTTCCAGAGGACTCCCCGGTGGCGAGATCCTTGGATGTGGTTAGGGCTCTAAGAATTTATGTAGCCCGTACAGCCCCTATCAGGAAGTCTGATTCGCTGTTTGTGACCTACGACCCTGTGCGTCGTGGATGGCCAGCCTCTAAACAGACGCTGTCCAGGTGGATTAGGTTAACTATTCGTCAGGCCTATGTCACCTCTTCACGGATTCCTTCTGGTTGCATTACAGCGCATTCAACCAGGTCGGTTGGATCCTCTTGGGCGGCTGCCCGAGGGGTTTCTCTACAGCAGCTCTGCCGAGCGGCTACCTGGTCCAGCTGCAGAACCTTCGTTAGGTTCTACAAGTTTGATACCTTTGCGGCTCCTGCTTCAGTGTTTGGCCGCAGGGTGTTAAGGGGTTCTCAGCGCTCTCTTAGGCCCTAACCTGGACCAGGATTAGCTGAATACACTTGGACCCTATCAACTGGACCCTTCAGCACACTGGGTGCCCATTTTCAAGCTTTGGGAGACAATTGCCCCTATACCATCCCGCACCAGCGGCTTATTGTTGCCGACACTGTATGGATACATTTCCAAGCAGGAATCACGGTTGGTCACAACAGACTGAGATCTTGACCAGTTGGTCTTAAAAATTTCCAACCTTGAGGACACCTGCCATCTGATCCCAACCCCCCTATTGGAGCCTCTAAGCGACGCGAGATACTGTGGCCTAAACAGTTTTAAGCCCTATAACGTCTACTGGGCCTCCAACCTACTGTGGCCCCCACAGTCGCATCATCCTGAGGACCATTGGAATTCTGCTTTTGGGACTGGATCACAATCACCCACAGTGGTAACTATTGGGCAACACCCTCTCCCCCCCCCCCCCCCCCCCCGATCACCACAGCTATTACCCATTTCCATCTTATTTGAGTCCAATCCATTCAGCCTCCGGTCCAGCTATTGACCCACCTTTTTATTATTGTATGCAATTGTTTGATGATATGTTATTTTAAATTGTTATTAAATATTTGTACGATTATTTCATCAAAACCAGCGCCACTTCTTTTTCTTGTTTGTTCGGATTTTTTTGGGGCCGACTACCCCTTTTTAAGTGGCAGCTCTTGGCTTAGCACCCGTGGTAGCGCCTGTCCGTGCACCCTAGGGAGCACACAGCTATCTTTTCGGAGCTCCGTACCAGCCTGGCCTTCCTCCCAAAAGTGGTATCGGCCTTTCATCTGAACCAGCCCATCGTGGTTCCTGCTTTTCCAGAGGACTCCCCGGTGGCGAGATCCTTGGATGTGGTTAGGGCTCTAAGAATTTATGTAGCCCGTACAGCCCCTATCAGGAAGTCTGATTCGCTGTTTGTGACCTACGACCCTGTGCGTCGTGGATGGCCTGCCTCTAAACAGACGCTGTCCAGGTGGATTAGGTTAACTATTCGTCAGGCCTATGTCACCTCTTCACGGATTCCTTCTGGTTGCATTACAGCGCATTCAACCAGGTCGGTTGGATCCTCTTGGGCGGCTGCCCGAGGGGTTTCTCTACAGCAGCTCTGCCGAGCGGCTACCTGGTCCAGCTGCAGAACCTTCGTTAGGTTCTACAAGTTTGATACCTTTGCGGCTCCTGCTTCAGTGTTTGGCCGCAGGGTGTTAAGGGGTTCTCAGCGCTCTCCCACCCGGGATTGAGGGCTCTGGGATGTCCCCAGTGTAACTCCAGTGACACCTAGTGGATGAAGGAGAAAGAGGGATTTTGTACTTACCGTAAATCCTTTTCTCCGAGTCCACAGGTGTCACTGGACGCCCACCGCAGCGCTGGTCTCTTTAAAGTTGCCTCAGGGCTTATGTCCTGCAGGGTCCATTACCTTGGAGTTTCCCTGCTGGGTTACCATGGTTATACATATATATATATACTAAGTTAATATGTTACATTGTCTGTTGACTGTGTTTGTTTGAACTTCAGTGTTTTCTCACTGTTCTTTCTTTCATCTTGTATTGAATGATTGTATGTGGTATTAACCTCCTCTTGGGAAGTGTGTTTTATCTTCCTGCTCCCTTCCGGGCACAACCTTTATGACTGACCTGGAGGGGAAGTAGAAGGGGAGGAGTTAGCCACTCTAATCTTTTATTTAAAGTGCCCATGCTCCCTGTGGTCGCCTTCTATCCCCAGTGTAACTCCAGTGACACCTGTGGACTCGGAGAAAAGGATTTACAGTAAGTACAAAATCCCTCTGTCCCAGTCACCTCTCCTTATGCCCATCTCAACCTTGAGCATGCCATATGCTTTCAAGCCCACTGCATTTCCTTGATGAAATTTAAGGAAATTGACAGAGAGACACTCCTGATCCCCAAAATCAAGAATGAAACAGGACAGGAAAAAGTGAGGTTCATAGGAACATTTTGCCAAGAGTGGAAGGAAATACAGCACACTCTTAACAAACACTTGGATATCCTAAAGACTGATCCAGATCTAGACAAAATCTTGGGTACCAAGATAGACATCAGCTGGAGGCGGAGTCAAAATTTGAGAGACACGGGGGGGCGTGGCCAAGACCGACATGGAGTGAGACGTATCTCACTTGATCTCTCCCTCCACTATCCGGTAAACTCATCCTGCAGGGACCCTGCCCGGGGCATAAACACCTCCAGTTGAGGCGGAGCATCCCCCCGATCTAAGGAGCCCACCTCTGCATGTCTGACTGACCTGACGCCGGAGCAAACCGCACTTCATCCCCCCGGCGCGCGAACAGGGACCAGACGCCGGCGCCATCTTAGGACTTGCAGCAGGGTCGTGCGCAAGCGCCGCCCTGCCCGCCCGCATACCGGAGAAGCCTGCTGCAGCCGCGGACCGGGGACCAAGGTACTGTTCCCCCGCATCTCGCTCTGACCGCATCGCCACCAACATACGGCGCGCTGAGGGGAGGCTGTTTGCCGCGAGGCAGGAGTGGCCGCCATCTTCCCTCCGCCCGCTAAAACCTCCGTGCCCGGTCCCCGCGTGAACACACCTCTGGCTCTCCACACAACTCCAGCGGCAGTCGGAGAGAGGGCTACCCCCCCCTCTGACTGTTGGGAACCCTGTGCCCGGCCTCCCGCGCGACCACATCAGCGGCACCCCGCACAGCACCTGGGGCGTCCAGGGAGAGAGCCATATCCCCTCTGCCTGCTGATTACTCTGTGCCCGGTCTCCTGTGTGACTACAGCTGCATCCCACACAGCGCCTGGGGCAGCCAGAGGAGGGCCTGAACCCTCTGTGCGCCCACAACTGCAGTGTTGGGGGAGAATATAACCAGCACATAACCTCCACACAGAGGGAAGCCTGGGAACACCAGCTTGTAACTCCTTCCAGCAGCACCAGGCACATTGTGAGCCCCCCTGGAACTAACCTATAATAAGGGGGTGGTGGGGGACACTCCACACTTGTGTTAACAAGCAAGCCATACTCCATATTCCCCTGAGGCTCCAGAATTACTGTGCCAAATCTGCACAGTAGACTGAACCGGCCACTGGGATATCGCACTCCTCGGTGTCCAGTGGAGGCCGCCCAGTTGTCCCCCTAAGCTCCTGTAGATCCCCTGCCCGGACGCCGTACTGACTCCTTTCTACTTTTTTCTACTCTTAACACATACATCCCCCAACTATCTGAGGCTACCTTAACAGTGGGGCAGTGACTGTTTCAGCAAATATCTACTCAGCACCAGCTCGCCATCTGGTGGCCCCTGCTGGTATCACAATGGTGAAAGGCAACCAAAACTCAGCAGCTGCCAGGCTGGAAAAATTCTCCAGGCAGCCCCCTCAACCTAAACAATCTGAGGATACGCAGCCTGCGTCCCCACTTACTGTCCCAGCCCCTACTGATGAAACCCCTGATGACCCCTTCCAAAGGGTTCTTGATGCAGTTACGGCCACTGAAACGAGACTGACAGATAAGCTGGGTCAACTGCAATCTGATCTGTCCATCATCCATCATGACCTCCAGCGGGCCTGGGAAAGGGTAGACGAGGTAGAGGCGCGTACATCCACATTGGAGGACACTGTGGCCCCCCTGGACAGACGTACAACTACCCTTGAATCCCAAATGCAGGCAGTCCATAAAAAAATGACTGATATAGAGGGTCGCCTTAGGCGTAATAACATCCGTTTTGTGGGCCTGCCTGAGAAGGAAGAGGGAAACTCACCAGAAAAATTCCTGGAAAAATGGCTCACTGACTTTTTTGGGGCAAAGGAGTTCACTAACCAGTTTGCGGTTGAGCGTGCGCACAGGGTCCCAACCCGCCCGCTTCCACCTGGAGCTCCACCACGCACGTTCCTGGCCAAAATTCTACACTATCGGGATCGGGATACTATCCTCCGCTTGGCTCGCACTGCGGGCCCCCTCAAGTGGAATGGGTCGCCCATTTCAGTATTCCCTGACTTTGCGGTGGACGTCCAGAAGGAGCGGGCACAATTTGTACCGATAAAGCGGAGGCTTAAGGAACTTAACATACAATACAGCATGCTTTTCCCATCACGACTGAGAGTCATCGCTGACGGAGAAACGAAATTCTTTGCGACACCACGAGAGGCGGCGGCTTGGCTTGACAGGCACAGACCACAGAGACGTGCGCTTAACAATGACTGATAACAGGCAACCATCACCCCTTCGAATACATTGGGATAAGTAACTATCTGGTTAAGTTGCCTCTGATGTGCTTGCGCTATGTTGCCAGGGGCCGCAGGATATACGTCTCTTGATGCGAAACTATATGTCAGCTCACTGTTTAGGATACTCCCCTTATATTATAATCTCATGTAGGTGCCCCGGGCGGACATACCCAGTCATTATAGAAAGTTAGGGAGGGAGGTCAATGACCGGTAGTCATTATATTCTTTGCCCTCACACTAGCTATGATGACCAGGGTTTAGTTGGGTAATGTTACTCTTTTCATGTTTTTAAGGTGAAACTCTCACCTACCTTTTAGTTTGATAGTGTTTTGTTTCTGGGATCCAGGTATGCCGCAGTTGGGTATTGGTATACGGGGAGGGGGTAGGGTTCATGTTTTCCTATTGAATAATAGGATTGTGTATGTTATTATTTTTATGTTTTGGTTTTGTCAGCAAGATTTGTGCATAATGTTTTCATTTAATATTGCAGTGGTGAAAAAATTATATGTACTATGGCACAGGTGCAGGTGGTTTCTTTGTCCGCTCACTCCCCTTCACATTAACACTATGACATGGCCTCCTTAAACTTCCTCTCCTGGAATGTGAGGGGTCTCAATAATAAGGTGAAGAGGTCCCTGGTAATTAGACAATTAAAAAACTACAACTCAGGCGTGGTGTGTCTCTTAGAAACACACTTAGCAGGGAGTAAAGTGTTGTCCCTCAAAAAGCCCTGGGTTGGATGGGCATACCACTCTACCCATACCTCCTCCTCCAGGGGAGTATCTGTACTCATTAAGAAAACTGCTCCTTTCTCTGCGATAGATGTCCAAATCGATCCCTGGGGTAGATATGTGTTCTTAAACTGTTTAATAAACTCTCTCCCTATACTATTGATGGCGGTATATATTCCCCCCCCCGTATTCCCCCTCTGTCCTTAAAAAGGTGGCCGAATTCATGGCATCTAATCCCAACACGGCCACTATATGTATGGGAGACTTTAATAACCTGCTGGACCCCACAATGGATAAGGTCTCTATGAGGCAACATCCCACACAAACCAGGCCATCGCACTTCCCGGGAGTGGTAGCAGAGATGGGCCTCACGGATGCTTGGAGAGTGAAACATCCTACCTCTAAACAGTACTCGTGTTTCTCCCACTCCTCCTTCTCCAGGATTGACCTAGCATTAATTACACCAGACCTGATACCTAGGATCCGTCACACTACGTATGAGAGTAGAGGCATCTCGGACCACTCCCCACTTACGCTCCACTTAGACTTTAATTGCCAAAAAGGTCAGTCACTATGGAAACTTAACCCCTTTTGGCTGACCCGTATGGGTACAGGTTTGGACCTCGAGGCGACATGGAAGGAGTTTTTTGAAAAAAACTCTGGTACTGTGGCTGCGGACGTCCTGTGGGATGCATTTAAAGCCTTCCTTAGGGGGACTCTGATTCAAAGGGTCTCCAACCTAAAAACGTTTTATAAGAAACAAGAGACAGAACTAGAAACACAGTGTGTTGAAACTGAATTAAAATACCTCACGGATAAATTAGAATCCTCCAAACTAGAATGGTTGAACGCCCCAAAAAATTGGAAATCATATCTTCTAGACAAAACCCGATACAAATTAATGTTCACCTCCCATTCGACATATGCTTTTGGGGATAGACCGGGCAGCTATATGGCACGACTTATGCGAGGGGAAAGGGGCCCCAGTACAGTTATAGAACTTCACACAACGAGCGGCCAAGCAGTCACTCAAACCCCTGACATTGCCAACGAATTTGTACATTACTATAGAAATCTTTATACCTCCAAATCTTCATCTGAAGTGGAGGATCTCAAAACATACCTATGCAAAATCCCACTCCCTTCTCTATCCATTGAAGATCGCAACTTATTGGACTCTCCCTTTACACTTAAGGAAATAATATCCGCTATACAGGCCTCCCCCAGCGGCAAGGCACCGGGCTCTGATGGAATCCCATCCGAGCTATACAAGAAACACATTAACTTCTTTGCAGCTCACTTACTGGACATTTCCCAGCAAATATTCGATGATGGTAGTCTCCCGACATCAATGTTGGAGGCTATAATTATCGTCCTCTCCAAACCCGGCAAAGACCCCTCCTATCCCGACTCCTACCGCCCTATTTCCCTACTCCCAACAGATATCAAGATACTGGCCAAAGTTTTGGCTGCCAGACTCAATCGAATCATAATGCATATAATTCACCCAGACCAAACGGGTTTTATGCCCAATAAAACCACCTCCATTAACCTCCGACGACTGTTCACACACCTACAGACTCCTAGAGAAGACCGGTCCATCTCGGCCATTGCCTCCCTGGATGCAGCAAAGGCATTCGACTCTGTCGAGTGGAAGTACCTTTGGGAGGTAATGGACCGTTTTGGTTTTGGACCAAAATGTATTGGGTTTATTCAAACACTATATGCTTCACCAACAGCTAGGATCTCAGTAAATGGATACTTATCCCAATCTTTTCCCCTGTTCAGAGGCACTAGGCAGGGCTGCCCCCTGTCCCCCGCCTTATTCGCCATTGCCATCGAACCCTTGGCCTGTATGATCAGGGTAAACCATAACATTGTTGGCCTAAAAGTAGGGACCAGGGAAGACAAAATAGCATTATATGCTGATGATATCCTCCTATTTATTCATGACTACGCCAACACACTCCCCCTAATATTCAGTACCATTACTGAGTTCGGTCAACACTCCGGATTATTAATCAATTGGTCCAAATCCTCTATTACACCACTTAGAGGGAATGTACCGAACCCTCCTCCCATGCAACTCCCACTCCCATGGACTGACACCTTTAAATATCTAGGAATATGGGTTTCAAACAAATCCAGCTCTTATATCACACTGAACCTTCTCCCACAGATAACCTATCTCCGCACAAAAACGCCACTTTGGAGCAAATTACCACTAACGGTCACTGGAAGAATCAATCTGGTAAAAATGGTCTTCCAACCGAAACTTCTCTACATTCTTCAGCAAGCTCCAATATATATCCCCCAGAAACACTTTAAAAAAATCGAAAGTCTGCTCTCCTCTTTAATATGGGCAGGAAAACGCCCTAGGGTTAGCATTCAAACCCTCACTAGACCCAAAAACCTAGGTGGCCTGGCCTTACCGGATTTCAGGTACTATTACTATGCAGCTCAGCTGAGCTTTACATGGGAATGGTTAAATGTAAAAGATACTAATACTCTCCACATACAAATGTTTCCCAGCACTCCTCGGGAGGCTCTCCACTACAAATTCTGTTAGGCGGTTCCACTAAAAATATTAGAATCCCCTTGATCAGACAGGCAATTATTATATGGCGACTGGTTCATGGAATTATGGGGGGCCAAGGATGGGACCCAGAGATATCCCTACTTAATACCCATGCCCTGCCCGAATTGGCTTCTCTGGAAGTGGACAGCACATGGAATAGGTGGAGTGTATCCAGTTTAGGCGACCTGTACCAACACAACACCTTTAAAACTTTCCAGGAATTACAGGTAGACTTCCCCATTCCCAACTCGCAATTCTATAGATACCTCCAAATACGACATGCCCTCAACAAACAAGTGGGATCCTCATCATGTTCCCTTATCAATAACTCCCCTCTTAAAACATTGATCCAGGGGATTTCGGGAGGGCACCTGGTATCTACCCTATACTCGAATATACAACAAAAATCGCATTCAGACCTTCTCCCCCTCATTAGGTCGAAGTGGGAAGCTGACCTGGGAACCATGACAGATGAAATATGGTCAAGCGCCTTGGAGGCTCACAGATTGTCCACAACTAGTATCAGATTCCAACAGATACAGTATTATATTTTACACCGGGTATACATGACCCCGACATTACTACATCGTATAGGAGGATCCTCATCCTCGGTATGCCCCAGGTGCAATGCAGCAGAGGGTACCTTTTTCCACTTACTATTGTCATGTCCTAGCATAACTACATACTGGGAAGCTATCACTGACTTTCTGAGGGATGCGGGCATCCCCGGGAATGCGATCACCCCTGGTTCCTGCCTACTCTCAGCTTTTGATGAAGAGGCCCTCACTGCTACGGATAGGCGGTTTGTGATCAATATATGTGCTCTAGCCAAGGTGATCATAGCTAGATTGTGGATGAGGAGTGAGGCCCCGAGTATATCAGCTTGGACCTCACTGGTCAATGAAACAGTGAGTCATGAAAAATTCGTTTACCTGTCCAGGAATAGTGAGAAAAAGTTCCACTCCATATGGTATAAATGGTTGGAGTCTACCTATTCAACAGGAATTACTCCCTAAAACCAACGCCTTGGGGCTAATGCCCTATTATACTGCAAATCTCCTAAAGAGGGTTGGGACTAACAATAATACTTTGTCGTTAGTTAATAGGTGAACACACCCCGTCTATTGGTTGTTGATGCCGAGTACCTCCACAATTACGGGTACTCCCTATGGTATTGTGGTATTGTGGCCTGCCACAGAAAGAACCCAACACATTCCTTCTACCTTTCTCTTGAAATACTCCCTATAGATTACCTGCACGCGATGCGCCTAAACCACACCTGAAGCTAATCTACTCTCTAGAGATGTTTGTTGCTCTTTAATACCATGAACCTTATATTGATTGAATACCAATATATATATTGTACCACTGTATGTGTATATAGCTATCACCCTTTATATTTCTGTACAATGTAACCCTCCAATGGAAGAGGGATTTTGCACTTATGTACTAAGTCTTGCTTGTATGTACGCGTTTGTTCTTGTTTTGTTTTTTTGTTACTAATGCATATAAAAAACAATAAAAATGTATTGAATTAAAAAAAAAAAAAAAATTTGAGAGACACACTGGTCCACAGCCACCTTGAAAGAAGCACGAGACCCATTATAACCAAAAAGGGCTTTTACAAATGCGGTACTTGCAAATTTTGCTCTTTAACAGTACGAAAAGACTCATATGTGGACAGGTTTAACAAAACCTGGAAAATTGGCCATTACATCTCTTGCGACACGGCAGGAATCATCTACAACTTGGAATGTCCGTGTGGCAAGCACTATATAGGGAAGACCCGGAGGCCTTTTAAAAAGAGACTGTCAGAACATCTCACAAGTATCAAAAATGCCCAGAGAGACCGGGAGAACATGAAAACTCTCACCCCAGTGGCCAGACATTTCCTTAAATTTCATCAAGGAAATGCAGTGGGCTTGAAAGCATATGGCATGCTCAAGGTTGAGATGGGCATAAGGAGAGGTGACTGGGACAGAGAGTTATTCAAACAAGAAACTCGATCTTCCTCATGGGAACCATGGCACCCCATGGCCTGAATGAGGAGAATAATTACACAGTTTTCCTCTAGATCCAGTTTTTTTATAGCAAATATTACTCCTCCTCTTTCTTCATGTCTGCTCTCCTCCTTTCTCCGTTCCAGGATTTTCTCACAAAGACATGACACTGCCAAATATACTATTCTCTAAGGCTTTAGAGTTTAGATTTAAAATCAATCTGGAAGTAAGGGATATATAGATGTGGAATTACTATTTTTGTATTTATTTTCCTTATCATTGGATTTTACAAAATGTATTTATATATACAAAGAAAATATTGTCCTGCAACTGGAACTGAGTAATATAATACAGAAACGTTCCAATGAATAAGGATATCGATGAACATTGTCTAACTTAAAAATCATTACTCCTTAAGAAGCCTCAAGATCTAACAGCTCATGGATTAGACACTTATCAGATACCCATGTTATATTTTCATAAAGGGTAGTCCACTGACATACTGGACAGGAATCCTGTACAAACATAATTCCTAAAACCTCCCCCCCCCCCCCCTCTCGCATGGTAATATAAAACCAAAAGAGGGTATAGAATAAAAATATATAAAAAAGATCTCACTTGGATCTAGAATTAAAACTCGGATTATAATTGAACACACCGACCCCACACCTACAAGCACAGTGACGATTTGATTGTCACGAGAGAGTAGGCATTTCACCTATTTCATGTTTTTTAGTAAAATATGCTCAGTACACCAATTATTGGTCAAGTACAAAAATACCATGTAATTTCATGGTGTTTGATATTAGCACCACACTGAAGGGTGCAATCCCTAACATTAGAATTTATAAGACACCATATCCAAACACTTTCACTTATCTAATTATTTATTTATTTCACTTTGATATTCCATTATTTATTTATTATTTATTTATATATATTTTATTTTTATTTATATATTTTTCTTTATTCTTTTATTTATTATTATCACAAATGTCACTAATATTAATCCCTATTGGATAATATATATATGGAGCATCAGAGATGAGGCTGGGCACTGTTGGTTATCACAGTTTGTTGGTCACTTTTTATTTGCAGTTCTAGCACGCAATTTTCACATGTCATTTTCCCTTACTTCAAAACAATAAAATCTGAGCTACGCATATACATGGATGATATATATGACATATCAGGTGAAAATGTCATACTGATAAGAGGCATTAGGGAGATTGAATTATGTAAACATAACATACCAGCCAATAATGATCCAGCGGCAGCGATATAAAATCCACCAATGATAAAAGCGTCTTGAGGCACACACCCCCGCATCCCATGAATATTCATGAGAAACGTAGTATATTAAGGCTCCCCTGACGGCCATCCGGTTGGCCTTGAAAAAGCTCTGTGCGAAACGTACGTCGGCGTTTCACGTGGGCAGAGGCAAATGTTATACTTTGTAAACTGAAATGTATCTTTACTGAATGCTTAGATAGGAAACATCTTTGGGTGCTACATCTTCTGATCTTTGGCGCGTCTATCTGCTTATAGCAGACGCTGCCAGTGACTCACATCAGTGAGTTCACAGAGAGTGCGCGGTAACGAACCGGCACCACAGGGCAGACCTTTGCCAGACCGGGCGCATACTACACGGAAGAGATCATTTATCTCTGTCCGTGTCTACAGCGCTGTCATAATTTTTGTGCATCCTTTGATGAGAAGCGCTTGTACAGGCTTCGGCCGGCGCTGCTTTTGTTATCTGTGATAGTGTGATTATATTTGAAGCGGAATTATCCGCATACTTCTAATATATAAAGAACAGACACTAATTGCATCTATCTGTAACAATAGCGATCAGTGCAGGACCAGAACGGCCGGGACGCCGACCTGTGTCTGCTCCTTAAAACACTCCAGCTGTCAAATTGTTAATAAAAATTACTAACATCTGAATTCTACACTAAACAAAGCTGAGTGGCACGGTCCCTATCTCTGCCACTATATCCAGCAATTGCAAACACAGTATAAAACATTCTTTCCTCTGCCACGTCAGGATAATTATATCCTTTTTAAATTGTCCTTAATTGTTACATGTTGTATGTATGGTTTTAAATATTTCGCTTCTTAAACAAATGAATTAAAGGTTAATTTTTATTCTTTAATATTATCTTCTTGAAAGTGCATCACATAGGGCCTTATTCTGATCTGAGCTTAGTACAAATTTGTTCTTAAAATGGGCAAAACCATGTGCACTGCAGGTGGAGCAGATGTAACCTGTGCAAAGAGAATTCAATTTGGGTGGGGTGTGCTGAAACTGAAATCTAAATTGCAGTGTAAAAATAATGCATCCAGTATTTACCCTGCACAGAAACAAAATAACTCACACAAACCTAACTCTCTCTATACATGTTACATCTGCCCCACCTGAAGTGCACATGGTTTTGCCCATTTTAAGAACAAATTTGTACTGAGCTCAGATCAGAATAAGGCCCATAGAGACATGCTTTCTCTATAAACCCAATTCCAAAGTCTGTAATAGTATTTGGTAAAGCTACCGTGAATCTTGAAGGCTGTATCCCGGCAATAGGTGCTGGAGACAGGTAACAGAATGGGATGCAGGTAACAAAAGCTGTACACAGGAAATGGATGCTTGGAGACACGGAGTAACTGTAGCTGGGACACAGGTGTCTGGAAAGAACGGAGTAGAGACCACGGGAGCACAGGTGTCATCGTTAGGACACTGTACACTAGATCAACACATTCATTCACACAACACGTGCTTCTCATTTTATTTGATTGTTCAATGTTTGTAAAGTCTAATTATGTGGTCAAATATTTCACGTAAATGGTTTTAATAATATAAAAATTAAAAGGTACATTTTTTGTATATATTTTTTCTTCTTTCTAAAAGTGCGCCAAGAAAAAGGACAATCCTTTTTTCTGTCTCCCCTAGTGTACAGATTCTCAATGTCGCATGTGATGAGCCATGAGTTGTTATTCAGAATGATGTCCTGATTTTTGTTGAGTACATCCATAATACCAGAATCCAGAAATATGATGGTAAAATGATTATGTATTTTCTTAGATAGAAATCCACAAATTTGCTTGTTTTCTCAGAGAGACCCCCATCCATGAGACAATGGGCCTCCCAGTGGGGTTCTTCTCACATTTGTGAACTTTTGTTAATAGGTATATGTCGATTTTGACACGGTCTTAACCTCCAAAAATTCACAGTGTGTCTTGGTAACAGGGATGGATCCAGAGGGGGGCAGAGAGGGTGGTCGCCCCCCCTAGGCTATAAAACACTTCTGCTATCAGCTAGGGTAAACAAACACTCTTTAAAAGTCCTGCTCCCTCCTCCCTCCCAGCTTTTGTCAGTGTCGGTGAGCGTGAGCTAAGCTCCCAGACACAGGTCACAATAAATTCTTCTACCACAGTTAATCAGCAGAGTTTTCTGATTAAGACTTCTTTCATCTATCCTGTCATTAAAGGTGCCCACACACTAGAAAGATCTGCGATCATAAGATGTGCGCATAAATTAGCCTTCAAATCTTTTGTCCGATCTGGACAAAAGATTTCAGGCAAGTGCACATCTTTACCAAAGATTTTTCTAAAGATCCCGTGTGCGTTCCTATGGATCTTTTGTTAAATCTTCTGATCTTTTTTGCAGCACGTAAGATCAGAATATTTAGCAAAAGATCCACGGGAGCGAGCATCGGCCGATTTTCGACCGATTATCGGTAAATATCGGCCGATTTATCGAAAATCGGCCCAAAAATCGTTCTAGTGTGTGGGCACCTTTAGACACTCTGCAGAAGCCATTACACAGCTGCTGCTCCCTGACTTGTTCAGCGTGTGCTTTGAACAGGGCATGTCACCCCTCTCCCCAAATACGTGATAGAGTGTACATACGGTTACCTGGATATATGTGTGTGCAGGTGACAGCTGTGCAGCCCTGACAGTGCTCCCTATGGGGTTTATTCTACAGTAGTTCATTCTTTCTGACAAAATCCTTCTTAGATGGACAAAACCATGTGCACTGCAGGGGGGCAGATGTAACATGTGCAGAGAGAACTAGATTTGGGAGAGTTATTTTGTTTCTGTGCAGGGAAAATACTGACTGCATGATTTTTCACTGCAATATAGATCTCACTTTGAAGAAAAACCCCACCCAAATCTAATTCTCTCTGCACAAGTTACATCTGCCCCACCTGCAGTGCACATGGTTTTGTCCATCTAAGAAGGATTTTGTCAGAAAGAATGAACTAGAATAACCCTCTATATTACTGGTCACTACCACCCTGATTATTTACAGTAATAATGTCCCTTTCCCACAGAGCCCTGTCTCCCCCAGCACCAGCAGCCACACACTCTCTGCTGTCACTCATGTACTCAGCGTCTAACAGAAGACACCTAAATATTCCCTCTGGACACAACCACTGCTCTGCCTCCTGGGGGCATCACCAGGCCCTCCTCGCTAATACAAGCCTGTCGCACTGGCCATACCTCACCCCTTCTCCCCTCCACCATGGTACTATCCTCAGATGCCAGATCCCCCCTGGAAGTTAATGAGGTTGCTAAGCTACAGAAATGTCTGCTACAGGGAGGTAAGTACCCGTTCCTATCATAGCTGTTCATGTTGTAGTATTGATTCATGGGTAGTAGATTGAGAAAAGAAGCGCTATTAAAGTGATGTTATCTAGAATGGATAAGTGGAGATAATATATTGTAATTCGGTTATTGTCTAAAATAATATTGGGGTGCTGAATATAAGAATATGTGTGAGTGGTACCTGTAATGAAAAAAGGGGCGGTTAGTTACAATGTTTACACCCTTTTGGGGAATTTTTTGCGTTTTTTGTTGGTTTTACGTTTTTGTTAAAATATGGGAAATACTCCGTGCGGCACTGTCCCTGACTATCCCTAGGTACCTGCGTTCCGTGTTGTTATAGTCTGCGGGAGATGGTGCTAAGTTGGTTGCAGAAGTCTGGCTAACCATGCGTCCGTGGTAGCCGCTGCGATGTTTCTCCGTCTCTACCATCAGCCGGAAGTTGCCGGAAGTCCTCGCGGCGTGTTGTACGATGTCACCGCGGGTAGTGGGATCAGAGTGCCGCTGGAGATGGAGGTACAGGTATTGTTCTCCAACGCGTTTCATGCGTCTTGGCGCACTTTTTCAAGGATGTTTTCTTTCCACCATCTTTGTTCTTTTATAGAGAAACTTTATTGCTAAAACAGAAAGTCCTTTTCCGGAAGTTTGATAAAAAGAGTGGGAAGCACATGTTTCCTCTTCTCATTGGTTTTTATTCAGATATTATTTAAAAAATAAAATAAAGATGCTAATATTTATTATAGGTTTTACTTTTAATAAGAGGATTCTTAGGGGTATGTAATCAAGGTACCACTCGTTGGATTTAAATTATAGAAATGCATTTAATTCTATGTCTATGTTGAGACCTCTGGGTTCCATTGTTTTCAACTCAAAAATCCATTTGGTCTCAGTTCTTCTGAGCTGTGTGACAAGATCTCCTCCACGCCAGTTTTCTTTTACTTTTTGTATCACTATACATTGCAGTCCTGTGGGGTTCTTATCGTGCTTTTCCAAAAAATGATTTGAGACACTGTGGGTTTTGAGGCCCTTCAAGATGTTATAAATGTGCTCTGCAAATCTTACTTTGGCTTTTCGTTTAGTCTGTCCTACATATTGGAGTCCGCATTGGCACTCCAACAAGTTGATGACTCCTTCTGAATTGCATGAAAGATGATCCTTTATTTTGAATTCTTTACCGGTTTGATTGGATGTGAAGCTCTTTATTGGTTTTGTGCACCCAAAAAATCCTTTGCTTTGTGTAACAGTATCACGAGTACAGTCTTTTGTGTAACTGGAAACTAATTGTTGCTTTATGTTTTTGGCCTTTCTGTATATTATTTTCGTTTTTTCAGGTAATATTGGTTTTAGTGTTTCGTCCAGTCTTAATACTTCCCAATGTTTATGGACCATCTGTTCTATTACTGAGGAGTTGCTGGTGTATTGAGTGAAGAAAGCATATGAAAAAATGTCTGGACCTTTTTCCTTCTTTTTATAGGATAGAAGCTCTTTTCTTTCTATGGTCTCTACTTTTGAAAGTTGTTGTTCCAGAAGTTCTTTTTTGTATCCTTTTTTCAAGAAGTTTTCTTTCATTTCTTTACTTTGATCTTAAAATACATGATTGTCTGTGCAATTTCTTTTGACCCGTTAAAATTGTCCCACTGGGATGTTTGCTATCCATTTTTTGTAGTGATTACTGGTGGAGGGTAAAATGTTGTTGCCATGTACTTCTTTAGTATGGGTTCTTGTTTTCAGTTGGTCTTCTTCGACATAGATCTCTAGGTCAAGATATATGACTTCTTGTCTACTGGAGGTGGTGGTGAATTCCAGGTTTAATTCATTTGAGTTTATGTAGAGGGTGAAGCTGTTCTTGTGTCCCCTGCCATATGAAGAAGACATCGTCGATATAGCGATGCCAACTAACGAGATGTTCACTGTGTGGATTGGGAAGCCAGATGTGGTCGTCCTCCCACTTAGCTACGAATAAATTCGCGTAGCTTGGGGCCAGGGGAGTCCCCATCGCGGTTCCGCATTTCTGTCTGTAAAAAGTACTGTCATGCCAGAAATAATTATGTGACAAAATAAAATGGATGTTTTCCATAATAAAATTGATTTATGAGTTCTTTAATGTGGGGTCATTCGATAGGAAGTGTCTTGCATGTTCGCATCCTTTTTCATGTTCTATGCACGTATATAAGGACTTGACGTCTGCCCTGCATAGAATGTAGTTGGTTTTCCACTCTGTTTGGTCCAAAATCTGGAGGATGCTTGTTGTGTCTCTCAGGTAGCTCTTTTGTTGAGTCACCAGTTCTTGAAGAAAAAAATCGGTATATTTAGATAGGTTTGATGTGACTGAATTTATGCCAGAAATTATTGGCCTCCCCGGTGGATTTGTAATACTTTTATGCATTTTAGGCAAAAAATAGAAGGTTGGGATTTTTGGGTGTTTTTGGTATATGTAATCAAATTCTTTTTCAGAGATGATGTTTCTTTCCCGTCCTTCTTGTAGATGTTCCAACAGTTGTGATGTATATCCTTCAGTGGGGTCGTGAGACAGAACTTCGTAGGTTTCTAAATCTGATAACAAATTTGTCGCTTCTGCTTTATACATATCTATTGTCATCAGAACCACCCCCCCCCCCCCCGCCTTTGTCGGCGGGTTTGATGACTAGCTCTGTGTCTTCTTTTAATTCTTTCAATGCTGTTTTTTCTTCCATTGATAGATTACGTCTATATTTTTGTTTTTCTGGAATCATTTCGATTTCTTTCTCCAATAATTTTTGGAAGGTGTTAATGTGGGGACCTTTGACAAAGGATGGATTGAAAATGGAAGTGGGTCTGAAGTTTGTATGTTTGAATTCACAAATTTCTAAATTTGGAATTGCAGGTTTGTCCATAAAAAATTTATTTATGCAGATCTTTCTGATGTACTTTTGCACGTCTATATATAGGTCAAACTTGTTTATTCTGGCTTCTGGTGCGAATTTTAACCCTTTTTCTAGTAGTTTTGTTTGGCTCTCCGTCAATACTCTATTGCTTAAGTTGAATATTGTGATTTTTTGTTCTGAATTTGGGTTAGTTGAAATTCTTTCTTTCAGTTTCTTTCCTGCTCTTTTTCCTCTTTTTCTGTATCTTTTCGTTGTTTCTTGCAGTGTTGTATTCTCTTTCTGTCTGGTGGTTTCAGTTCTCCTGGGACGTGTTCTAAAAAATCAATGCTAGTGTCTGCGTCGGAATCTTCATCTGAGCTTTCAATTTGATGTCTTTTTAATGATTTCTTTTGTGGTTGTCTTTCTAAATTTTGTCTCTGTATGTTTTCCAATAAATTTTTTCTACTGTCCTGTTCTTCTTGTAGTGCACTTTGTAACCCTTGTTGGTATGAGGTTTGGATCTTTCTGTCATAGCTGAAGTTTCTTTTATTATAAGGTTGGTATGTTCTTGTCTCCCTCTGTCCTGGTGTATTTATTATTAGCGGTTGTTTACTAGTGTTAGGATGTGATTTCTTCTGAGTCTTGAATTGTTGTTTGTGAGGTTCTTGTTTAATTATCTGGGTGGTTCTTTTTTCATTTTTATGAGTTTGATATTTGCCTTTTTCTTCCAGATCTCTCTTGTACTTCCGCTGCTTCTGGGATATGATGTCTTCCTCTAGTTTAGCAACTTTTTCATTAGTCATCTTTATTAGGTTCTGGAAGTCTTGCATTTTGTAAAGGGTGTCAAATCTCTGTTCGTATATTTTAATATTTTCATTGTTGTTATTGAGTGCCAACTGCCTGTCTTCAACAATGAGTTTCATCAAATCTACAGAACAATTGTCTAAGATTTTATTCCACTTCTCGTAGAATGTTGGCATAGTTGGTAAAAAAGTTGCTGTCTTTTGAATTCTGAGGCCTCTCGGAATCATATTATTTTCCAGGTACTTTTTCATTGTTGCGATTTCCCACCACTGTTTGGCTTCTTGTATGTAATGCTTTTCTAATTTTAAGAATTGGTTACAGAAACCTTCATCCTCGGGTGGTGTCTCTTTTATAGTCTCGCTGGAAAAGACACTGTCTATTGTTTGTCTTTCAGGACAAAACTGTCTATGGATTGATATATATGTGTTCATGGTAGGCAGCGGTTCCAATAATTGTAGATTGCAGATGGGTTAAGTGGTTCTGCGCTAACCTAATTTTTTCAGCAGCTCCTATAAATTAATTGAGTAGTAGATTGAGAAAAGAAGCGCTATTAAAGTGATTTTATCTAGAATGGATAAGTGGAGATAATATATTGTAATTCGGTTATTGTCTAAAATAATATTGGGGTGCCGAATATAAGAATATGTGTGAGTGGTACCTGTAATGAAAAAAGGGGCGGTTAGTTACAATGTTTACACCCTTTTGGGGAATTTTTTGCGTTTTTTGTTGGTTTTACGTTTTTGTTAAAATATGGGAAATACTCCGTGCGGCACTGTCCCTGACTATCCCTAGGTACCTGCGTTCTGTGTTGTTATAGTCTGCGGGAGATGGAGCTAAGTTGGTTGCAGAAGTCTGGCTAACCACGCGTCCGTGGTAGCCGCTGCGATGTTTCTCCGTCTCTACCGTCAGCCGGAAGTTGCCGGAAGTCCTCGCGGCGTGTTGTACGATGTCACCGCGGGTAGTGGGATCAGAGTGCCGCTGGAGATGGAGGTGCAGGGATTGTTCTCAAACGCGTTTCATGCGTCTTGGCGCACTTTTTCAATGATGTTTTCTTTCCACCATCTTTGTTCTTTTATAGAGAAAATTTATTGCTAAAACAGGAAGTCCTTTTCCGGAAGTTTGATAAAAAGAGTGGGAAGCACATGTTTCCTCTTCTCATTGGTTTTTATTCAGATATTATTTAAAAAATAAAATAAAGATGCTAATATTTATTATAGGTTTTACTTTTAATAAGAGGATTCTTAGGGGTATGTAATCAAGGTACCACTCGTTGGATTTAAATTATATTGGATTTTTGAGTTGAAAACAATGGAACCCAGAGGTCTCAACATAGACATAGAATTAAATGCATTTCTATAATTTAAATCCAACGAGTGGTACCTTGATTACATACCCCTAAGAATCCTCTTATTAAAAGTAAAACCTATAATAAATATTAGCATCTTTATTTTATTTTTTAAATAATATCTGAATAAAAACCAATGAGAAGAGGAAACATGTGCTTCCCACTCTTTTTATCAAACTTCCGGAAAAGGACTTCCTGTTTTAGCAATAAAGTTTCTCTATAAAAGAACAAAGATGGTGGAAAGAAAACATCCTTGAAAAAGTGCGCCAAGACGCATGAAACGCGTTGGCGAACAAACCCTGCACCTCCATCTCCAGCGGCACTCTGATCCCACTACCCGCGGTGACATCGTACAACACGCCGCGAGGACTTCCGGCAACTTCCGGCTGACGGTAGAGACGGAGAAACATCGCAGCGGCTACCACGGACGCATGGTTAGCCAGACTTCTGCAACCAACTTAGCTCCATCTCCCGCAGACTATAACAACACGAAACGCAGGTACCTAGGGATAGTCAGGGACAGTGCCGCACGGAGTATTTCCCATATTTTAACAAAAACGTAAAACCAACAAAAAACGCAAAAAATTCCCCAAAAGGGTGTAAACATTGTAACTAACCGCCCCTTTTTTCATTACAGGTACCACTCACACATATTCTTATATTCAGCACCCCAATATTATTTTAGACAATAACCGAATTACAATATATTATCTCCACTTATCCATTCTAGATAAAATCACTTTAATAGCGCTTCTTTTCTCAATCTACTACTCAATTAATTTATAGGAGCTGCTGAAAAAATTAGGTTAGCGCGGAACCACTTAACCCATCTCCATTGATTCATGGGTAACAGACGAAATGGCGACAGCTGGCGTGATTTAGGAATAACGGGGCCCAAGAAGGGGAGGAGTCAGGACTAGAAAGGGGAGGGGTCAGGACTAGAAAGGGGGAGGGGTGTCAAATGTAACCGTAAACTGCCCCCCTTAGAAGAAAAGTCTAGATCCGCCACTGCTTGGTAATGGTGCCGTCCTTTTACCGATTAATTTAGCATCTCTTGGTATATTTCCATGCAGTCATTGGTGGTATTGAAAATCTATTTTTTGTAACAGGACCTATCTCCCAATTGTTGCTGTAGCTCTTTTGTGTATTTCTCGAGACCACAGTACAACCCCCCCCCCCCCCCCCCCTTATCAGTGGGTTTAATTATTGTATCATCCCATCCTTTGATTTTGCCTAAGGCATTTCTCTCCTGTATGCTCAGGTGGTCACTGCGCCAAAAATAGTCATTCTAAACGCCTGGATAAAACCACACCTCCCCACAGTGACGGAAGTTGAAACCTTATTGTTAAAATACAAGTTTTACAATAGGTAGGACACCCTCAAAAATGTCACCGTTCCTACATCTCGTTTTTATAAAACATGGGGCCCATTTATTGATAGTAGACCAGCCCAACAGAAAGGTGACATTTATAGAGTATTCGGTAATCCAAGCAGCTCGCTCAACCCAACAACATAAATGTCTGGACAATTCATAATAACATATCTCCCAGCATGCCCCTCTCCAGGAGGACACAATGCTCTGCTCCTGCACTTCCCTCTTGGTGTATGATTGCCAGCACCTGTGGTGAAGCACCTATCTCACCAATTAACCTGTTCAACACAGGTGATGGTAATCCTACATGAGACGGAAGTGCAGGAGCAGAGCATTGTGTTCCTCTAGGAGAGGGCAATCTTCTGAGGTATCATGATTGCAATAAACATTTGGTATGACTGATGCACTGTTGAAATCCCCACCCACATCTATTATTTTTGTCTTACTTAAATTCACCTCTTTTTTTTTTAAATCGAGAAATAGCCTTTATATATATATATATATATATATATATATATATATATATATATATATATATATATATATATATATATATATGCGAAAACAGAGTGCCGCTCGGGTGCGTGGTCCCGTTCGCGGCAAAGCGGAGTTCTTTGCATGCATATAAGGTAGGACATTGTCTCTGTTATTTGTTAGCCTTGATGAAAATGCCCTAGTCGGCATTGAAACGTTGTTGATTTTTGCTACATTAAATATATTGGATTATCGTCAAGTCTTTGGAGTGCCACTCTGTTTTCGCTTGTATCTACCCACATTGACTACGGTCCTCCAGTCTGCGTGATCATAGAGAGTAGAATAGTGGTTGCAACATAGCTATAGGTTCATCTCTCACTCTGTGATTGGTAGCGTTAACTGTCGCTCAGGAGAGTGCTGCTGTATGATTGGCTAAGGTGAGTGTCTTCTCAGGTTGGTGCCGCCCCCATGTGATCGGCTGCGCAGTGAGAAGAGGAGACAACGAGGGCGCCATGGTAAGTGCTGGCAACCGGGTAGTGTGTGAGGGGAAGCCGCCGGGATGATGTGTTCTCTGTATGCCGGCAGCAGCAGGGTCGCACCGCACGGCTCCGGGTCTCCGTTATTAATGTACTGTGTGTAATACTTCCGGTATAACTGCCTGCAGCCATTCCTCTCCCTTCCTGTATCCCGTACTGACCCTCTACACCACCATACTGACCCCATATATCCTATACTGACCCTCTACACCCCTATACTGACCCCATATATCCTATACTGACCCTCTACACCCCCATACTGACCCCATATATCCTATACTGACCCTCTAAACCCCTTACTGACCCCATATATCCTATACTGACCCTCTACACCCCCATACTGACCCCATATATCCGATACTGACCCTCTACATCCCCTTACTGACCCCATATATCCTATACTGACCCCATATATCCTATACTGACCCTCTACACCCCCATACTGACCCGCTACCCCCCGTACTGACCCCATATATCCTATACTGACACCATATATCCTATACTGACCCTCTACACCCCCATACTGACCCCATATATCCTATACTGACCCACTAAACCCCCTTACTGACCCCATATATCCTATACTGACCCTCTACACCCCATACTAACCCGCTGCACCCCCTTACTGACCCCTTATATCCCATACTGACCCTCTACACCCCCATACTGACCCACTACACCCCCTTACTGACCCCATATATCATATACTGACCCTCTACACCCCCAAACTGACCCCATATATCCTATACTGACCCTCTACACCCCCTTACTGACCCCTAATATCCTATACTGACCCTCTACACCCCATACTGAACCGCTACACCCCCTTACTGATCCCATATATCCTATACTGACCCAGTAAACCCCCTTACTGACCCCATATATCCTATACTGACCCACTACACCCCCATACTGAACAGCTCCACCCCCTTACTTACCCCATATATTCCATACTGACCCCCAACCCACGTACTGACCCCATTTATCCTATACTGACTCACTACACCCCTTACTGACCCCATATATCCTATACTGACCCACTACACCCCATTCTGACCCGCTACCCCCCCTTACTGACCCCATATATCCTATACTGACCCACTACACCCCATACTGACCCACTACACCCACTTCCTGACCCCATATATCCTATACTGACCCTCTACACCCCATACTGACCTGCTAAACCCCCTTACAGACCCCATATATCCCATACTGACCCCATATATCCTATACTGACCCACTACACCCCCTTACTGACCCCATTTATCCTATACTGACCCACTACACCCCATTCTGACCTGCTACACCCCCTTACTGACCCCATATATCCTATACTAACCCACTACACCCCCTTACTGACCCCATATATCCCATACTGACCCTCTACACCCCATACTGACCCGTTACAACCCCTTACTGACCCCTTATATCCTATACTGACCCCATATATCCTATACTGACCCTCTACACCCCCATTCAGACCCGCTACACCACCTTACTGACCCCTTATATCCTATACTGACCCACTACACCCAATACTGAACCGCTACACCCCCATACTGACCCCATATATCCTATACTGAGCCGCTACACCCCTTAATGACCCCATATATCCTATACTGACCCACTTCACCCCATACTGACCCGCGAAACCCCCTTACTGACCCCATATATCGCATACTGACCCGCTACTTCCCTAACTGACCCCATATATCCTATACTGACCCACTACACCCCCATACTGACTCCATATATCCTATACTAACCCTCTACACCCCCATACTGACCCGCTACACCCCCTCACTGACCCTGTATATCCTATACTGACCCTCTACACCCCATACTTTCCCTCTACACCCCCTTACTGACCCCATGTATCCTATACTGACTCGCTACACCCCCTTACTGACCCTATATATCCTATACTGACCCACTACACCCCCATACTGACCTGCTACACCCCCTTAATGACCCCATATATCCTATACTGACCCTCTACACCCCCATACTGACCCCATATATCCTATACTCACCCTCTACACCCTTATTCTGATCCGCTACACCCCCTTACTGACCCCATATATCCTATACTGACCCACTACACCACCTCACTGACCCCATATATCCTACACTGACCCACTACACCCCATACTGACCCACTACACCCCCTTACTGACCCCATATATCCTATACTAGGTATGGT
The DNA here is from genome assembly GCF_055691185.1 of Crinia signifera. Lineage (NCBI taxonomy): Eukaryota > Metazoa > Chordata > Amphibia > Anura > Myobatrachidae > Crinia > Crinia signifera. The sequence continues at coordinate 10,472,751 of NC_139217.1, read as the reverse complement.
CATCGACGATTCGGAATCATCGATGGTTCATGGCCGATGTGGAATACTTTTGCCATTCGATTTGGGAGAAACAGATGGTTTCCCTCCGTCGATGGAACAGCAAAAAGGTGTCTTGCTTTTTTTTCCCAAAGTGCCGGGACACGGTAGATACTAAATTGTAGTGGGCTAAAGGACCTTCCATACCCAGGGAGAATGGCCGGGGGGCTTGCTCCCTCACTATCCACGCCACAATTGGTTGCCTTTAGTAACCAGGTGGCGAGCGGAGCGGAGCGGAGCGGAGCGAGCCACCTTGCCCGAAGCGCGGTGAGCGTCAGTTTGGGACCCTTCTTTCGCCCTTGCTCCTCCTCTCTCCACCCCCTCTCCTCCCCGAGTTTCTTTAGCCCACTACACTTTAGACCTAACCGCTGGGACACTGAGCATAGCTCGCCCCTGACAACCGCAAAGCCCGCCCCCGTGTCTTGATTGGCCCATAGGCCAATTAATCAAACACAATGGATGACCATCGGTAGGTAAACATATTGATGGTCATTCATTGCATAGTTTAGCACTATCGATGGCCAGTTGCAGAATTGCCATCGATGGCGATGGCCATCCCTATCCTATACTGACCCTCTACAGCAGCGGTGGGGAACCTCCAGCCCGCGAGCCGTATACGGCCCCTGGAGCCGGTCTTAGTGGCCAGCCCACCCGCCCGACGTCTGTATGAGTCAAGTACAGGGGAAATCTTGACCCGCTACCCCCCCTTACTGACCCCAAATATCCCATACTAATCCGCTAAACCCCTTACTGACCCCATATATCCCATACTGACCCATACCGACACGCCACACCCCATACTGACCCCAAATATCGCATACTGACCCGGTAATCCCCCTTACTGACTCCATATATCCCATACTGACCCGCTACACCCCATACTGACCCCAAATATCCCATACTGACCCGGTACTCCCCCTTACTGACCCTAAATATCCCATACTAATCCGCTACACCCCTTACTGACCCCAAATATCCCATACTAATCCGCTACACCCCTTACTGACCCCATATATCCCATACTGACCCATACCGACACGCCACACCCCATACTGACTCCAAATATCGCATACTGACCCGGTAATCCGATAACACAAAAGAAGGGGGGTGTAAATCGCACAGGTTATTGATATATAATTTTTATATGACCCCTTGTATTAGGTAATTTTTATAGAACATGTACCATTTGCCAAAAAGGGTGTGCTACCACTGGACATTAATTAAAGCAGAACATTGTGGTTTTTTGAAGAGACAAAAAGCAACAGGAGAATGTCTCTGTGTGGTGCACCAGAGAAAGAAAGAATAAAATGTAACTTTTAATTGATACTTATTAAAATTAAGCGAAATAAAAGACACAATACATATACACATACATGGACAATGGAATAAAAAGGATAATCAAATCCTCACAACGTGGGACCCCCCTGTCCCATGCAAGTTTTGTAATAAACTTTTATTATTTATAAATGTGTTTATCGATCTGTGGTTGGACTGGTTTATTCAATTGTTACCAGTTTTTGTGTTAATACACAGTTATTTCCTTGGGTAAGCGGTAATTCTCGGTGATAGTCACCTAGATGATCCTGTTAATAGTGGCTAGGTTTTTATTAAATAGACATTCAGTCAGAGGGATCGTAATAGGCGATCTGGCCAATAAATTGCCTAGATTGCCTAGTGTGTATGACCAAATTGTGGTCTTCACTTACAATATAGCGTGAATTACATTAGCCAATGTTTAACGTTCAATAGGTAAATAACAAAGATAGCCCCGGGTTGCCACGAGTGCGGCAGCCCGATGTTTGCATATGGAGCCGTGGATAGACAGTTTAGTATGCTGCGGCTTGTTTAGCTCGCCGGGAAACAGGTAATACACATTACAGCTTAAATGTAAGTAGTGAGGACTCAATCAACATACAACTAGAGGCTTGAGGCCAATGATGGAGAGGAGTATGCAGACGAAGATGGTCACTGAGTGTTGGAGTAAAGGAGAGCTGTGAGTGACATGTGAAGAGAAGTGGGCTTTGACAACAGGAGGGAAGAGGGCCCTACTCGGAGGAGCTTACAATCAGCAGACAGCTACAGCACTACAGCAGACAGCAACACCTCAGGCAGGGAAGAGTAACTGCATGAGTTTTCAAATATAGCGGGTGCTAGAATGAACACTACCCATATATCCCATACTGCCCCCATATATCCCATATGGCGGTTTCACACACTCCGGCTCCTGCCGGACAGCAAAATCCCGCACGGCCAGGAAGCCGTGCCGTGCACAGTAGTTGTGACTGGACACTATTGTGTCCATTCACACGGGACGGCCACGGCCCGGCCGTCCGGTTGCAGCCGGATCCCGCCACTGGAAGGGATGGCTGCCGGGCTATGGCCATCCCCTCCATTCTAAACTGATGTGTGCAGCACGGCTTCCTGGCCGTGCTGGTTTTCGCCGCCCGGCAGGAGCCGGAGTGTGTGAAATAGCCCTTAGGCTGGTTTCACACACTCCGGCTGCTGCCGGACGGTGAAATCCCGCACGGCCAGGGAGCCGTGCCGCACACAGTAGTTGTGAATGGACACTATTGTGTCCATTCACACGGGACGGCCACGGCCCGGCCGCACGGCTGCAGCCGGATCCCACCACTGGAAGGGACGGCTGCCGGGCTGTGGCCATCCCCACCATTGTAATCTGCTGAGTGCGACACGGCTCCCTGGCCGTGCGGGATTTCACCGTCCGGCAGCAGCCGGAGTGTGTGAAACCAGCCTTACTGGTTACAGAGTGTGTGAAACCAGCCTTACTCACCCACTACATCCCTTTACTTAGAAACATAGAATTTGACGGCAGATAAGAACCACTTGGTCCATCTAGTCTGCCCCTTTTTTAAACAGGTTACCTCAAACCATATTTGATGCTTATTTCTTTGTAAGGATATCAGCTATCAACAATAAAAGGTCTGCTATCAACAATAAAACCAGAGCCTTTAAATTCTATAAAAATAACTTGAATGAGGAGGCGTTCGCAAAATACAAAGAATCAAACAAAACTTGTAAAGGGGTAATCAAAGCAGCTAAAATATTATATGAAGAGTGCATAGCGACTGAAAGCAAAACCAACCCAAAGAAGTTTTTTAAATACATAAATATTAAACGTTTAATTAAGGAAAACATAGGCCCACTAACTGATACTAGTGGAAAAAGTGTTACTGAGGACAAGGGAAAAGCAAAACTGTTAAATGAGTTCTTCTCATCAGTATTTACTAAGGAAGAGCAGACTGTGGAACGAACATTTACCACAAACGGGACAAATAAGCCAGATCTCATTGTGGATTTCACGCCGAAGGAAATAATACTGAGGCTAAGCAAACTCAAAACAAATAAATCACCAGGGCCAGATGGGATTCATCTGAGGGTATTAATGGAATTAAGGGATGAACTAGCTACCCCCCTACATTATATCTTTAGCAAGTCACTATCGTCAGGTATAGTACCAAAAGATTGGAGAATAGCAGAGGTAGTGCCAATATTCAAAAAAGGAAGATCCCGCTAAAACATCAATTGTGGGTAAACTATTTGAAGGATTTTTAAGGGATGGTATCCAGGAATATTTAGATCATCACCGTCTACTCAGTACTAACCAACATGGGTTCGTGAAAAATCGTTCATGCCAAACTAATCTACTAGGGTTCTATGAAGAAGTTAGCAAAAACCTTGATAATGGAAATGCTGTAGATGTGATTTTCCTAGATTTCGCTAAAGCATTTGATACTGTCCCACACAAGAGATTGATTAATAAAATGGAGAACCTAGGATTGGGTGAAAATATCTGCAGATGGGTAGGGAATTGGCTATGTAATAGAGAACAAAGAGTGGTTGTGAATGGTGCCGTATCAGATATGATACCGGTACTAAGTGGAGTGGTTTTGGGGCCCATTTTGTTTAACATTTTTATTAACGATATTGGGATAGAGTTACTCAGCAATGTATCCATCTTTGCGGACGATACAAAACTTAGCAAAGTCATCAAATCATCAGAAGATGTCACCATGCTTCAAAATGATCTTGCAATTCTAGATGAGTGGGCAAAAAAATGGAAGATGAGGTTCAATGTAGATAAATGTAAGGTTATGTACCTTGGGAGACACAACCAGTGTGCAAGTTACAACCTTAGCGGAGAGGAACTGGGTAATTCCATACTTGAAAAGGATCTAGGAGTCCAAATAGACAGCAAACTAGGATGTAGTGCCCATTGTAATGTAGCTACAAAAAAGGCCAACAAAATTCTGGCATGTATTAAGAGGGGAATGGAAACTAGGGACTCAAGGGTAATTGTGCCACTATATAAAGCATTGGTGAGACCTCACCTAGAGTACGGAGTACAGTTCTGGGCCCCACACTATAAAAAGGACATCATAGAATTAGAAAAAGTCCAAAGGCGAGCAACAAAGCTTATTAGGGGAATGGAGAATTTAAGCTACGGGGAGAGATTAAGCAATTTGGGACTATTTACATTAGAAAAGAGACGTTTAAGGTGGGACATGCTCAACATGTACAAGTATATCAAGGGCCAATATAAGGAACTGTCACACACCCTCTTTTCTACTAGAAAGGAATCTAGGACGCGAGGGCATGAGTATAGATTAGAAGAAAAAAGATTTCATTCAGCTAGTAGAAAGAATTTCTTTACGGTCAGAACAGTCAAACTCTGGAACTCTCTTCCCAGAGAGGTGGTAACAGCTGGCTCATTAAATGCGTTCAAGGCAAAGTTGGACAAACATTTACTGGAGAAAAACATCCATGGGTACAAATAAGAAATATAATTTGTCTGTAAAATACCAGAACCTACCAAATCAGCAATGGATATCTATACCAGGTTGAACTAGATGGACGCAAGTCTTTTTTCAGCCTTACCTACTACGTAACTATGTAACTAATATGCCTATCCCAAAGCATGTTTAAATTGTGCTACTGTATTTGCCTCTACCACCTCTGATGGGAGGCTATTCCACTTATTCCACTAATCTTTCTGTGAAGTAATTCTTCCTCAGATTTCCCCTGAATCTTCCTCCCTCTAATGTCAGTGCATGTCCTTGTGTTCTGCTGCTCCTCTTCCTGTGACTAATGTCTCCCACCTGTACCTTCCTCCCTTTAGTGTCAGTGCATGTCCTCATGTTCTGCTGCTCCTCTTCCTGTGAGGAATGTCTCCCACCTGTATTTTCCTCCCTCTAGTGTCAGTGCATGTCCTCGTGTTCTGCTGCTCCTCTTCCTGTGAAGAATGTCTCCCACCTGTACCTTCCTCCCCCTAGTGTCAGTGCATGTCCTCGTGTTCTGTTGCTCCTCTTCCTGTGACTAATGTCTGCCACCTGTACCTTCCTCCCCCTAGTGTTAGTGCATGTCCTCGTGTTCTGCTGCTCCTCTTCCTGTGAAGAATGTCTCCCACCTGTACCTTCCTTCCTCTAGTGTCAGTGCATGTCCCCGTGTTCTGCTGCTCCTCTTCCTGTGACTAATGTCTCCCACCTGTACCTTCCTCCCTCTAGTTTCAGTGCATGTCCTCGTGTTCTGTTGCTCCTCTTCCTGTGAAAAATGTCTCCCGCCTGTACCTTGTTAAAGCCTTTGATATATGTGAAAGTCTTTCCTGGTACATTGTGTGATGTAGGCCATGCACCATTTTAGTTGCCCTTCTTTGTACAGTCTCTAATGCAGGGGTGTCCAAACTTTTGCGACGAGGGCCAGATTCAGCCTGACATTTTTTGAATCATAAATCACATCAGAATGGTCCTTCACTCTGCCCCCATTCACTTTATGTCCCCCAGTGTGCCCCCATTCACAGTATGTCCCCCAGCCTGCCCCGTCACTGTATATTCCGCTGCCTGCCCCCATTCGCTGTATGTCCTCCACTCTGCCACCTTCACATTACATTGCCTTGCCTGACCATCCTTCTCTGTATGTCCCCCAGCCTGCCCCTCCTTCACTGTATGTTCCCCACTTTGCACCCATTTACTCTGTCCCGTAGCTTGCCCCCCCCCCTTCTCTGAATGTTCAGGGGTTGGATGCACACTCACCCGAAAGCCACCAAACACATCTCACTGTGGCGGCCGGCACCTCCTCACTGCTGCAGACAGCAAGCTAAAGGCATGCTCATCGGGACCCCACCTTACGGTCCTGTGCTGTGCATCCTGCATCTGTTGCTCCGCCCACTTCTGGCTGGAGGCTGCGGGCCACTTGAAATGATGGCACGGGCCTGACTTTGGACATGCCTGCTCTAATGTCTTTATATCCTTCTGGAGATATGGCCTCCAGAACTGAACACAATACTCTAGATGAGGTCGTACCAATGACCTATAAAGTGGCATTATTACTTCTTACTTCCTACTGCTGATACCTCTCCCTATGCAACCAAGCATCTGACTTGCCTTCCTCATTGCTTTGTTACATTGCCTACCTGCCTTTAAGTCCCCAGAAATAGTGACACCTAGATCCCTCTCTTCCTCAGTAGTTTCCATTATAGTGCCATTTATACTATATTTAGTCTTTGGATTTTTGAGACCCAAGTGCATGATTTTGCATTTTTTGGAATTAAACTGTAGTTTTTATGCTCTTGACCATTCCTCTAATCTACCTAGATCATCAATCATTTGTTTTATCCCTCCTGGTGTGTCTACCCTGTTGCATACCTTTTGTGTCATCTGCAAAAAGGCACATTTTAACCTTAATTCCATTTGCAATATCACCAACAAAGATATTAAAAAACACTGGTCCAAGTACAGATCCCTGGGGTACCCACTTGTAACCAGTGTTCCCTCTAAGCTGTGCGCGTGTGTGCGCGCACACAACTCGACGAGCGAGCGCACAGACATTACAACAGAGCGCACAAAGCAGCAGTGGTCCCTTTTTGCAGTTGTGGACTCAATTATTGTGTGTACATTGTGTGCTGTGTTTTGAATGTTTAAATGTTAAATATCATTTTGAAGTAAAGGTAACACAAATGCTGAACATCATTTTCCAGTTATATATAAGTGACGCACAAAATTTTAAATTTCCTTCCAAAGTTGCACAGTCAAAATCTTTTGCCGCACACAGCCTTCGTAAAATTAGAGGGAACATTGCTTGTAACCTTTCCCTCCTTTGACTGTACTCCGTTTACTACAACTCTCTGTTTTCTGTCCTGCAACCACGCTCTTATCCATTCAACTATCTTAAAATCCAATCCCAAGCTTTCAAGTTTATTTAACAGTCTGCGATGTGGGACAGTGTCAAAAGCCTTACTAAAGTCTAGATAAGCTACATCTACAGCCCCACCATGATCTATTACTTTAGTCACCCAGTCAAAAAGTCAATAAGATTTGTTTGACATGATCTTCCCCCAGTAAACCCATGCTGTTTTGGATCCTGTAAATTGCTGGTTTTGAGATATTCTACAATTCTTTGTTTTAAGAATGTTTCCATCAATTTCCCTACTACTGATGTTGACTCCCTCAGTTTTCTGACTATACTTGCAACTTACTGACCCCATGTATCCCATACTGATCTGCTACACCCCCTAACTGACCCTATATATCCCATACTGACCCGCTACTCCCCCTTACTGACCCCATAACAACCCGTGACACCCCCCTTACTGACCCCATATATCCCATACTGACCTGCTACACCCTCTAACTGACCCCATATTGACCCGCTACACCCCCATACTGACCCTCTATACCCCTTACTAACCCCATATATCCCATACTGACCCTGCTATACCCCCAATAACCTGCTTATAAACCATCACACCCCTCCTTACTGCACCATCTACTGACCCCATTACAGCCCCAACTGACCCTGCTATACCCCAATAACCTGCTTATAAACCATCACACCCCTCCTTACTCCACAATCTACTGACCCCATTACAGCCCCAACTGACCCTGCTATACCCCTAATAACCTGCTTATAAACCATCACACCCCTCCTTACTGCACCATCTACTGACCCCATTACAGCCCCAACTGACCCTGCTATACCCCCAATAACCTGCTTATAAACCATCACACCCCTCCTTACTGCACCATCTACTGACCCCATTACATTCCCAACTGACCTTGCTTTACCCCAATAACCTGCTTATAATCCATCACACCCCTCCTTACTGCACCATCTACTGACCCCATTACATTCCCAACTGACCCTGCTATACCCCCAATAACCTGCTTATAAACCATCACACCCCTCCTTACTGCACCATCTACTGACCCCATTACAGCCCCAACTGACCCTGCTATACCCCAATATCCTGCTTATACACCATCACACCCCTCCCTACTGCACCATCTACTGACCCCATTACATTCCCAACTGACCCTGCTATACCCCAATAACCTGCTTATACACCATCACACCCCTCCTTACTGCACCATCTACTGACCCCATTACATTCCCAACTGACCCTGCTATACCCCCAATAACCTGCTTATAAACCATCACACCCCTCCTTACTGCACCATCTACTGACCCCATTACAGCCCCCACTGACCCTGCTATACCCCCAATAACCTGCTTATAATCCATCACACCCCTCCTTACTGCACAATCTACTGACCTTATTACATCCCCAACTGACCCTGCTATACCCCAATAACCTGTTTATAAACCATCACACCCCGCCCTACTGCACCATCTACTGACCCCATTACAGCCCCCACTGACCCTGCTATACCCCCAATAACCTGCTTATAAACCATCACACCCCGCCCTACTGCACCATCTACTGACCCCATTACAGCCCCAACTGACCCTGCTATACCCCAATAACCTGCTTATAAACCATCACACCCCTCCTCACTGCACCATCTACTGACCCCATTACAGACCCAACTGACCTTGCTTTACCCCAATAACCTGCTTATAATCCATCACACCCCGCCCTACTGCACCATCTACTGACCCCATTACAACCCCAACTGACCCTGCTATACCCCAAATAACCTGCTAATAAACCATCACACCCCTCCTTACTGCACCATCTACTGACCCCATTACAACCCCCACTGACCCTGCTATACCCCAATAACCTGCTTATACACCATCACACCCCGCCCTACTGCACCATCTACTGACCCCATTACAGCCCCACTGACCCTGCTATATGTAAGGATAAATGTGTAGCCCCTCGACCTGATGGCCCCTTAGGTACCAGTGAGAGATGAAACTTAAACTCCACACGAAACACACAGTAGTAGGTTAAGATTCACTCTGGTTTATTAGGAGTTTAACAGTAAGTTAAAAGACATGATACATGGGTGTGGACAAATGTGTGGTACTTTGTTATTGGCTGTTTAACAGTTGCTGGGCAGATTAAACAGGAGGGCATACAAAATATCATACACAAAGAAATGAGTAACAAGGGGGGGTTTCGATTATACAGGAGTTTATGCAGGTGCACGCTGCATAGCAATTCCAAGAGGGGGAGGGTTGGGAGTAGAAGCTCAGTGTCGAAGTGATAAGGCACACAGGCTTATTATCTGTGACCTTGCAAGTAGCGATGGAAAAACAGTCTAACCATAATGAGAATAGTCTACGTGCAAATTCTTATATGCTACATGGGTTCCAAATTTTAACCCTTCAATCCCCTCTTAGAATCATGAATTTAGATGATATGATTCTTCTTACTGAATTCCTTATTTCTGTGCTTAGCAAGATATTGCTTGTAGCCTTCAGGGGAATTTGCGTGTGCAGGGGCAATGGATTCATACATAAGAGTATTCTCAATACCTTTAGTAGCAAGTTTTCTACAACATGGTATAATGCAAAAAACAACAATACAGATAATTGTAAGAATAATCAATATATAGATTGCTAATTGAACAAGGGCCTGTTCTATACCATTTGGGTGACCATTCTTATTACATCCCTATGTCCATCGTTTGGAGACACAGGGGTTAATGGTGCAAAAGTCTATCTGGTAGGCGGCTACCTCGGTGCTGAAAAAATTGTACCAGAAAATGTATACGCCTGCCTTTTCAGTCATGTCCACTTCAGTTTTTGTGCAAAGGTATCTGGCAAACAAGAATCAATAGAATAATATACGTTATCCACCATCGTCCAGAATTCTAGAATGACCTCATCTGCTGGTGAGTCGTCTTCTCCATCATGTAGGAGGTTAGGGCTGTCTGCCCCCATTAGTACCTCGCTTGATCTGTTCTCTATCCGGGACGTTACTCGGGATTCTCTTTACCCTGGATGCGTGTATCCACACTGGACTCTCTTCTGTAAGGACAGCCGTCCTCGTTACCGCTACGATCTCTGTTTCTGGACCATAGGTGAAGTTTCCTGGACCTTTATTCCTGGGGAGAACCTTCACAACGACCTTGTCTCCGATTTGGAAAGGATGTGTTGATTCCTGTGGATTAAAAAGATTTTTACAAATAACACCATGTTCAATTTCACTAAGTCTGGTGATGAGGGACCTAACATACTCTTCTCTAATCTGTTCTAGATCTCCTTCCTGTACTACTAGTGGTTTCTTAGCCCAGGGTGTGGGAAAAAGTCTTCCTATTAGTATTTCAAAAGGTGAATAACCCAGAGTCTGTTGGGGGGTCATTCTAATTTCTGCTAGGACAATGGGGAGGGTTTGTTTCCACTTATTAAATGTTCCTCCTGTTGCTTTCCTAAGTTTATCCTTTAAAGTCCTATTCCTTTTCTCCACTATCCCTGAACTTTGAGAATGATAGGGAATGTGAAATTTCCTCTCTATTTGAAATGCTTTCACTAAAGCTTGTGTGATTTTTTTGCTGTAAAGGCAGTGCCTTTGTCGCTATCTATTTGGAGCGGGCATCCCCATCTAGGGATGATTTCTTGTGTTAGTATGCGTGCAACTGTTTTTTTTTTTCATCTTCTGCTTTTTGTTGTGAATGCCTCTGGCCATCGTGAAAACATATCCACTATAACCAAAGCATACTCCTGTTTTGTACCTTTGTTAGGTATGTGTGTAAAATCAATTTGCAAATGTGTGAAAGGAGTAGTTGGGTACTCCAGGTGTTGATGCTTTGCTTTCATTGGGTTATTAGGGTTGTTGCGCAGACAGGTAATACATCTGCTAATGTACTTATCTACCAATGTTTTAGCATCTGTGATATAAAAGTCTTTGCTCAAAAGTATAGCTGTGGTGATTTTGCTATAATGTCCTACCCCATGGTAGTGAGCAATGAACAATGGGGCGCTTGATTGTGGTATGCATGGTCTCCCCTCTTTGCAGATCAATCCTGTTATAGGATTTTTCTGCAATATTGGAAATAACCAGTCATCCAAGTCTTTTTGTGATGCTGAGCTTTGTAGTTCAGTGATCAGGTTTATCTTTCTACATTTGGCAAGCTCTTGTGAGCGCTATGAGTTCTGCAGCTTGTGCTGATTGATATGGAATGGGTCTCGCTTCTAAAATGTCATTTGGGAGGCGTACCACTGCGTAGCCTGCCTGATATGTCGAGTCATTGGGTCTACTACAAGAACCATCCACAAATACATGGTCAGAACCTGGTATTGGTACAGGGGAAATGTCAAGTCTAGGGGAGGTCTCTGACTCTATTGATGCAGAACAGTCATGATCGTCAGGAATGTCATCCTGGGGGCCCTAAAAGTGCATTTAGAATGGGTGCGGGGCCTGAGGATGCGTTTGCATACTTAATGGTGAGTGAGGGGCTTCCTAGCAACAGGACCTCATCTCCACTAAGACGCTGGGCTGACATGTTGTGTGTGTAGCCCTTTAAGTAATGCTACAACATTATGTGTGGTATGGAGAACAGTGGGTGAGCCTAGGGTGAGTGTGGTTGCCATCTCAGCTACCATTGCACAGGCCGCCAGTGCCTGAAGACAGGCAGGCATACCTTGGACCGACACCGGCATCACTTTGGAAAAGAATGCCACGGGGCGCAGCTTACCTCCATGTTCTTGTGTCAGCACACCCGCCATGGTTTTACATTTTGTCCCTTGCATATAAATGAAATGGTTGTACATAGTTTGGGAGGGTCAATGCCGGACTTTTCATCAATCATACATTTAAGGCTTTCATATGCATTTAACATTTCTTGTGACCATTGTATCTGTTTAGGTTTGTCATTGAGTGTGGCTTGTCTCAAAATGTTATCATAGTAGGAACAGTCAGAAATCCACTGTCTGTAATAATAGTGTTTGGGCGGACCAGACCCAGTACAGACTGTATGCGTTGTGAGCTGACTTTCCTTTCCCCTTTTGTCAGGACAAAACCTAAATAATCAACATTCTTTTTGCACCATTGCATTGCTTTTTGACACTTTGTGCCCACATTCACAGAGCCAGTTTAACAGTGATATACCATCCTCTCGGCATGCCTCCTTTGTTGAACTACAGATAAGCAGATCATCTGCATACTGTAGCAGGACTGAACCATAGGGGGGGTGCCAGGGAATGTGGCTTGGAGCACGATGCTGTACACAACAGGGGAGTCAATATACTCCTGTGGCAGTCTGCATCATGTTAACTGCTGGCCTCAAAAGAAAATGCAAATAACAGTTGTGTCTGGGTGTCCACAGGTATGCTAAAAAATGTATTTTTCAAATCGGTTACTGAGAAGTAGGCGGCATCTACAGGGATGGCTGAGATGAGTGAGTGTACATCAGGTACAATGGGTGCAATGGGAACAATTAATTGGTTTATTGCTCTGAGGTCCTGTTGACCATATCTGAGGATTTACAGTGTCTAATTCTGTGTTTGGGTCAGAACTGTCAGTCATGAGCAAGTGTGGTGATGAAACATTAATTCCTTTTCCTGCTTCTGATGGATTGATTGTGATTTCCAACACAGAGAGAAGATCTCTGCCTAGCAAATTGATTGGGCAGTCAGGTATTACAGTAAATTCATGTTTTCCTATGTCATGGCCCTTTAAGGTCTGTCCCTGCCAGTCAATCTGAAATCTGGGGTTGTCTCTAGATCTGGGTTGGCTGGGCTGCATGGGGTTACTGACCTGTCGGGGTTTGTTTGAAGGAAACGGACAGTCTCTAGCCTAATGGCTATCCCTTTCACAGTTATAGCAGCGTGTCTGCCTGTTGGGTGGGGGTCCCGCAGGAGCCCTCTGAGGTAGTCTGTCTCTAGGAGAACGGAATGGTTTATTCTGTCTCCTAGGATTGTTTTGATTTTGGAAGCGTGTGAACGGGGTATGTGATGGTGTGACAGTGTTTCTTTTAACTTCAAAACAACCTGCTGCTTCCTTTTCATACAAATGTTTTTCAAAATCCTTCACTGTATCAGAGGTCCAAGTTGAAACACTCTGCTTCACAGCGAGGATATATATATCGGCAGCAGATTATTAATGAAAGTAGAAACAAGTAAATTATCATTATGCAGAAGCGGCAGACCTGCTTCCTCGGTCCAGCACTTCTTGAATCTCTTCTAGAAATTTGTCACTGTTTCTGACACTTTCTGCTTACAACTTACAGCTATGGGGAGAGATGAGCGTGCTTTAAACACTTCATTCATATGTGCAGCAAGTTGATCCCACATAGGATCACTTTTAAACAGCAATAACACTCAGTGGCGTACACTTACCACCCGTTCACTGAGTATTCTTAATACAAAATATACCGTAAGTTGTATATAAGACAGACAGAACACTTCAGCGTACGTGCACTTACCACCCGTCTACTGAGTGTTTTAAACAAATACACAGTTGCAACATTAACAGACAAACATGTACATACATAAATTTAGGCGATCAGATCGAGGAGGCTTTCTCTGTGAACCCCTGGTTCAATTGCGGTATCCCGGATACCTGTTTCGTAATCTCAAGTCCCGGACTTGAATTACCTTTACGTGGACCCCAGGTCCTTGTATCCCTGATACATTTTATGACGTCATAAATTTCCTTACATACAATTACGTAATATTAAGTCCCGGACTTAAATATTACCTTGTCACGTGTTCCCGGAACACGGAGTGAGTTCAGATCCAGTAGATGGTCGCAATCCCTTAGCGGAAAAGACAGACAAGTAATTCTCTATCTTACCGATCAGGGGACGATCGTCTGGACCCCGGACTGGCCCCCAAATTGTAAGGATAAATGTGTAGCCCCTCGACCTGATGGCCCCTTAGGTACCAGTGAGAGATGAAACTTAAACTCCACACGAAACACACAGTAGTAGGTTAAGATTCACTCTGGTTTATTAGGAGTTTAACAGTAAGTTAAAAGACATGATACATGGGTGTGGACAAATGTGTGGTACTTTGTTATTGGCTGTTTAACAGTTGCTGGGCAGATTAAACAGGAGGGCATACAAAATATCATACACAAAGAAATGAGTAACAAGGGGGGGTTTCGATTATACAGGAGTTTATGCAGGTGCACGCTGCATAGCAATTCCAAGAGGGGGAGGGTTTGGAGTAGAAGCTCAGTGTCGAAGTGATAAGTCACACAGGCTTATTATCTGTGACCTTGCAAGTAGCGATGGAAAAACAGTCTAACCATAATGAGAATAGTCTACGTGCAAATTCTTATATGCTACATGGGTTCCAAATTTTAACCCTTCACTATACCCCAATATCCTGCTTATACACTATCACACCCCTCCCTACTGCACCATCTACTGACCCCATTACAGCCCAACTGACCCTGCTATACCCCCAATAACCTGCTTATAAACCATCACACCCCTCCCTACTGCACCATCTACTGACCCCATTACAGCCCCCACTGACCCTGCTATACCCCCAATATCCTGCTTATACACTATCACACCCCGCCCTACTGCACCATCTACTGACCCCATTACAGCCCCAACTGACCCTGCTATACCCCAATAACCTGCTTATAAACCATCACACCCCTCCCTACTCCACAATCTACTGACCCCATTACAGCCCCAACTGACCCTGCTATACCCCTAATAACCTGCTTATAAACCATCACACCTCTCCTTACCGCACCATCTACTGACCCCATTACAGCCCCAACTGACCCTGCTATACCCCAATAACCTGCTTATGAACCATCACACCCCTCCTTACTGCACCATCTACTGACCCCATTACATTCCCAACTGACCTTGCTTTACCCCAATAACCTGCTTATAATCCATCACACCCCTCCTTACTGCACCATCTACTGACCCCATTACATTCCCAACTGACCCTGCTATACCCCCAATAACCTGCTTATAAACCATCACACCCCTCCTTACTGCACCATCTACTGACCCCATTACAGCCCCAACTGACCCTGCTATACCCCAATATCCTGCTTATACACCATCACACCCCTCCCTACTGCACCATCTACTGACCCCATTACATTCCCAACTGACCCTGCTATACCCCAATAACCTGCTTATACACCATCACACCCCTCCTTACTGCACCATCTACTGACCCCATTACATTCCCAACTTACCCTGCTATACCCCAATAACCTGCTTACAAACCATCACACCCCTCCTCACTGCACCATCTACTGACCCCATTACAGACCCAACTGATCTTGCTTTACCCCAATAACCTGCTTATAATCCATCACACCCCGCCCTACTGCACCATCTACTGACCCCATTACAACCCCAACTGACCCTGCTATACCCCAAATAACCTGCTAATAAACCATCACACCCCTCCTTACTGCACCATCTACTGACCCCATTACAGCCCCCACTGACCCTGCTATACCCCAATAACCTGCTTATACACCATCACACCCCGCCCTACTCCACAATCTACTGACCCCATTACAGCCCCAACTGACCCTGCTATACCCCTAATAACCTGCTTATAAACCATCACACCCCTCCTTACCGCACCATCTACTGACCCCATTACAGCCCCAACTGACCCTGCTATACCCCCAATTACCTGCTTATAAACCATCACACCCCTCCTTACTGCACCATCTACTGACCCCTTTACAGCCCCAACTGACCCTGCTATACCCCAATAACCTGCTTATAAACCATCACACCCCTCCTCACTGCACCGTCTACTGACCCCATTACAGACCCAACTGACCTTGCTTTACCCCAATAACCTGCTTATAATCCATCACACCCCGCCCTACTGCACTATCTACTGACCCCATTACAGCCCCAACTGACCCTGCTATACCCCAAATAACCTGCTTATAATCCATCACACCCCTCCTTACTGCAGCATCTACTGACCCCATTACAGCCCCAACTGACCCTGCTATACCCCCAATAACCTGCTTATACACCATCACACCCCTCCTTACTGCACCATCTACTGACCCCATTACAGCCCCAACTGACCCTGCTATACCCCAATAACCTGCTTATAAACCATCACACCCCTCCCTACTCCACAATCTACTGACCCCATTACAGCCCCCACTGACCCTGCTATACCCCCAATATCCTGCTTATACACTATCACACTCCGCCCTACTGCACCATCTACTGACCCCATTACAGCCCCAACTGACCCTGCTATACCCCAATAACCTGCTTATAAACCATCACACCCCTCCCTACTCCACAATCTACTGACCCCATTACAGCCCCAACTGACCCTGCTGTACCCCTAATAACCTGCTTATAAACCATCACACCCCTCCTTACCACACCATCTACTGACCCCATTACAGCCCCAACTGACCCTGCTATACCCCCAATAACCTGCTTATAAACCATCACACCCCTCCTTACTGCACCATCTACTGACCCCATTACAGCCCCAACTGACCCTGCTATACCCCAATAACCTGCTTATAAACCATCACACCCCTCCTTACTGCACCATCTACTGACCCCATTACATTCCCAACTGACCTTGCTTTACCCCAATAACCTGCTTATAATCCATCACACCCCTCCTTACTGCACAATCTACTGACCCCATTAAATCCCCAACTGACCCTGCTATACCCGAATAACCTGCTTATAAACCATCACACCCCGCTCTACTGCACCATCTACTGACCCCATTACAGACCCAACTGACCCTGCTATACCCCCAATAACCTGCTTATAAACCATCGCACCCCTCCTCACTGCACCATCTACTGACCCCATTACAGCCCCCACTGACCCTGCTATACCCCAATAACCTGCTTATACACCATCACACCCCGCCCTACTGCACCATCTACTGACCCCATTACAGCCCCAACTGACTCTGCTATACCCCAATAACCTGCTTATAAACCATCACACCCCTCCTCACTGCACCATCTACTGACCCCATTACAGACCCAACTGACCTTGCTTTACCCCAATAACCTGCTTATAATCCATCACACCCCGCCCTACTGCATCATCTACTGACCCCATTACAACCCCAACTGACCCTGCTATACCCCAAATAACCTGCTAATAAACCATCACACCCCTCCTTACTGCACCATCTACTGACCCCATTACAGCCCCCACTGACCCTGCTATACCCCAATAACCTGCTTATACACCATCACACCCCGCCCTACTGCACTATCTACTGACCCCATTACAGACCCAACTGACCCTGCTATACCCCAAATAACCTGCTTATAATCCATCACACCCCTCCTTACTGCACCATCTACTGACCCCATTACAGCCCCAACTGACCCTGCTATACCCCCAATAACCTGCTTATACACCATTACACCCCTCCTTACTGCACCATCTACTGACCCCATTACAGCCCCAACTGACCCTGCTATACCCCAATAACCTGCTTATAAACCATCACACCCCTCCCTACTGCACTATCTACTGACCCCATTACATCCCCAACTGATCCTGCTATACTCCAATATCCTGCTTATACACCATCACACCCCGCCCTACTGCACTATCTACTGACCCCATTACATCCCCAACTGATCCTGGTATACCCCCAATAACCTGCTTATAATCCATCACACCCCGCCCTACTGCACCATCTACTGACCCCATTACAGACCCAACTGACCCTGCTATACCCCCAATAACCTGCTTATAAACCATCGCACCCCTCCTCACTGCACCATCTACTGACCCCATTACAGCCCCCACTGACCCTGCTATACCCCAATAACCTGCTTATACACCATCACACCCCGCCCTACTGCACCATCTACTGACCCCATTACATTCCCAACTGACCCTGCTATACCCCCAATAACCTGCTTATAAACAATCACACCCCTCCCTACTGCACAATCACACTCTCCACAGTACAACCCCAACTGGCCCACTAACTACTATTTATTATTATTACCAGTTATTTTTATTGCACACACACATTCCGCAGCGCTGTGCAGAGATTATTACCGGTTATTATGTAGCGCACACATATTCCACAGCGCTGTACAGAGACTATTACCAGTTATTATATAGTGCACACATATTCCGCAGCGCTGTACAGAGATTATTGCCGGTTATTATGTAGCGCACACATATTCCACAGCGCTGTACAGAGACTATTATTACCAGTTATTTATATAGCGCACACATATTCCACAGCACTGTACAGAGAATATTATTACCAGTTATTTATATAGCGCACACATATTCCGCAGTGCTGTACAGAGAATATTATTACCAGTTATTATATAGCGCACACATATTCCGCAGCGCTGTACAGAGACTATTATTACCAGTTATTTATATAGCGCACACATATTCCGCAGCACTGTACAGAGACTATTATTACCAGTTATTATATAGCGCACACATATTCCACAGCGTTGTACAGGGAATATTATTACCAATTATTTATATAGCACACACATATTCCGCAGCGCTGTACAGAGAATATTATTACCAGTTATTATATAGTGCACACATATTCCACAGCGCTGTACAGGGAATATTATTACCAGTTATTATATAGCGCACACATATTCCACAGCGCTGTACAGAGTATATTATTACCAGCTATTATATAGCGCACACATATTCTGCAGCGCTGTATAGAGACTATTATTACCAGTTATTTATATAGCGCACACATATTCTGCAGCACTGTGCAGAGAATATTATTACCAGTTATATTATATAGTTCACACATATTCCGCAGTGCTGTACAGAGACTATTATTACCAGTTATTATATAGCGCACACATATTCCACAGCGCTGTACAGAGTATATTATTACCAGCTATTATATAGCGCACACATATTCTGCAGCGCTGTATAGAGACTATTATTACCAGTTATTTATATAGCGAACACATATTCTGCAGCACTGTGCAGAGAATATTATTACCAGTTATATTATATAGTTCACATATATTCCCCAGCACTGTACAGAGACTATTATCACCAGTTATTATATAGCGCATTCATATTCAGCAGCGCTGTACAGAGACTATTATTACCAGTTATTTATATAGCGCACACATATTCCGCAGCGCTGTACAGAGACTATTATTACCAGGTATTATATAGTGCATACATATTCTGCAGCGCTGTACAGAGACTATTATTACCAGTTATTTATATAGCGCACACATATTCTGCAGCGCTGTACAGAGAATATTATTACCAGTTATTATATAGCGCACACATATTCCGCAGCGCTGTACAGAGTATATTATTACCAGCTATTATATAGCGCACACATATTCTGCAGCGCTGTATAGAGACTATTATTACCAGTTATTTATATAGCGCACACATATTCCGCAGCTCTGTACAGAGACTATTATCACTAGTTATTATATAGTGCATTCATATTCAACAGTGCTGTACAGAGACTATTATTACCAGTTATTTATATAGCGCACACATATTCCGCAGCGCTGTACAGAGACTATTATTACCAGGTATTATATAGTGCATACATATTCTGCAGCGCTGTACAGAGACTATTATTACCAGTTATTTATATAGCGCACACATATTCTGCAGCGCTGTACAGAGAATATTATTACCAGTTATTATATAGCGCACACATATTCTGCAGCGCTGTACAGAGACTATTATATAGCGCACACATATTCTGCAGCGCTGTACAGAGACTATTATTACCAGTTATTATATAGCACACACATATTCAGCAGCGCTGTACACAGAATATTTGCACACTCACATCAGTCTCTGCCCCAGCTTACAATCTGTATTCCCTACCACATGTACATGCACACACAGACATTCTAGGGTTAATTTTTTGGGGAGGCAATTAATCTACCAATATATTTTTGGAATGTGGGAGGAAACCCACGCAAGCACAGGGAGAATATACAAACTCCACACAGTTAGGGCCATAGTGGGATCGGAACCCATGACCTCAGCGCTCAGAACTCTAACCATTACACCATCCATACAGCCCCATCACTAGCTACTGACCACACTAGAACCCCAACTGACCTGCCATTGAGCCGCAGCCCACCCCACTGACTCTTTGTCCTTCACCAGGTTGTGCTGCACCTGCTGTTTGAGGATTCCACCGGCTATGCCCTATACAAAGTGAAGGATGTGGAGATTGACATGCTGCTTACTGAGGTATACTATGCGGTGTTAGTGTGTGTATGTATATGTGTGTGTGTATGTATATATATATATATATATATCTATATATATAGATATATATATATAGATAGATATATATATATATATATATCTATCTATATATATATATATATATAGATATATATATATATATATATATATATATATATATATATATCTATATATAGATATATATATATATATATATATATAGATATATATATATATATATATATATATAGATATATATATATAGATATAGAGAGAGAGAGCCAAAAAAGATAGGGATACTTACAGGTCTTTTTGAATAAACAGTTCTTTAATCCATCTCACCAAATCAATTTAAAGTGCAATGTGCATGACAGTGGGCCATGAGTTGTTGAGCACCCTCTCTCTTAAAAAAGAGGGTGCTCAACAACAGTGATAGTTTTGAAAGAATACAGAGGGTTGACACTTCTGGATTGGAAAGTAAACTTGTGGCTCAAACTGTAAGTATATTCTCGTAACACTTTTACATGGATTAAATAATACAATATTTATTAAAAGAGAAGATTGCGCACTCCAGAAATCCTTGTATATATTTTTCTGTTAACATTTCATGTCTTAATCTCTTTGAATTCTTGTATTGAAGAAATCAGAAGTGCAAAAGTCAACGCGTTTCATCTCTTCATGAGACTTCATCAGGGGAAAACATTTGTGGGCATATTTCTTCTTTTTTATATATTTTTTTAAATATCGTATTGTTTAATCTACTTTGTGTTATGAGAATATATTTACAATTTGAACCGCAAGCTTAAGAGTTGGGTATTAACCCCAATTTTTAAACTATTACAGTTGTTGAGTTGTTGAGCACCCTCTTTATTTTATTTCTAATGTTGTATGTTGAGTCTATTT
This sequence comes from Crinia signifera, assembly GCF_055691185.1. Lineage (NCBI taxonomy): Eukaryota > Metazoa > Chordata > Amphibia > Anura > Myobatrachidae > Crinia > Crinia signifera. The sequence goes on along the minus strand of NC_139217.1, from coordinate 10,451,413 downwards.
AACAGGAAGCTCATTGCCCCCCCCCCCCCCCCTTCTCCCTTTGATTACGATCTATAAGAAGCACAGAATAAGGGTATTTCTAGCAGAAAGTGAGCAACTCACTTCTTGAAGTGTTGGAAGCAAAAGTATCTGAGCGGCTTTGACAAGTTGTTATGGCAAGATGTCTGGGTCGGAGCGTCTCCACAGTGGGAGACTTTCTTGGGTGTTCCCGATGTGTAGGGGCTAGTACCTGCCAACAGATGTGTCAGGATGGACAACTGGTGAACCAGTAATAGGAACATGGGTGCTGAAGGCTCAATGGGGAGTGAAAGGCTTGCCCTTCCGGTCCTACTCTAGCACAAAATGCTGGCTATGATAGAAAGGTGGCAGAATACACAGAGCATTAGGCACTTCCAGTGCCGATACTGACCCCTGTCCAACGTTGGAAGTATTTACAGTGGGAAACTGAGCATTGAAACTGGACCATGGAGCAATGGAAGGAGATGGCCTGGTCTGAGGATGCTAATTTTCCATTACATCGTGTGGATTGCCGGGGGCATGTGCATCATTTACCTGGCACCAGGATGTGCTTGGGGAAGAAGGCTAGCCAGTGGAGGCAGTGCGGTGCTCTGGGCAGTGTTGTGCTGGGAAACCTTAGATACAGCATCCAAGGTTTCCCAGCAGTTCCCCAAGGTTTCATGTGGGTGTTATTGACATGTATCACCTACCTAAACATTGTTGCAGACCTGGTACACCCATGGTGGTCGTGGTGTCTCTGAGCAGGATGATGTGGTCGGCTACCCTGCAACATTTGGTTAGCAAATGTTTGAGGAACATGATCGAGTTTAAAGGTGTTGACTTGGCCTCCGATGGATCATCTGTGGGATTTGCTGAGAACACATCTGAGCTCACAGGATCTACTGCTAACCACTCACAGGATCTACTGCTAACCACTCACAGGATCTACTGCTAACCACTCACAGGATCTACTGCTAACCACTCACAGGAACTACTGCTAACTACAGGACACCTTCCGAGGCCGCGTTGAGTCCATGTCTCGATGGGTCACAAACTGCTGGAAAGTAGAACCGAGGTTACAAATGAGCACTCGCTATGTGTGTCCCTCCAATAATCAGCAGCTGCTTATGGTTGGGGTAGTCAATCTCCTAAATACATTAAAAAACACAAGGATCTTGTATAAAGACAGATAAAGATAATCCGGTTCCACTATAGCGGTGGGATCTGAGTGATTCCCGCTTTGTATTAGGCGATCCGTTGGATGCTGCAGTTCTCCAGGTATATAGAGTCCAATACCACAACAGATGAACCTCCTCCTCCCTTGCAGATACGGAGCAGAGTCCAGGGTAAGTATGGCGATAAGTATCCAATACATTAAACCACTGACGCGTTTCACTGCCCTGACTGGCAGCTTTATTAAAGATCTCTGGTGAAACTGCCAGTCAGGGCAGGGAAACGCGTCGGTTGGAACCGGGTGAGTTTCATCTGTCTTTGTAGCGAACAGACTTCCTCACCTTGTTATGGAAACTATTATTAGCGGGACACAGACTTACGTGGTGATAATAACAGCGTTTTCTCTTTCAATGGTCCTGGTGACACAGCTCAACACTGGGATGTAGGAGGGTCCGAAGGAGCCAGGCACCTATCCTAAAGCTTTTAGAGGGTAGGCTCCTCCCCTACTGCATCCCGGACTCTTCAGTTCGTGTTAGGTGCCCACTGGAGTGGGTGCTATTCTAAAGGGCTGCGGGAGCAGCCGAAGAATTAGAGTAGTTAGGGTATTTTTATTATTTTATTAACTTTACACTAGCTAGGTAGGCACAGTGTGAGGATTCTCATTAGTGAATCCTCACACTGATAGCGCAGCAGGAGCTGACAGAAGCGCGTCCTGTCAGCTCACTGTGCACAAGGGAGACGCTGTCTGGCCTCCCTGTGCAGCGCTTACAGCTTCTTTTAAGCTGCCTGGGCTCCGGAGCGCTCTGAAACCGGCTTCACGCTAGGTGGGGATCATGGGGGACAGGCGCTCCGTGATAGCGGCGGCCATTTTCTGCGGAGCTTACACACTGAGCTCCTGTTATGAGAGGACAGCAGTGTGTTACAGGCATGTTCCAAGTGGTCCCCAGCCGAGGGGGAGATACTGGAACTAGGAGATCCTACTAAGGGAGCGGCTGTCTGGGGGTGGTTGGCGCCAAAAGTCACGGACCCCGCAGCAGCAGGGACTTGGTCTCTTCCCTCACTCTGTTTTGGTGCCATTCGGAACGCTTGCAGCGGAGCTGAGCTGGCTTACAGATCCTGACAGAGTGTTTGGATTTCATGGGCATCGTTTCCCCGCATCTGAAACCGACAGACAGATAAGTGGCTGGGTGCATTGACTCTGTATAAGCGCTGTTGTACATTGTATGCACTGTGTGGTTACTTTACATCATGTCTGAGCAACAAGCTGTGGTTTTGGGGGAGGGAGCCCTTAATACACTGAGCGCTTGTAATGTTTGTACTCAAAAATTTGTACCTGAGCAGATGGCCAAGGGGGGTTTGTGTATTGCTTGCGCTGCTGTGAGACCCATGGGGAGTGAACCCCAGAGGGCAGAGCAGATTGAACCTGCGTGGGCTAGTGCCCTGGGCAGGTCAGTTAACGCTTTAGTGCAATTGCTGGACAGACAGGGTGATGCCTTGGTAGAATCTCAGAGACCTATGTCATCATCTCAGCAGTCCTCTGGCTCCTTGCCTTTTACCCAGGCAGATCCTGCCTTCATACAGGTGATGCAGGATACTGCAAAGGGGATCAACAGGTTTAGTGACTTGCTAGACAAAATTGATGTTGATGCTGTAGGTCTTCTCAGTGCCTTTATTGGTAGATGAAGAGGAGGGAGCATATGCAGACATTCCCTGGGAGCAGGGTGATGATTCTGAGGATTCCTCAGCCGCATGGGTGGAGGATCTGATTACAGCTGTTAAACAGGCTTTAAAACTTTCAGTGGAGGATAAAACTCCTGCTAAAGGTGTATTTAAACGGCAGCGTAAGGAAGCTGTTACATTTCCTTCAGATGAAGGTTTACAAGAATTGTTGGAAGGGGCTTGGAAAACCCCTGATAAAAGGCTGCAGATGCCAAAGAGATTCTTAAGTCTGTACCCCATGCCGGAGTCTCATGCAGAGCTCTGGGAAAAAGTGCCAGTAGTTGATGCTTCTGTGGCGCGTCTGTCAAAAGCTACTGTATTACCAGTGCAAGGGGGCGCAGCTTTTAAGGATCCTGTGGACAAAAAGCTGGAGGGTAATCTCAAAGCTATATTTGTAGGAGTGGGATTCACCCTACGTTCCCTTATTGCTTCAGCCTGGGTCTCAAATGCCATGATTGAGTGGGCCAATGATTTATGCACCATTTTACATGCTGATCCTGGTGTGTTGTTGCTGGCGGAGAAGCTTAAGGCAGCTGCAGAGTATGTGTTGGAAGCGGAAGAGGAAGCTCTCAAAATGGCGACCAGAGTGTCCACAGTGTCTATCAATGCCAGGAGAGTACTCTGGCTTAAGGCCTGGGAGGCAGATAATGAGTCTAAGAAGGCCTTAGAAACATTAGCGTTCAAAGGAAAGCTATTATTTGGATCTGAATTAGAAGAGATTATTAAGCAGGCCACGGGTGGCAAGAGTACCTTCCTGCCTGCCCCCGCAGCCAAGCAGACATCAAGATTTTCTGCTTTTAGGCCGTCCTTTCGGCCCTCCCCTAGAGGTGGTGCATCCTTTCGAGGACAGTCATTTAGGGGAAAGTTTCAGTCCTCCAGGGGTAAGGCCCCAAAGTTAAAATTTGGTTCCTTTCACAAGAAACCTATCACCAAGGGAGAGGACAAACCCTCCGCATGACTGTCAGGGGATTTGCCCGGCAGTGGTAAAGGTGGGGGGTCGTCTATCACAGTTCAAGGAAGCATGGGCTTCACTAGACCAGGATTCCTGGGTGTTAGAAATTATAGCCCAGGGCTACAGAATTCCCTTCAAAGGTCTTCGTCCGAGAAGATTCATTCCCACAGCTTTACCAAAGGAAGCTCGGCTCCGTACAGCTCTCTTAAGAGCAGCTCACTATCTGTTAGAGAAGGGGGTGGTAATCCCGGTTCCCAGGGCAGAGTGGAAGAAAGGCTTTTATTCCACTCTGTTTCTGGTACCCAAACCAGACGGGTCTTTCAGACCAATACTGAATTTAAAGTCACTGAATGTCCATTTGTGGGTAGACCATTTCAAAATGGAGTCTCTACGGTCGGTGCTGCTAAGCCTGGACCAGGGAGAATTTTTGGCGTCCATGGATGTCCAGGACGCGTACCTTCATGTCCCTATACACCCAGAACATCAGGCCCTGTTGAGGTTTGCGATAGGAGACCTGCACTTACAGTTCCAGGCGTTGCCCTTTGGTCTGGCCACAGCACCAAGGGTATTCACCAAAATAATGTCTGTAATGGCGGCTGTGCTCCGGCTGAGGGGAATCACAGTGATACCTTATTTGGACGACCTGCTGTTCAAAGCAGAGTCAGCAGACAGGTTGCAGAGTCACTTGGCAGAAGCCATCAGTTTTTTGCAGGCTCACGGCTGGCTTTTAAACTTACAAAAGTCTCAGTTGGTGCCGTCACAGAGACTCCAATTCTTGGGAGTCATTCTGGATACCCATCTACATCGGGTATTTTTACCGGAGGCAAAGGCCAGGGATCTAGTTGCCTTAGTCCAGGAGATTCTCAGCTCTCGGAGCACATCAGTGTGGAGGTGTCTCAAGCTGCTGGGGAAGATGGTGGCGTCTTTTGAGATGCTGCAGTTTGCCAGGTTCCACTCTCGGGTGTTCCAGTGGAACATTTTGACAGCTTGGTCAGGAAACACACAGACCATGAAGTCAGAACAGATAGTGCTGTCTTCAGAAACTCGAGCCTCCCTGAAATGGTGGACAGACGTGGATTCCCTTCAGTGGGGGGTCGGTCACTGTAGTCCTGGAGCTGGCTGGTAGTCACTACCGACGCCAGTCTCAGGGGCTGGGGGGCAGTAGTCTTGGACCTGCGTCTGCAAAGCTTGTGGACTCCAGAGGAGTCTGCTCTACCGATCAACATCTTGGAACTTAGAGCTGTCTGGAAGGTGATTTCTCTGGCGGGAGACAGGTTACAGAGACTCCTTTTAAGGATTCAGACCGACAAAGCCACAGCTGTGGCGTATCTGAATCACCAGGGAGGCACACGCAGCAAACTGGCCATGTGGGAGGTGTCCAGAATCCTCCTGTGGGCGGAACAGAATGTTCCAGCAGTATCAGCTATATTCATACCAGGAGTGGAGAATATAGAGGCCAACTTCCTGAGCAGGGAGGAGCTGAAGGAAGGGGAATGGAGCCTAAATCCCCAAATATTTCATCAGATTACCTTGAAGTGGGGAACTCCGGATGTGGACCTGATGGCATCCAGGTTCAACCATCAGGTGCCCAGGTTTTATGCCAGGACAAGGGATCCACTGGCAGAAGCAGTGGATGCCATGACTATCCCCTGGGAGGGGAATCTTCTTTATGTTTTTCCGCCAGTTCCAATGCTGGCGAGAGTGTTGAAAAGGATACAGGCCCAGGCAATTCCAGTGATTTTAGTGGCCCCAGATTGGCCAAGGAGGTCCTGGTACTCGAGGCTTCAGAGATTGTCTGTGGACTCGTGGCGTCTACCTCTGAGGTTAGACCTTCTAAGACAAGGACCGTTCAATCATCTGGATTCAGCTCGATTAATTTTGACGGCCTGGCTGTTGAGACCGCCATTCTAAGGAATAAAGGATTCTCAGAGGCAGTGGTTAACACCATGATAAAAGCCAGAAAGTCAGTGTCTTCGGCAAATTATTATAGGGTCTGGAAGACCTATATTCGATGGTGTGAGAGACGGAAGTCACATACATCACGTTGTAAATTGACAAAAATGATGGAATTTTTGCAGGATGGTTTTTCCTCTGGGTTAAGCCTTCAATTTCTAAAGGTGCAGATCTCAGCCTTGTCCATTTACTTCCAGAAAAGGATTGCATTATTGCCGGAAGTACAGACCTTCCTACAGGGGGTGTCTCGGTTGAAACCTCCCTACAAACAACCAGTAGCACCCTGGGACTTATCGCTGGTTTTGGAATGCCTTCAGAAGGCACCTTTTGAACCATTAAGGTCGGCTGACCTTAAGTTTCTTACATGGAAATTGGTATTTTTGTTGGCAGTGGCATCAGCAAAGAGGGTGTCAGAGTTGGGAGCATTGTCATGCAAGTCTCCCTTCCTGATATTTCACGATGATAGGGCGGTTCTTCGGACGGTACCCCAGTTTTTACCTAAAGTAGTCTCTGCTTTCCATCTAAATCAGGAGATAGTTCTGCCTGTGTTTCAACCCCCAGAGGGTTCGAGGAAAAAGGGACAAATTGAGGAATTTGGATGTTGTGCGTGCCTTACGCATTTATGTGGACAGAGTTAAGAGTGTCAGAAAGACTGATACTTTGCTAGTTTTGTATGAAATACACAAAATTGGTTGGCCTGCATCTAAGCAGACCATTGCTAGGTGGTTGCGCTCTGTTATAGCGTTTGCATCCACTAAAGTTGGTAGGCCTGTTCCGGCCAGGATTAATGCGCATACCACCAGGTCGGTTGCCACCTCTTGGGCGGTTCGACATGGGGCAACAGCTGAGCAGGTTTGCAGGGCTGCCACTTGGTCATCTGTTCATACATTTGCCAAATTCTATAGGTTCCATGAGTTCGCGTCGGAGGACGCATCATTTGGGCGAGCAGTGATGAGAGCTGCAGACCTGAGCGTACCCACCCAAAGGACCGGCTCTGGAACGTCCCAGTATTGAGCTGTGTCACCAGGACCATTGAAAAAGAAAAAGGGATTTTTGTAAGAACTTACCGTTCGAATCCCTTTCTCTGATATGGTCCTGGTGACACAGCGATCCCTCCCTTACGCTCAGTAAGTATGCCAGGTTCATGATGTTTCATGTTATTTGGTTAAAAGTTATTATTGAAAAATGTGCATATAATATGTGCAGGCGTTTGTACTGAGTTAATGTATTCCAGTGGCTTTGAAAGATTGAACTGAAGAGTCCGGGATGCAGTAGGGGAGGAGCCTACCCTCTAAAAGCTTTAGGATAGGTGCCTGGCTCCTTCGGACCCTCCTACATCCCAGTGTTGAGCTGTGTCACCAGGACCATATCAGAGAAAGGGATTCGAACGGTAAGTTCTTACAAAAATCCCTTTATCTCCAAGCTTTTAGTTTCAGCGGACTGGTATTCTATGTATGTGTAATATATTATGGCCACTAGGTTTTTATATGTATTATATGTTTAATACATTAAACAATCATTCTTGATACTAGCGCTTTATTGTATTTTTATACAAGATCCCGATGGGTCAGAGCTGTTTTGGCGTCATGAGGGGACATAAACTGCCTTATCGGATCTTGTAATGTTCTGGCTCATGGGTGTATATTAGCGCTAATACTCCTAATTCATGTGTAAAGTCTTAAAGTGCATATACCCAATGGTAAAGGGATAACATGTAGTGGAGCCTGATCCTGTAATTCCATGTCCTGCCTGCAGGTGGAGGAGTCTCTGCAGAATATTGGGAAGTTCAGCAGCGCTGTGAAGCTTGCGGCATTCTCTCCATTCAAGTCCACCCAGAGCGCGTTGGAGAATGTGAACGCCATCTCTGAAGGTAATGTCAGGTGGTTAGCGTTACACGTGGGGCGTGCAGTGATGTCTAATGATCTGTCAATCCCCTGAGCTGTGTGATGTCACCCTGATTACTGAGCCCTGCGCATCCCCTCCCCAGACTTTGTCTGGGTGCCTGTGTGGGGCATTCATGTGAGCTACAGTATATACTGTATAACCTGTCTGGTTCTCAAACTCGGCCCCCTCTACAGGCTTCTCTGGGTGTATAACATGGTGGATCTCCATATGTACGCCATACAATTAGCTATAGTCTCTGTACCATACAGTTATACTTCCTAAATCTGCCCTTTGGTGTCTCCATAGAGATTCTGGGCACCTATTACTGATATTCAGTGAAAATGGCTCTTAAAATAGAATATTGTTCCGTGGACACCCCAGATTAGAGTATATAGTAGTTAATTCCAGGGCCATCTCAATCCTGGGGGTGATGATGGCTGGGCCCTCTGTACTATAACCTCTAGAATAACAGGCACTGGTACAGATGGACTCTATCAGTACATATGATGTGTGGACTTGCAGTTGTCTTCTGTTCTTTGTATGTACTTTGATTTGCGTATGTATATTGATGTGTCTTCCACAGGTGTCCTTCATGAGGACCTGAAGCTGTTCCTGGAAACCAACATGCCAGCTGAGAGGCAGAAGGCTCTGCTTGGTGTGAATCACAGTAAGATCGGAGATGCCATCCAGGAGGAGCTGAATATTGCATGCCAGACGGGCGGTTTGGTGGCCAAGCTCATGAAAGGTGGGTTACCGGGCACATAGCTGGGATAGTGCCAGACTACTCTGGTTCTCGTGGTTTCTAAATGGGGTTGAGAAGGTCTGAAGCTCTGTGATACTGATGGTTGGTATGTTTTGTATTCTGAACCCCACATGACCTCAATTACCGTCGTTTTCTTTCTGTACAGGAATCTGGTTATACTATCGCAACCTGGAGAATGAAGTCACTGCTCAGTCAACCTCGAACGCAAATCCTGGGTCAGGCCACAGTTCCAGCGTAGCCAAAGTACATGTCAATATGAACCAAAAGGACAACTTGATCAAACAGTCTATCCGTTGTCTGGACAAGTTGGACAAGGACATAAAGACTTTATCCATAAAGCTGAGGTGAGGACATTTCCATAGGTGGTTGTAGTGATGGTGGACCACAGTCCCTGAGACCAACCTAATCTCATTACAAGACCTCTGGTCAGCCAGTTTCCCATCCTTCCGTTGCTTACCACAGCCAGTGTTGTCCTTCCTGCTGTCTATATAGAAGGTAGAGTAGTGATATCTCCATCCACAACACAGCTCCTCAAACCTTCCCGATGTTAACCAACCCAAGGTTTGCTGGGCAGAACATTTTACCCATTTTCACCCCCTTAGAATTCAGTACCTTGTAGTATCCTTGTGGGTGGCTGCACATGGCTGTCTCAGGGGCAGATGTTTGAAGCAGTGATAAGGGAGGAGAAGTGAGCCAGAGGAGAAGAGGCAAACCGGTACAGTAGTGCTTGGACTATATAACAGTACTGTATTTCATTGGAGACCTCAGGCAGTGATTTTCAAAATCGACATCTCGTGGATATACACTCCCTGGCAACACCATGCGCCACACTAGCCGGGTTGTGCGATGCTTCGCCACTCTGCGACACGCCAACCGCCATATGTAGGACAGATGAGCCTGGCTGCATCTGTATGCCAGTGTTCTCACACTGACCATGCCTGTAGGTTGGTGTATTCGCTCTGTTATCCCCCTGACTTCCTTCAGTGTTGGATGACCAACTCTAGAGCACACTCTACAAGGGCGGTGAGTGCTTCCCCTGCTGTGTTATCATGGGGCGTCTGTGGAGCAGATGTGCGGCCACGTGGGCCTTTTCCTCTGTTCACCTCTTCACCAAATTTAGCTAGTTTCTCTTTTTTTGCATCAAATGATGCTAATTTTGGATGGAAGGTTTGGTTAACCGGTTTACAGCTTTTGACTGTCCCATGGTCCGGTATTTCCTTGTTTGAAGAAAGAGAAAACAGGTTCTCTTATTTCATGTGGCCTACAGTACCTTGTGTTCCCACCCTCCCCCTCCAGTTTTTGTTTAGTGATTGTATTAACTATATTGGTCACCTTTTTGGTTTAGGGTGTTTTTGAAGTTGTACTAATGATCAGGGCCTGCAGAGGGTTGAAGCTACACTTTTTTTTTTTTTTTTTATTCAATCATTTTTTTATTGTTTCTTTAACATGCAGACATTTATACAGAATAGATAATATTACACGCTCAGATTTATAATATTTCATTGAAATATTTACCCAGTGGCACCAACTCTAGACAGAGACATCTTTCATATAATTTAACCTTATCCTTAAGGGTTTGGTTAGTATTAATTTACTCATTCCCTTTGGTAAACTTGTGCATGTGTGATTATGTGATCTATTTTATTTGTGGTGTGCATTGTGTTTAATAGGGACTTTATATGAGTCTTATTTGATTATATTGACAACATATCTTGTGTTTGTGAACTAAGGATAAAGAAAAAAATAAATAAAATTTAAAGTGAATTTAAGCCTGTTTATTATATATGTGTGATTTGTTAAAAATAGTGGAGAAAGAGAAAAAAAATATTAAAAAAAAATAATAATAAAATAAAAAGGTGTCTCTTTTAGTTCTAGTGAGATTCTTGTGCATGGTTATTTCTAATGTTATACTTTATGTAAGTGAAAGCTGTGTAAGTTTACCATAGTCTCCTTAATTCTTCTAGTATTTACCGTTCCCTCTTGTCCTTCCCCTCTCTGTTCATATATCTCTTCGTTAGTCTCTAAACGGAATTGATGCCACTTCAACAGGAGTAGACATGCAATAGGATCTAATCAGATCAAAAATATAAATCACACTCATAATACATACATAGATACATAATGAAAAAAAAAAAAAAAAATTTAATACAATTCTAATTAAATTAATAAATGAAATCTCCCCTAAGGCTTCTCATCATAAGTCTACATTTGTTTTCTTTAATGCAAATTTGTCTAGAACATTTGTATTCTTTTCTTTATTTTATTCACCACTTTCTATCAAATGTCTCCCACGTTATTAGTCTATCAACTTCAAGAAATATTTTAGAACAACAGATTCTATGGAGGTATGAGCGCAATATATGAAAAGGAAAAAGGTGCTACCCGCCACAACATAAACAAAGGGGCAACCCCGCCTCATTACCCGCAACTGCAAAGATAAAAAGATCAGATTTAATGAAAAAGGAAACGGAGTGCCCCCACTATAATTTTATATTCTCAGTCTATATGTTTTCTTCTTATTTCCCCCATTTATTCAGAAGTCATCCCACTTATTCTAATTTATTCTAATTTAATGGGATTTTATTTCCAGAGTTTCATTCTATCTAGTCTTATAACTCAGTGGTAGGAAGATCTAATCCAATCATCGACCTTATTCCATCTGTCCCATTTCTTTTTTACATAACTCTGATATGAGCCTCTGCTCTTGTACATAACCCTCTCGTGTCCTGATACCTCGTTGACCAACGCCCTCCAATGATAGATATTTGGAGATTCAGGGGCCATCCATTTCCTGGCTATGAGAACTTTAGCCAGGGTTGTCAGACAGAGAACATATTGATAGACTGCTGAAGAGTGTGACTCTTCCAAATCTAACCCAAATATGCATAACCTGGCTGTCATTTTAGGTAGGGTTAATTCTGTAGATCCTATATCTCTCCATACCTTCGACCAAAATGCATATATTGGTGGGCATATCCATAGCATGTGCCAAAAATCAGCTCCTTCCAGTCCACATTTAGCACAGGAGGAGTGCGGTTTTAATTTTTCCTTATATAGAAATATAGGGGTACGATAAACCCTGTGTGTAACATAAAAATGTATCTGCTGATACCGGGCACAAGGAGTAGTATATTTCGTAGAGCTCAATATTTGAGACCATTGTCCTATAGAAATATCCCCCAGATTTAATTCCCATTTGCTTTTAAGTGGGTCAAACAGCTGCAGATTAATACGATTATTAAGTTCACCATATATTCTAGATATTTGCCCACTAGATCTCAATGAATAAAGTGAGGTCTTTACTGGAGATTTTAAGTTAAGGTTGAAGTTACTCTTAATCCGTCCATTTGTATAATAAGTGCCGGTTCATTTGTTTCCCCTGAGCAACCCACCTGTAGCTCTCGTGCTCCCCCATATGAGATCTGAGAATGCCGTCCTCTTCTCTCCCTCCTACAGAACGTGTTACGGGCAACACTTCCCAGAGCTTAACAATATTGTGTCCGACAACTACACGTACTGCTGTATGGTGAGGTTCTTCGGGAACCGCAAGGACCTGTCTGAGGAGAAGCTGGGAGACATGGAGGAGATTCCCTTGGATCGTGCCAAGGCCCAGGAAATCCTGGACGCCTCTCGAGCGTCTTGTGGTATGTACATCTTCAGTAATGAGAGCTGTCTCTGCTTATACGGCATTGGCCTCTTACTGGATGTTCCCCTTCTTGTCCAGGCATGGACCTAAGGCCCAATGACCTCGACAAAACGAAGAGTCTCTCCGGGCAAATCCTCTCATGGTACAGGACGCGGAAGAGGGTGCAGGAAGATCTACACTCAAAGATGAGCCAAGTGGCCCCCTGCCTGACTGCACTCATTGGAGAACTGGTATGTTCCCCCGCCCCCCGATGGGTGTGGATCGTATTGTCAACCCCACTTAGGTCAACAGTCATTAGGTCGACATGGGTCTAGGTCGACAAGAGTTAGGTTGTGAGGTGGACATGGGTTTTTCCACTGTTTTTTTTTACCCAAATGTCGACAGTCGACATGGACGCAGTTGGAAGTCAACCGCAGCCCCTCGCAACGCTCGCTTCGCTCACAATGCTTCGGGTGCGGTGCCTACTATTTTATTCTCCCACCACGCCGTAGTGGATGGCAGGACATGAAATACCGCTTGTCGGCACGTCGGCTCAAAAAACCGTAAAAAAACCTGTCGACCTAGACACCTGTCGACCTTTTTGCCTGTCGACCTAAGTGTGGTCGACAATACCACAGTTTCCCACCCCCGATCTACTGTATGTTGTAAATGGAGAGAATCTGTGATCTGCTGATTTGCTTTGTGCTTACATTGCTGGAGCGCCACCTTGTCGCCCCTCAGACATGATGTATCGGTAAATCTGTCAATCCTCTGAGACAGCTGCTGAGAGCCTTCCACTGCTGATCTGTGCCATCTGCGTGGCCCATCCAGGTGTACTTGTCCACTGATAGCTGTCCTTTTATCCACAGATTGGTGCCCGTCTTATTTATAATGCAGGAAGCTTGAGAGAACTCGCAATGATGACGGCTGCTACCATCCAGATCTTCGGAGCAAGGAAGTCCCTCGTCAGGTACACTGGCTGGGTATTTGTAGTGATAGCAGGTGACAGGGTGCTGGTCTTCTGCAAGTGGCATCTCCTGGCTATTACATGAGTCTGAACAACCCTCTGCTAATTACCACCCTCCATTCAGGTCAGATTTCACTGCTGTGGCCATAGAGTGTGGTGCGGCAGCATGTGAGGCTATCGGGCATGTTCAGTTAGTGATTGGATAGTGAGAAATAGAGGCGTCCGGTTGTTAGGGAGAGACCAGTACAGTAATATCGCAGTGATGTGGAGGCGTAGAAGGCAGGCCAATCATAGGACTGTAAAAGGTTGGGGGGGGGGGGGGCGGCAGCAGGACAGAAATAGGCTAGTGGGGGCATAATATACTAATGACAGAGGTACCAGGACAATTATAGGGTAGTATGGGAAAATGGGGAGGCATAGAGGGCAGGTCATTAATAGAGGGGGGGGGGCAGGACTCGAATAGGCTATTAGGGGGGTTAATAGACTAGTGTGTGTGGTGGGCAGGATAGTAATAGAATGGTGAGGGGCAGGCCAGTAACAGGCTAGTGGGGGCAAAGCTGGCCTTAGACATAGGCAAACTGGGCAATTGTCTAGGGGCACCAGCAGCTTCTGCTGATTAAAATGATATGCAGCATGCCTATATTCTGTGTGTGAGTGAGGCTGTATCTGCATAAGAAATAGTGTATTCATGGAAATCACTGTAACATAGCATTCCGTATGCAGGTACAGCCACAGTCGCACACAGAATATAGGCATGCTGCATATCATTTTAATCATCGGAAGTTCCTTGTGTGTCCTGGTCATAACAATGCAAATAAGAATTTTCAGCAAAAAAGGCACCCAACGTTAGCAGAACTGGCCAGGAGCTGCATGGCCTATTGAGGCAAGATGTATGAGGAAACATCTGTGTCCAAGCAGAGGCAGAGGTCACAGTGTTAGCGGCTGTGCGAGTGCTGTCTGCGGGGGGGTTGGTTGTGCAATAGTGTTCGGCATATGTGTAAGGGGCATTATGTGTGTCATGTATAAATGCATTACTAATGTGCGACATATGTGTAACAGGCATTATGTGTGTCATGTGTATAAGGGCATTAATAATGTGCGACATGTGTAACAGGCATTATGTGTGTCATGTGTATAAATGCATTAATAATGTGCAACATATGTGTAACAGGCATTATGTGTGTCATGTGTATAAGGGCATTAATAATGTGCAACATATGTGTAACAGGCATTATGTGTGTCATGTGTATAAGGGCATTAATAATGTGCGACATATGTGTAAGGGGCATTATGTGTGTCATGTATGAATGCATTAATAATGTGCGACATGTGTAACAGGCATTATGTGTGTCATGTGTATAAGTGCATTAATAATGTGCAACATATGTGTAAGGGGCATTATGTGTGTAATTATGTGTATGAAGGGCATTAATAAAGGTTGGCATAATGTGTAATGGACATTGATAATGTGTGTCATGTGTAAGGGGCATTACTGTGTGGTATTATCAGGGGTACAGAGAGTAAGGGGTAGGGGGTCCAAATTACCCAGGCCAAATTCTGATGGAAGGGCCCAGTGGGGGCCCCGGGCCCACTCCCCTTAAGTGACAGCAGCAGCTGCAGCTCTTCTCCTCTGCCCAGCACACACTGCTTTGTGCTGGGTTGCAGTGTGGCCATGGAGGTATTTTCTCAGGATTTTTTTCTTAGGGAATAATGTGAGGAGTAATGTACATAAGGTAAAGTGGTACTACTGTGTGATGTAATGTGAATAAGGGACACCATCGCATGATATAATGTGAATAAAGTTGCACTACTGTGTGGCATAATTTGAATTGGGGGTACTATTGTGTGGCCATGCCCCTTCCCAGGAAGAACACACCCCTGTTTGGGCTGCGCACCGAATGTGTGCACTGTTTCTATTTAAATTATTTTGCGTAGGAGCACCAAAATGATGACTGCCAAGATGAGGGTTGATGGTGCTGGGAAAGAGGAGCAGGGTCAGAGGCGGAACTAGTGGCGGTGCTAGGGGACACCGGCCAAAATCTTGCCTAGGGTATCATTTAGGCTAGGGCCGGCTCTGAGTGGGGGAGCAGGACAGTAACAGGCTAGTGGGGGGGGGGGGGGGGCAGGTCAGTAACAGGCTAGTGGAGGGAGCAGGGCATTAACAGGGTTGTTGGGGGGGGCAGAGAAAAGCTGGTGAATGGTAGGTGCCGGAGGTGGGGAATGTAGGTGCTGGAGGTGGGGAATGTAGGTGCCGGATGTGGGGGGTGTAGGTGCCGGAGGTGGGGGATGTAGGTGCTAAGCAGCTCACACAAAGGAATAGTCAATTCCTCAAATAATATATACAAGAGAAAAAGAAATAGTGGAGCGCTATCACAAAAAATGATCATCCAGTTGGTTAAAATATTGGGTACTTGTGTAGTGTCACGGCGGCAGCTTACGCTACGTTTGAAGCTACGCTAATAGCGTAGCCCTACGGCTGCCTTATGTCATGGATGGCGGACTGGGAGGGTTTGTGTGGTGCTCAGGAACCACTCTAGGACTCACAGAGGTAAGGTTACATCCTGCTGGTTTAATGATAGAAGGTTTCATAAGAAAACACAAGTAAGGTAGAGTCCCTTTAAGAAACAAACTGGCAAAGCAGTAGTGCTCTAATACTTCTTAGAGCCGAAGATAAACTGAGAGTCTTATAACTGAAGACCACGCCCCTGGGCGTATAGTTAGGGAGGAGTCTCTGGGAAGTAGGTGGAGAGATGCTGGTAGAGACAGTACTTGTGGCAGGACGGACAGGTTACTGTAAGGAAGTTGAGATGACGGTAGGACTGAAGACTAAACTGAAGAAACTAAATGAGATGAAGTGTGACTGAGGTGATGGCTGCAAAGAGTGGATGAGGATGGTACAGGGGCCCGATTGACCCAGCTGGCGGAGTTGTGGCGGACCACTGCGAGGTACTGTCGACACTCAGCAGGTGGATAGGCTGGGCCGGGAACGCTGACAGGTCTGGACTGGAGAGGCTGTGATTGGATAAGAAGATTCCAGGATCGACAAGGACTAACAGGCAAGGGAGCAGGAATGAGCCAGGAATCTTCAGCTGTGGCTAGCTAGAAAGACTTTTTGCGCTGACATAGGTTTGCTCTAGACAGCCTCCCTAAATCCCTGCAACTGCCATTGGCTGACGAGTTCAGAGGGGCGGAACAGACCTGGCTGGCCCAATGGAGCTTTTGCCCTCTACCAAGATGGCGGCGGCAGCCTCGCGACCACGCCAGAGTCGCTACTCTGGCGGGACCTGCAGTTCACATTGAACCCTCCAGCCACAGTCCTGCCGCCTGGGACCCGCTGCACCTACAGAAGAGCCGCCGGCGAACACGAAGGAGTGAGTAATGGACCCGCCGTGCAGCGGCGCTACACCTGACACATTACTTGTGTAATTTCACGGCGGCAGCCTCAGCTACATTATCAGCATAGGCTGCCGCCGTGAAACTACACAAGTAACTACCGTACTGTTGCCGAGAACTGCATCTCTGTCCCCCCCGGCGTCCCTGGCAAGCCTAGTCAGCGCCTCTCTCACACCGCCGGCGCCAGTATGATCCCCTCTTTGGCGGAGAGGGGATCATGCTGGCGCCGGCGGAGAGGTGCTCCATCTGTCTGAGATGCATGAGTGTCTCAGACGCCTCCAGCAATGAGACGCTCCTGCGTCTGAATAGCTATTGCGGCAGGGTACAGCAACCCTGCCGACAGGGTTAGGGGGTTCGGTAGCGTGTGTGTCTCCTGTCCAAAGAGGGGGTGCGGATGTAAGTGCGTCTCATTCACTATGAAGGAGGCATTTGCCAGTGCTCCATTTTACATACTGGCAAATGGCTCCTTTTCAAACCCCCACTATCCACGGCAGCCCGAAGCGTGGCGAGCGCAGCGAGCTCTGCGAGGGGACGCGTTACGCGTCCTCCCGACCTTTTCATACCCCCACTATCCACTTTGACGTGGAGTTGACTCTATATAGTGTGGCGAGTGCAGCGATCCACCGAGCCCAAGCATGGCGAGCGGACGCGGATTACATGTAGGCCATCCGCGTCCCCTTGCGGGGCTTGCCACGCTTCGTGCTGCGCTCATCACACTTATGAAATCAACTCCACGCCAACGTGGATAGTGGGGGTATGAAAAGGTCGGGAGGATACATTTAACGCGTCCCACATTGCGTGCCACGGGTAGCCAAGCCCGTTCCGCGCGGCTTGCGCAGGGCACCATGCCGCACCCGGGAGCCAGTCTGCCATGGGTAGCGCAAGCTCCGTTCCTCGGGGCACGCGAGCGTCTCGTGCGCGCGCACCCATGGCGGGAGCTCCATCTGTACTCTGTATACCCCACATATATATACCTACCATATATATATATAAGATATGATAGCTATTTTTACAGGACTCTAATAGGCTATTGGGGGAGGGGGGCTAGCGGAGGAGGCAGGTCTGTAACAGGCTAGTGAGGAGGCAGGTCTGTAACAGACTAGTGAGGAGGCAGGTCTGTAACAGGCTAGTGAGGAGGCAGTTCTGTAACAGGCTAGTGAGGAGGCAGTTCTGTAACAGGCTAGTGAGGAGGCAGTTCTGTAACAGGCTAGTGAGGAGGCAGGTCTGTAACAGGCTAGTGAGGAGGCAGTTCTGTAACAGGCTAGTGAGGAGGCAGTTCTGTAACAGGCTAGTGAGCAGGCAGTTCTGTAACAGGCTAATGAGGAGGCAGTTCTGTAACAGGCTAGTGAGGAGGCAGTTCTGTAACAGGCTAGTGAGGAGGCAGGTCTGTAACAGGCTAGTGAGGAGGCAGGTCTGTAACAGCTAGTGAGGAGGCAGGTCTGTAACAGGTTAGTGAGGGGAGGGGGCAGGTCCTTATTGGGCCAATGAGGTGAAGGGGGCAGGTCAGTAATAGGCTAGTGATAGATGGGGCAGGTCAGCGATAGGCCAGCAAGGGGAGGGGGAAGGTCAGCGATAGGCCAGCTAGGGGAGGGGGCAGGTCAGTAATAGGCTAGTGAGGGGAGAATCAGAAAAGGTTTAGTGAGGGGCAGGTACTAGAGGGGAGAGGGGTAAATTCAGTGAGCATCAGGCTATTTCTATAACCGGTAAGTGTTACTCGGGTAATTATTGAAGGGGGGGGGGTTATCCGTCAGATCGCCCTTATCTTATGTAACGCCCATAGTGAATAATCTCTGTGGCCGATATCACAGGTCTCTAATTACAGTCTCGGTACTCTGTAATTACTTCACAGTGACAAGAAGGCCGAAGGAAAGAAGACGCACAACGGCCTGATCTTCCACTCGCCTCTTCTGAAGGGGCGCCTGCAAAGTACGAGCTCCAGCTCTCCCGCTTCCTGGCCACGCAGTGCATGCTGGCTGCCCGGATGGACTTCTTCTCAGGTGAGCGTCCCGGGGCCAGTTGCTAGTTTGGGCCGCGGCACCTTGGACTAAATGAAACTCGAGATGGGTAGCTTGTAGCAACGTTCAACGTGTCACATAGGCAAATCATCACACCCATTTCCAGATTGGCGGGTCCTGGAGAGATGACATCATAGCATAGCCCAAATATAATTATTTGTCAAATAATACACCAATTACAAAAAAATAGCAATATGTAAACATATATACAGTAATACAAACATAACATGTAGACGGGGACTAATACATTATATCAATACAATGTTACATATAGGTTGTCCATAATAAACCTGCTCATATACGCATACCGCTTTCAGACTGCAAATGCAGGGTCGCACTGGGACTTGGAAATGGTTCAGTCCCGGTGCATGTGCAGACTGTTCAGATTGTCATGTGGGGGTGGGGGAGGAGGCAGCGCTTAGAGGTGGCGCTGCTCCGAGCGCTGCCGCCTCCATAGTGTGAAAGGGAAACGGGTCGCTCGTCCCGATTAACCCGTTCACACTGCACAGCAACACCGCGATGAACTGGTAAGAACCCTTCTTATTACCTGGTTCGTATTGCCGTGTTCGTACCGGTTAGCTGTAACCAGTAATCACATCGCACAAATAACCGGGTCAAACCGGAATTTTGTGCTATTTGGCGGGTATAAGCTGGGTCGGCACTACCACTAGGCAGCTGCCTATGGGCACCAGCCACTGGAGGGCGCCGTTACATATGTTATACTAAAAAATGAAGGATGTATCTAAAAAGCATCCTTCGTGTACAATGCGCTAGCCAGCGGTAGTGGGTCTGTCACCTCACCAGCAGCCTGTTCCTGTGGTAGAGTCGTGAACGAGAACTGAAGGGGAACTTGCGAGCGGTCGCGGGTCTGTCACCTCACCAGCAGCCTGTTCCTGTGGTAGAGTCGTGAACGAGAACTGAAGGGGAACTAGCCAGCGGTAGCGGGTCTGTCACCTCACCAGCAGCCTGTTCCTGTGGTAGAGTCGTGAACGAGAACTGAAGGGGAACTTGCGTTGCGAGCGGTCGCGGGTCTGTCACCTCTCCAGCAGCCTGTTCCTGTGGTAGAGTTGTGAACGAGAACTGAAGGGGAACTAGCCAGCGGTAGCGTGTCTGTCACCTCACCAGCAGCCTGTTCCTGTCGTAGAGTCGTGAACGAGAACTGAAGGGAAACTAGGTAGCGGGTCTGACACCTCACCAGCAGCCTGTTCCTGGGGTAGAGTCGTGAACGAGAACTGAAGGGGAACTAGCCAGCGGTAGCGGGTCTGTCACCTCACCAGCAGCCTGTTCCTGTGGTAGAGTCGTGAACGAGAACTGAAAGGGAACTAGCCAGCAGTAGCGGGTCTGTCACCTCACCAGCAGCCTGTTCCTGTGGTAGAGTCGTGAACGAGAACTGAAGGGGAACTAGCCAGCGGTAGCGGGTCTGTCACCTCACCAGCAGCCTGTTCCTGTGGTAGAGTCATGAACGAGAACTGAAGGGGAACTAGCCAGCGGTAGCGGGTCTGTCACCTCACCAGCAGCCTGTTCCTGTGGTAGAGTCGTGAACGAGAACTGAAAGGGAACTAGCCAGCAGTAGCGGGTCTGTCACCTCACCAGCAGCCTGTTCCTGTGGTAGAGTCGTGAACGAGAACTGAAGGGGAACTAGCCAGCGGTAGCGGGTCTGTCACCTCACCAGCAGCCTGTTCCTGTGGTAGAGTCGTGAAGGGGAACTAGCCAGCGGTAGCGGGTCTGTCACCTCACCAGCAGCCTGTTCCTGTGGTAGAGTCGTGAAGGGGAACTAGCCAGAGGTAGCGGGTCTGTCACCTCACCAGCAGGAAGGTCGACCTGACTTAAGCTGGGTACACATATATACAATCCCTGTTTCTTGCAACCGTTCGGCCGACCGTACTCCCGTCGGACTGTCCACAAACAACAGCCGACACGCGCTTACACACCTGTACAATTTTACTTGCGACGTCCGATGTACTCCCGTCCAAACAGTCGCAAGAAAAAGATTGTACCACCATACACACTCTCCCAATTTGGACTTTTGACACGATATATATAAACATAATTATCATAATGGGCTGGGTTAAGGGCATACCAAAACAAAGGGGCGTGATTACAGAACCTAAACAAAATATATAGGTTGACCACTATAAAGACGGGGTACGCGTCAGCCGGCAGGGTGAATAGGGACAGATACGGCAAAGTGAGTAGGTAGTCGCTTACCGCATCTTTATAGCAGCCGGCAGGGTGACTAGGGACAGATACGCAAAGTGAGTAGGTAGACTAGATGCGGAAAGTGACTACCTAGTCACTTTGCGGTATCTAAGCACTAATTGGGGAAAGAAGAAAATGTAACTTTTATTTCTTATTCTCTAAAATTGCTCAAAACCAGCGAAGTATATCCCAAGTCAGTTATTTATATACTTGCTTTTCAACACGCTTTGAATATTATTCCTTTCACCACTGTTATTTGGTTTATCTCTGTTTAGATAATATCCATCCTGTTAATACAGGTTGATGTATTAACTGTTTGAAACAGTGTTGCTGTGTGCTCTATTATGGGAACACTACAGTACAATGTAGCAGCAGTTAAATGGCTGGATATATTTATTTGCCTGTCCACTTCTGCGTGTGTGTTGTTTTATATTATCGGCTTATATTAGCCAGATATGGTGTGTGCGACTAGTAGGTCAGTGAATGTCTTCAGAGATTGAGCTGTGTACAGGTTACATTTATTGTGTACACATACATTTAGTGCCAGTATTAATAGGTGCTCTGATGCGCTTTTGCTGTTTTAGTGGGTTTGACACTGATACAGTTTGTGTATAAATATTTGCTGGTCATCACCCATCAATAGATATGTGCAGATCAGTTCGATTTTTTTTATACAACACCAATTTTTTGCTACACCTTTAGTGTCTTGGTGCGCGCTATATCGCGCTGCCGCACTGTGAGGTATTAAATTAATAAATTACACATAATTTCCCTCTAATGTAGCATAAGTGTCATATATTTTTAACCAATACTTTGGCTAAGTATGTGTATAGTGTGCCACTGTTGTTCTATTAGTCAGGGCACCAATAGGCATAGGTTGCCTGCTCCGGTTTTATGCAATTGTTTTAAACTGCAAAGTGCTGCCAAGCTCTCTTTACCCACAGAAGGAGAAGCGCCGGGTCACATGGAACACAGGAGGATGAGCCCCAGGTCAAGGAAGGAGAAGGGGGTCACAGGAGCAGTGGTGGCGCCGTGTATGGGGAGCAGCAGTACCGTGTATATGGAGGAGTGGTGCCATGCACAGGGAGCAAAGGTGCCGCTTACTGGGAGTAGCGGTGCCGGGTAGCAGAAAAAGAGGCGCTATGTGCGCACCCCCCCCCCCCATTGTCTCCATTTGTCATTTATCCCTGTGACTCAGCGCTACTACTTCTTGAACATAGCACCTCTTTTTCTGCTACCCGGCACCGATACTCCCAGTAAGCGGCACCGTTGCTCCCTGTGCATGGCACCACTCCTCCATATACACGGTGCTGCTGCTCCCCATACACTGCGCCACTTCTGCTCCTGTGACCCCCTTACACTGCGCCTCTCTTTTCGTGACCTGGGGCTCTTCCTCCTGTGCCTGCACTGAGTGGGGAGACGGTAGATGGTGTGCAGGGCATCCGCATAGAGGGACTATAGAGCCTGTCAGTCTGGTCTCTAGATCAAGTCTAGCAACAGCGCTGGTAAGAAATTTCTCGCAAGACATTGCAGCTAGTATTTATTAAACTGTAGGATCACTTGAGGGACATTAAGCATTTCCAATGTTGGGCATGTGCGCAGTAAGGACATAGTGTAAATGCTATAGATGCACTTTATTCACCATTTAGAAAGAATATGCAGGATTCTCCGTTGTTATGTACAGTATCTTTTTCAATATATTTCTGTACTTTGTATCTTTTTCAGTTCTGCTTATATCATGAATCTTTGATATGTTTTCTGGGCTGCTTGCCAGTTATACAATGTAACTGTTTTATGGTTAGTTCTTCATTGGTGAAGCTTCTTACGGGAGTTAGCAGAGTTTTATCGGAGAGCAATATTTTCTTATTAAACAGGTAATTTGGGGCTGTATTCTGGTAGCTTCTCTCTTAAAAAGACCATGTGTGAAGTTATTTTGTTTCATATATTATTTCTTATTTGCATATAGGCAGTTTGATCTAAGGTGTACATGTGAATGCATTAATTCCTTCTTTAGTAATTAATCCTTTGTCTGGAATAATTTGGCATCCATACTCAGTCATATGCAAATCCTTGTGTGTCACTCAATTATTAATTCCCTTCACTGGTGTGATATGAGTGATTATTTGTTACACAACAGTTGTTTCCAGCTATTAATATCTGTGTCTAGCTCTGTACGGGCTTCCACAGTTTTTGGAGCATAACCCGTCTACATAGAACTTTAGTCACCCTGCCGGCTGACTAAAACTTAGACGCTAAACACCCACATTTGACCATAGTCATATATATATTAGTCAGCCGGCAGGGTGACTAAAGTTCTATGTAGACGGGTTATGCGTGTAAACTTTAGTCAGCCGGCAGGGTGACTAAAGTTCTATGTAGACGGGTTATGCGTGTAAACTTTAGTCAGCCGGCAGCGCTGCTGCAGTCGCTCTCTCTGTGCCTGGATCTGGATGTGTCTGACTGGTACCAGTGCTGCAACCCCCTCTGGATCTAGTGGATCTTACTGACCGAGTCAAGGAGCAGCAGGTCCCCTGTGTAAAGCATGGTAGTGTCCCCTAGTCATGTATGTGCCAGGGATTCATACTGTAGCTGCGGGCGAAGTCGCGCGACCCGGGCTGTCCTGTCCCTCCATACCTGTGGGTACAGTGTTGCTGGTGGGTGCGTGGTGCAGCTGCAGAGCTACTGTGTGAGGAGTCAGAGTTCCAGGGCTGGTGCAGGTTGGGCTTTTGGGAGTCGGGATTTTACTGGGGTTCCCAAACGCTGCATGTGTCGTTCCCTTTGGAAGTTGAAGTTGCTGCTGTTTGAGGTCCATTGAAATGAATCTCTCTGAAACTGAGTTATCTGGCTGCAAACAAGATTAACCCCCCCCCCTCCGCGCCGCTGGAGAAGACTGTAGTATGCTGGGCGCATGATGTATCAGCCGTGGAGGGGTTTAGCGGTAATTGTATTTGTGCTTGTAAAACAGTAATATTTCCACCCAGGGCCATTTTTAGCTATATATTAGAGGGGGCACGGGGCGACCTGCTGTATGCTGAGGGATAATTTAGGATGTTAGTGCAGCCATCTGACTCTGGTTAATTGGATGCGGGCAGGATGATCCTGAATGCCTTTCCTGATGCTGTAAATCTACCTTAAGCTTCCCCTGCCGCTTCCTCCGTCTCAGGCTGTTAGGGAATTGGCAGATTTTTGGCTGATTTTATTAGAATTTTTTATGTAGACTGATATCCAGATTTTTGTATATTTATCTTTATTATGAGTCCACAATTGATTCTATTTGTGTCTGCGGCTAATGATCATTTAACCGCTGCTCTCTATATCTCGAAGCGGCTTCTTAATGTTTAGACGCATAACCTGTCTATATGTGCTGTAGGAGATATCATGCAGCTACGGAACGCCCACATGGGGAGAGGTGACCGCTGCTTGTGCTGTAGGAGAGATCATGCAGCTATGGAACGCCCACATGGGGAGAGGTGACCGCTGCTTGTGCTGTAGGAGAGATCATGCAGCTATGGAACGCCCACATGGGGAGAGGTGACCGCTGCTTGTGCTGTAGGAGAGATCATGCAGCTATGGAACGCCCACATGGGGAGAGGTGACCGCTGCTTGTGCTGTAGGAGAGATCATGCAGCTATGGAACGCCCACATGGGGAGAGGTGACCGCTGCTTGTGCTGTAGGAGAGATGATGCAGCTATGGAACGCCCACATGGGGAGAGGTGACCGCTGCTTGTGCTGTAGGAGAGATCATGCAGCTACGGAACGCCCACATGGGTGAGGTGACCGCTGCTTGTGCTGTAGGAGAGATCATGCAGCTACGGAACGCCCACATGGGGAGAGGTGACCGCTGCTTGTGCTGTAGGAGAGATCATGCAGCTATGGAACGCCCACATGGGGAGAGGTGACCGCTGCTTGTGCTGTAGGAGAGATCATGCAGCTATGGAACGCCCACATGGGGAGAGGTGACCGCTGCTTGTGCTGTAGGAGAGATCATGCAGCTATGGAACGCCCACATGGGGAGAGGTGACCGCTGCTTGTGCTGTAGGAGAGATCATGCAGCTACGGAACGCCCACATGGGGAGAGGTGACCGCTGCTTGTGCTGTAGGAGAGATGATGCAGCTATGGAACGCCCACATGGGGAGAGGTGACCGCTGCTTGTGCTGTAGGAGAGATCATGCAGCTACGGAACGCCCACATGGGTGAGGTGACCGCTGCTTGTGCTGTAGGAGAGATCATGCAGCTACGGAACGCCCACATGGGGAGAGGTGACCGCTGCTTGTGCTGTAGGAGAGATCATGCAGCTATGGAACGCCCACATGGGGAGAGGTGACCGCTTCTTGTGCTGTAGGAGAGATCATGCAGCTATGGAACGCCCACATGGGGAGAGGTGACCGCTTCTTGTGCTGTAGGAGAGATCATGCAGCTATGGAACGCCCACATGGGGAGAGGTGACCGCTGCTTGTGCTGTAGGAGAGATCATGCAGCTACGGAACGCCCACATGGGGAGAGGTGACCGCTGCTTGTGCTGTAGTAGAGATCATGCAGCTATGGAACGCCCACATGGGGAGAGGTGACCGCTGCTTGTGCTGTAGGAGAGATCATGCAGCTATGGAACGCCCACATGGGGAGAGGTGACCGCTGCTTGTGCTGTAGGAGAGATCATGCAGCTACGGAACGCCCACATGGGGAGAGGTGACCGCTGCTTGTGCTGTAGGAGAGATGATGCAGCTATGGAACGCCCACATGGGGAGAGGTGACCGCTGCTTGTGCTGTAGGAGAGATCATGCAGCTACGGAACGCCCACATGGGAGAGGTGACCGCTGCTTGTGCTGTAGGAGAGATCATGCAGCTACGGAACGCCCACATGGGGAGAGGTGACCGCTGCTTGTGCTGTAGGAGAGATCATGCAGCTATGGAACGCCCACATGGGGAGAGGTGACCGCTGCTTGTGCTGTAGGAGAGATCATGCAGCTATGGAACGCCCACATGGGGAGAGGTGACCGCTTCTTGTGCTGTAGGAGAGATCATGCAGCTATGGAACGCCCACATGGGGAGAGGTGACCGCTGCTTGTGCTGTAGGAGAGATGATGTAGCTATGGAACGCCCACATGGGGAGAGGTGACCGCTTCTTGTGCTGTAGGAGAGATCATGCAGCTATGGAACGCCCACATGGGGAGAGGTGACCGCTGCTTGTGCTGTAGTAGAGATCATGCAGCTATGGAACGCCCACATGGGGAGAGGTGACCGCTGCTTGTGCTGTAGGAGAGATGATGCAGCTATGGAACGCCCACATGGGGAGAGGTGACCGCTGCTTGTGCTGTAGGAGAGATCATGCAGCTACGGAACGCCCACATGGGGAGAGGTGACCGCTGCTTGTGCTGTAAGAGAGATCATGCAGCTACGGAACGCCCACATGGGGAGAGGTGACCGCTGCTTGTGCTGTAGGAGAGATCATGCAGCTACGGAACGCCCACATGGGGAGAGGTGACCGCTGCTTGTGCTGTAGGAGAGATCATGCAGCTACGGAACGCCCACATGGGGAGAGGTGACCGCTGCTTGTGCTGTAGGAGAGATCATGCAGCTACGGAACGCCCACATGGGGAGAGGTGACCGCTGCTTGTGCTGTAGGAGAGATCATGCAGCTACGGAACGCCCACATGGGGAGAGGTGACCGCTTCTTGTGCTGTAGGAGAGATCATGCAGCTACGGAACGCCCACATGGGGAGAGGTGACCGCTGCTTGTGCTGTAGGAGAGATGATGCAGCTATGGAACGCCCACATGGGGAGAGGTGACCGCTGCTTGTGCTGTAGGAGAGATCATGCAGCTACGGAACGCCCACATGGGGAGAGGTGACCGCTGCTTGTGCTGTAGGAGAGATCATGCAGCTACGGAACGCCCACATGGGGAGAGGTGACCGCTGCTTGTGCTGTAGGAGAGATCATGCAGCTATGGAACGCCCACATGGGGAGAGGTGACCGCTGCTTGTGCTGTAGGAGAGATCATGCAGCTATGGAACGCCCACATGGGGAGAGGTGACCGCTGCTTGTGCTGTAGGAGAGATCATGCAGCTATGGAACGCCCACATGGGGAGAGGTGACCGCTTCTTGTGCTGTAGGAGAGATCATGTAGCTATGGAACGCCCACATGGGGAGAGGTGACCGCTGCTTGTGCTGTAGGAGAGATCATACAGCTACGGAACGCCCACATGGGGAGAGGTGACCGCTGCTTGTGCTGTAGGAGAGATCATGTAGCTATGGAACGCCCACATGGGGAGAGGTGACCGCTGCTTGTGCTGTAGGAGAGATCATGCAGCTATAGAACGCCCACATGGGGAGAGGTGACCGCTTCTTGTGCTGTAGGAGAGATGATGCAGCTATGGAACGCCCACATGGGGAGAGGTGACCGCTGCTTGTGCTGTAGGAGAGATGATGCAGCTATGGAACGCCCACATGGGGAGAGGTGACCGCTGCTTGTGCTGTAGGAGAGATCATGCAGCTATGGAACGCCCACATGGGGAGAGGTGACCGCTGCTTGTGCTGTAGGAGAGATCATGCAGCTATGGAACGCCCACATGGGGAGAGGTGACCGCTGCTTGTGCTGTAGGAGAGATCATGCAGCTATGGAACGCCCACATGGGGAAAGGTGACCGCTGCTTGTGCTGTAGGAGAGATCATGCAGCTATGGAACGCCCACATGGGGAGAGGTGACCGCTGCTTGTGCTGTAGGAGAGATCATGCAGCTATGGAACGCCCACATGGGGAGAGGTGACCGCTGCTTGTGCTGTAGGAGAGATCATGCAGCTATGGAACGCCCACATGGGGAGAGGTGACCGCTGCTTGTGCTGTAGGAGAGATCATGTAGCTATGGAACGCCCACATGGGGAGAGGTGACCGCTGCTTGTGCTGTAGGAGAGATGATGCAGCTATGGAACGCCCACATGGGGAGAGGTGACCGCTGCTTGTGCTGTAGGAGAGATGATGCAGCTATGGAACGCCCACATGGGGAGAGGTGACCGCTGCTTGTGCTGTAGGAGAGATCATGCAGCTATGGAACGCCCACATGGGGAGAGGTGACCGCTGCTTGTGCTGTAGGAGAGATCATGCAGCTATGGAACGCCCACATGGGGAAAGGTGACCGCTGCTTGTGCTGTAGGAGAGATCATGCAGCTATGGAACGCCCACATGGGGAGAGGTGACCGCTGCTTGTGCTGTAGGAGAGATCATGCATCTATGGAACGCCCACATGGGGAGAGGTGACCGCTGCTTGTGCTGTAGGAGAGATCATGCAGCTATGGAACGCCCACATGGGGAGAGGTGACCGCTGCTTGTGCTGTAGGAGAGATCATGTAGCTACGGAACGCCCACATGGGGAGAGGTGACCGCTGCTTGTGCTGTAGGAGAGATCATGCAGCTACGGAACGCCCACATGGGGAGAGGTGACCGCTGCTTGTGCTGTAGGAGAGATCATGCAGCTACGGAACGCCCACATGGGGAGAGGTGACCGCTTCTTGTGCTGTAGGAGAGATCATGCAGCTACGGAACGCCCACATGGGGAGAGGTGACCGCTGCTTGTGCTGTAGGAGAGATGATGCAGCTATGGAACGCCCACATGGGGAGAGGTGACCGCTGCTTGTGCTGTAGGAGAGATCATGCAGCTACGGAACGCCCACATGGGGAGAGGTGACCGCTGCTTGTGCTGTAGGAGAGATCATGCAGCTACGGAACGCCCACATGGGGAGAGGTGACCGCTGCTTGTGCTGTAGGAGAGATCATGCAGCTATGGAACGCCCACATGGGGAGAGGTGACCGCTGCTTGTGCTGTAGGAGAGATCATGCAGCTATGGAACGCCCACATGGGGAGAGGTGACCGCTGCTTGTGCTGTAGGAGAGATCATGCAGCTATGGAACGCCCACATGGGGAGAGGTGACCGCTTCTTGTGCTGTAGGAGAGATCATGTAGCTATGGAACGCCCACATGGGGAGAGGTGACCGCTGCTTGTGCTGTAGGAGAGATCATGCAGCTACGGAACGCCCACATGGGGAGAGGTGACCGCTGCTTGTGCTGTAGGAGAGATCATGTAGCTATGGAACGCCCACATGGGGAGAGGTGACCGCTGCTTGTGCTGTAGGAGAGATCATGCAGCTATAGAACGCCCACATGGGGAGAGGTGACCGCTTCTTGTGCTGTAGGAGAGATGATGCAGCTATGGAACGCCCACATGGGGAGAGGTGACCGCTGCTTGTGCTGTAGGAGAGATGATGCAGCTATGGAACGCCCACATGGGGAGAGGTGACCGCTGCTTGTGCTGTAGGAGAGATCATGCAGCTATGGAACGCCCACATGGGGAGAGGTGACCGCTGCTTGTGCTGTAGGAGAGATCATGCAGCTATGGAACGCCCACATGGGGAAAGGTGACCGCTGCTTGTGCTGTAGGAGAGATCATGCAGCTATGGAACGCCCACATGGGGAGAGGTGACCGCTGCTTGTGCTGTAGGAGAGATCATGCAGCTATGGAACGCCCACATGGGGAGAGGTGACCGCTGCTTGTGCTGTAGGAGAGATCATGCAGCTATGGAACGCCCACATGGGGAGAGGTGACCGCTGCTTGTGCTGTAGGAGAGATCATGTAGCTATGGAACGCCCACATGGGGAGAGGTGACCGCTGCTTGTGCTGTAGGAGAGATGATGCAGCTATGGAACGCCCACATGGGGAGAGGTGACCGCTGCTTGTGCTGTAGGAGAGATGATGCAGCTATGGAACGCCCACATGGGGAGAGGTGACCGCTGCTTGTGCTGTAGGAGAGATCATGCAGCTATGGAACGCCCACATGGGGAGAGGTGACCGCTGCTTGTGCTGTAGGAGAGATCATGCAGCTATGGAACGCCCACATGGGGAAAGGTGACCGCTGCTTGTGCTGTAGGAGAGATCATGCAGCTATGGAACGCCCACATGGGGAGAGGTGACCGCTGCTTGTGCTGTAGGAGAGATCATGCAGCTATGGAACGCCCACATGGGGAGAGGTGACCGCTGCTTGTGCTGTAGGAGAGATCATGCAGCTATGGAACGCCCACATGGGGAGAGGTGACCGCTGCTTGTGCTGTAGGAGAGATCATGCAGCTATGGAACGCCCACATGGGGAGAGGTGACCGCTGCTTGTGCTGTAGGAGAGATCATGTAGCTATGGAACGCCCACATGGGGAGAGGTGACCGCTGCTTGTGCTGTAGGAGAGATCATGCAGCTATGGAACGCCCACATGGGGAGAGGTGACCGCTGCTTGTGCTGTAGGAGAGATCATGCAGCTATGGAACGCCCACATGGGGAGAGGTGACCGCTGCTTGTGCTGTAGGAGAGATCATGCAGCTATGGAACGCCCACATGGGGAAAGGTGACCGCTGCTTGTGCTGTAGGAGAGATCATGCAGCTATGGAACGCCCACATGGGGAGAGGTGACCGCTGCTTGTGCTGTAGGAGAGATCATGCAGCTATGGAACGCCCACATGGGGAGAGGTGACCGCTGCTTGTGCTGTAGGAGAGATCATGCAGCTATGGAACGCCCACATGGGGAGAGGTGACCGCTGCTTGTGCTGTAGGAGAGATCATGTAGCTATGGAACGCCCACATGGGGAGAGGTGACCGCTGCTTGTGCTGTAGGAGAGATGATGCAGCTATGGAACGCCCACATGGGGAGAGGTGACCGCTGCTTGTGCTGTAGGAGAGATGATGCAGCTATGGAACGCCCACATGGGGAGAGGTGACCGCTGCTTGTGCTGTAGGAGAGATCATGTAGCTATGGAACGCCCACATGGGCGTTCCAGCTTTGGCAGTATAGTCACAAGGACGGCAGCATATCGGTCGAACGTGCGTACACACTGCACTTTTGTTCCGATATGAGGCCGTCCTGTCGGATGAAAATTAAACAGCAAAGATCCTTCGACCGACCGAGTATGGACGGTCAAGACAGTTTTTTGCCGTTTATCGCTCGTAAGGGACAGTGTACACACCTATACAATTGAACGGCTGTCCGACCCAGAACGGAAGAACGGCCCGACAATTGTATATATGTGTACCCAGCTTTAAGGTCGACATGGGCCAAGGTCGACATGACTTAAGGCCGAATTTGCATAAAGGTCGACATGAGGAAGGTCGACTGGTCATAAGGTCGACATGGGTTTTTCACTTTTTTTTTACCCGAATGTCGACACAGTCAACATGGACACAGTAGGCAATGAGAATCGGACCCTCGCATCGCTCGCTTCGCTCGCCACAGCTTTAATAACCTCCTCCACGCCCTAGTGGATGGTAGGGCATGAAATACCGCCTGTCGGCACATGTCGGCTCAAAAAAAGATGAAAAACCCATGTCGACCTTCCTGCCAGTCGACCTAATGACTGTAGACCTAAGTTCATTCTAATAGATGACCGCTTCCCGATGGGGGGCGGCATCTGCGGCTGCTTACACATCTAGCAGGCACCGTGCTGACTCTGCTGACAATAGAAGAGATTGAGGAATGGAAAGTGGGATGCACAGTGTGGGGGGATGGGAGGTGGGATGCACAGTGTGGGGGGATGGGAGGTGGGATGCACAGTGTGGGAGGATGGGAGGTGGGATGCACAGTGTGGGGGGATGGGAGGTGGGATGCACATTGTGGGGGGATGGGAGGTGGGATGCACATTGTGGGGGGATGGGAGGTGGGATGCACAGTGTGGGGGGATGGGAGGTGGGATGCACAGTGTGGGGGGATGGGAGGTGGGATGCACAGTGTGGGGGGATGGGAGGTGGGATGCACAGTGTGGGGGGATGGGAGGTGGGATGCACAGTGTGGGGGGATGGGAGGTGGGATGCACAGTGTGGGGGGATGGGAGGTGGGATGCACAGTGTGGGGGGATGGGAGGTGGGATGCACAGTGTGGGGGATGGGAGGTGGGATGGGAGGTGGGATGCACAGTGTGGGGGGATGGGAGGTGGGATGCACAGTGTGGGGGGATGGGAGGTGGGATGCACAGTGTGGGGGGATGGGGTTTGGGATGCACAGTAGGGCGGAGTGAAACAACTGAAATTGAGAAATTCAAAATCGGCTAGTGTGGGAAAGTTGTGACTTGACCTGAATAAGAAACTTGCAAAAGCTTTTTGATCTGAATCAACATCTTCTGTTCTGGCAAGAGGCCTGAAGTTTCACTTTTTTGGTGAAAATTACGAAAACTATGAAGATGCTCCGATTTAGTTAAAATTATGTCAGGATGTCTTAGGGCAGTATGCAATGAGAAAGTTCTCCATGCATGGAGAGCGTTTTATTTCGCTCTCCATGCACTCTCCATGTTCCGGAGCCTCCTGCTCCCACTATTCAATGTATTTAAGACTCGCCGCCACTCGCGGCGAGTCTTAACCCCTGCAGCGGACGAGCGTCCGCGGCAGGGAGCTTTCAGGGAGCCAGGGGACGGAAGCAGCCAGAGAGATTATAGTCTCCCTGGCTGCTCCAGAGGAATGTGGAGGGGACGGGGTCTCTCCGGGACCCAGGCAGCACAGGCTGCCCCCCCCTTATAGCCAGCGGGGGACCCAGTATTCACTGCACCCGATCGTGCATATTAACGATCGGGTGCAGTGAATATATGAATATGTAATGAGCGGGTGGAGCGCTCCGGCCCCCTGCTGGCTGCACTGTGTAAAAAAATAAATAAAAAAAAAATAAAAAATAAAAAATATTTTTTAAAAAATTAAATATATATTCATGTGCTATAAGCACATGAATAAAAATAACATGCCCCTTCACAGAAAAAAAAACTGATTTTTTTGACACCAAAATAAAAAAAAAAAAACCTTTTAGTTTAAAAGTTCACATTCCAGCTCCCCATCAAAAGATGGGGAATTGCTACACGGAGAGACACGGAGAAAATCACTTAGAAAGACGGAGAATATTTCACATTGAATAGGGTTGCTCGCTTTTGGAGAGCAAAATGCTCCGTCCAAGGCGAACAAAGCACAAATTCTCCACAAAACCTGGAGAACTTTTCTCATTGAATACTGCCCTTAGAGTGGATCATTAACATACTTTAGCATAGTTAAAGAGAGTACGAGCTTGTCCTAGTGCAAAGTGACTGACTTTGGTGGGAGAAAAAATCCCTAATAATTTACCCATTTTCATGGTCACAATTGTGAATATTGTGTGTTTTCTCCGGAACGTGTTTATCATAGAAGAAGCACAAATACTCTAAATGGAATTTCAGTGACACTGTGTGAAATATAACACTGCATAATGGCCCTTAATCAGACCTGATTGCAGTACAAATGTGTTCTCAAAATGGGCAAATCAAATGAATGGTGGCCATACATCTACAGATCGATTGTCAGATTGGGTCGGTTGGAACAAACAGCTGGTAATATCTGAATGACAGTTTTTCAGCATTTCAAAGCAAATGGTGAACTGTCATTTGCTCTCATCTTTTACCAGGATTTTGCTCCAACCAGACAGATCGGACAATAAATCTGTAGATGTATGGCCACCTTAACACTCTCTGCACATGTTACATCTGCCCCACCTGCAGTCCAGCATTTTTTGCCCATTTTGAGAACAAATTTGTACTGCGATCAGGTCTGATTAAGGGCCATTATGCAATGCTATATTTCACACAGTTTCACTGAAATACATGAAATTAGATTTATGCTGCTCTCTTTGCAGTGCATATACAAAGATAGACAATCCTGTGTACATAAATAAGACTAACTGTTGCAGTCTGTTATTGAAAAACAATAACAGTTACTATAAGTATTACAAGTAACAGTGTAAACTGTCTAATGTATCATTTTACATATCACTTCTGTTTATTGACAGAAAAACAGTGTTGCATCCCCTATGCTGGGAACATGATTGGGCTGCATTACAGCATATAATTATGGCAAAGATAAGCTAATATATTAAGTTAAATACGTTGAAGTGTATTATGATGTAATAAATTGTAAGCTTGCAGCAGGGCCCTCTGATGCTGCTTTCAGACCGCCAGCTAAAACCCCTTTCACACCGCATGTCTTTAAACGGTATTTCAATGCAGTTTTTGTTCCTTCACAACGCTGAACCCGTTTTAACCAATAGAAAACAGTGGATGAAAAAACGGGTCTGAAATGGGTAGGACCCTGCTTTATTACCGTTTAGAAATACCATTTAAATAGAACCAGTAAATTCACTCTACACCTTTCAGACTGCACAAATTACCGTTTTAAAACGGTAACAAAAAAAAAAAAAAAGAAGCAAAATAACGGGTAAAAAAGTGTGGTCTGAAAGGGGCATAACCTCCAAGTTTGTCTGTTGCTATATAAGACACTGTAACGGAATCTGCTGCACTATATAAGAAACTGTAACGGAATCTGCTGCGCTATATAAGACGCTGTAACGGAATCTGCTGCGCTATATAGGACACTGTAACGGAATCTGCTGCGCTATATAAGACGCTGTAACGGAATCTTCTGCGCTATATAAGAAACTGTAACGGAATCTGCTGCGCTATATAAGACACTGTAACGGCATCTGCTGCACTATATAAGACACTGTAACGGAATCTGCTGCACTATATAAGAAACTGTAACGGAATCTGCTGCGCTATATAAGACACTGTACCGGAATCTGCTGCGCTATATAAGACACTGTAACTGAATTTGCTGTACTATATAAGACGCTGTAACGGAATCTGCTGCGCTATATAAGACGCTGTAGCGGAATCTGCTGCACTATATAAGACGCTGTAGCGGAATCTGCTGCGCTATATAAGACACTGTAACGGAATCTGCTGCGCTATATAAGGCGCTGTAACGGAATCTGCTGCGCTATATAAGACTCTGTAACGGAATCTGCTGTGCTCTATAAGACACTGTAATGGAATCTGCTGCACTATATAAGACACTGTAACGGAATCTGCTGCACTATATAAGACACTGTAACGGAATCTGCTGCGCTATATAAGACACTGTAACGGAATCTGCTGCGCTATATAAGACTCTGTAACGGAATCTGCTGCACTATATAAGACGCTGTAACGGAATCTGCTGCGCTATATAAGACGCCGTAACGGCATCTGCTGCGCTATATAAGGCGCTGTAACGACATCTGCTGCGCTATATAAGACACTGTAACAGAATCTGCAGTGCTATATAAGAACCTGTAACAGAATCTGCTGCGCTATATAAGACACTGTAACGGAATCTGCTGCACTATATAAGACACTGTAACGGAATCTGCTGCACTATATAAGACGCTGTAACGGAATCTGCTGCGCTATATAAGACGCTGTAACGGAATCTATTGCACTATATAAGACACTGTAACGGAATCTGCTGCGCTATATAAGACACTGTAACGGAATCTGTTGCACTATATAAGACGCTGTAACGGAATCTGCTCCGCTATATAAGAAACTGTAAATAAACAAATACATCTAATGTTTAGGAAAAAACCAAGATCATTGATTCAAAAAAGAACAGGTTAATCATTCTATGAGTGGTGTCAAGCAGTATATATATGCCAATCACTGTGTTCATTTCTAGGCAGGATTGATCTGCAATACTTATTACACTTATTACAGCATAATGCACTTTAATGTATTTAACTGTTAATATATTGGCTTATCTTTGGCATAATTATATGCTGTTATGCAGCTGCAGGTGGGGCAGATGTAACATGTGCAGAGGGACTTAAGGTGGCCATACATCTACAGATTTATTGTCCGATCTGTCTGGTTGGAACAAAATCCTGGTATTGGATGAGAGCAAATGACAGTTGACCATTTGCTTTGAAATGCTGAAAAACTGTCATTCAGATATTACCAGGTGTTTGTTCCAACCGGCCCAATCTGACAATCGATCTGTAGATGTATGGCCACCTTTAGATTTGTGTGAGTTATTTTGTTTCTGTGCAAGGTAAATACCGGCTGCATTAATTTTACACTGCAATTTAGATTTCAGTTTCAACACACCCCACCCAAATTTAACTCTCTCAGCACGTTACATCTGCCCCACCTGCAATGCGGCATTTGATTTGCCCATTTTGAGAACAAATTTGTACTAGGATCAGGTCTGATTAAGGGCTATTATGCAGTGTTATATTTCACACAGTGTCACTGAAATTCCATTTAAAGTATTTGTGCTTCTTCTATTATAAACACGTTCAGGAGAAAACACACAATATTCACAATTGTGACCATGAAAATGGGTCAATTATTAGGGATTTTTTCTCCCACCAAAGTCATTCACTTTGCACTAGGACAATCTCGTACTCTCTTTTACTATGCTAAAGTATATTAATAAACCACTCTAAGACATCCGGACATAATTATAACTAGGGGCCTTATTTTGGTTCACTCTTTCTGACAAAATACTTGTTAGATGGACAAAACCATGTGCATTGCAGGGGGGCAGATGTAACATGTGCAGAGAGAATTAGATTTGGGTGAGTAATTTTGTTTCTGTGCAGGGAAAATACTGGCTGCTTTATTTTTACACTTCAATATAGATCTCACTTTGAAATAAAACCCCACCCAAATCTAACTCTCTCTGCACATTTTGCATATGCTCCCCTGCAGTGCACATGGTTTTGTCCATCTAAGAAGGATTTTGTCAGAAAGAGTGAACCAAAATAAGGCCCTAGATCGGAGCATCTTCATAGTTTTCGTCATTTTCACCAAAAAAGTGAAACTTCAGGCCTCTTGCCAGAACAGAAGATGTTGACTCAGATCAAAATGCTTTTGCAAGTTTCTTATTCAGGTGAAGTCACAACTTTCCCACACTAGCCGATTTTGAATTTCTCAATTTCAGTTTTTTCACTCCGCCCTAATGCACAGCATGGTGGATGGGAGGTGGGATGCACAGTGTGGTGGATGGGAGTTGGGATGCACAGTATGGGGGATGGGATGCACAGTGTGGTGGATGAGAGTTGGGATGCACAGTACGGGGCGTTGGAGGCACAGTGTGGTGGATGAGAGTTGGGGTGCACAATGCGCGGAATAGGGTGGTGTAGCGCACAATGGAGGATGGGGTGCAATAGGCTGAAGTTTTGCCTACAGTGCCACTAAACCTTGCACCGGCCCTGGGTATAATACATAACCTGATATACCTGTATACAAGCCTATATAATGTAATGCACAGGGAATACAGCGCATGTCCATGTAGTGAGCGCAGATAGTACTGTACTAATAGTACTACTACTACATGTTGAGTATCTCGGGACCGCGAGCATTTCGGATAAGGGATTTTCCTCTACCTCCCCCATGGCAGCCATCACCTGTGGGTTCTTTCCCTGATTGGGTAGCATTTGGAAATGAAAAAGACGCCTCCTCCATAAAAGGCTCCTCCTCCTTCTCTCGTGTCTTTTTTCCTCTCCCTTCGGGTAGCAAGACATAGATGGTGGCTTACCCCTGTGAAGACTGGTCTGATCCCCGCCGCCGTCCTGGGCGTGATGGTGGGGATGGATTGCTGGGTAACCCCCGGTAAATAGCCTCTGTGAGCCGCATGCTGTCCCCAGGTGTGGGAGGCTACAGGCGGTGGTGTCCTAGGTGGTCAGCGGGAGCGGCCATCTGTCCGGGTGAATCAGCTTGTGAAGCCGGGTGGACGTCTACACTCGTGGTAGGATGGCTTGACACACACGTGCAGCCGCGAGTGAGGTATGCAGGAGTCGTGCGGAACAGGATGATGACGCGGTCGGCGTCAGTGGGGATGCGGCCAGCAGAGAGGGTGCACGTGGCACAGGAGACAGCCAGCAATGATGATGCAGCCGGCCACGATTGGAGGAAGTGGCCGGCGCTCCTATATAACGCGGCGGAGACGCTGCACACACACTATACCACCAACGAGTAAAGGAGATAACCGCAGAGCTCCCGTTACCATTGGCAATATCTGCACAGCAGAGTATACAAAGCAGTGGGCAGTTTTTTCTGCAAGTAGGAGCACACGGTACCACGTTGCGGGGTAAATGTGGCTTCTTTATTTCCTGGAATTATGGTGATGTCTGGTACTAAGCATATGATGTGTTTTATTAGACTACTTATCCTTTAAGATGGAGGAGGAAAAGAGGCAGACCACGCAAAAGTCAGGGTAAGCCACTACTTATAGATTTTGGTTTCTGGTGGAACAGTGGTTTTTAGTCATTCAACGCATGTATTATTATGCAGGTCGCACAACAGTAAAGAGAAAGGCTTTGCCAGACAAGCATGTGGGTAGCGTTTGCGATGCATGTAAAGCTCCACAGCAGATACCCTTGACACAAATGTCAGGGTTGGTAGACATGCTTATAACAGCTCTTGCTGGCACGTTTGTGACTAAGGAGGACTTAGCGAAGATTACAGGAAAAGGAGTCGTTCCAGCATGAGCGAGGGCTCTGCAGATTCTGGAGATGAGGCAGCGGACGAGGCAGATGATTCGGCTCTGGACAAGTCAGAGAGTGAATTTAGTGCAGATATGGTGGAAAATTTACTTTCTCTTATACATAAATCTCTTAATATAGAGGATGCGCAAGAAGAGTTAAAACTACAGGAATTACTCTTTAGGGATAAGAAGAAGAAGGGTAAAACCTTTCCCTGTCCCAATCAATGAAAGATATGGTGATAGATGAATGGAAGCATCCCGATAAAAGGGCTACGGTTCCAGCGAAGATGAATAAGATGTATCCCTTTCAAAAGGATCAAATATCCACATGGGACGAGTTACCAAAAGTGGACGCAGCAATTGCGAGGATTTCAAAGAAAACAACCTTACCACTAGAGGACGCCAATATATTTAAAGATCCTATAGAGCGACGGATAGAACTAGGACTAAGGAAGCAACACCTCACAAATGGTGCAGCGCTGAAACCAACGGCTTCAATGGCCATTACATCTAGAGTACTGAGAGAATGGTGCCACCAATTAGAGGCGGACATGCTGGATGGCATAAGAAGATCAGACTTGCTTAAGACGGTTCAAAATGTTCAATTAGCGGTCGAGTTTTTCTGTGAAACTTCTTTAGACTCCATGAGACTGGCAGCAAGAGCCAGCGCGACGGCGGCTGTAATCAGACGGGCCCTCTGGCTTAAGCCGTGGGCGGCCGACATGCAATCAAAAAAATAAATTATTGTCTCTTCCCTTTCAGGGAGATTACTTATTCGGGACTTGATTGGATCAAATTATCACTAAAATTTCAGGGGGGAAATCCATCTGGTTGCCCCAGGAGAAAACCAATAAGAAAATTCCGGGAGCCAGGACTTTTAACCCCTTCCTGACACAGCCAGTTTTTGCCTTCCTGACAGAGCCCTTTTTTTCAAATCTGACATGTCTCACTTAAGTGGGGATAACTTTTTTTTGCTTTTACTTATCCCAGTGATTTTGAGATTGTTTTCTCGTGACACATTGTACTTCAAGTTAGTGGTAAATTTGGGTCGATACAGTCTGTGTTTTTTTGTGAAAAATACCAAAATGTCGTAAAAAAATGGAAAATTTAGCAATTTGCAAAATGTTAAATTTTCTGCTTGTGAGACAAATAATCATACCACTCAAAATAGTTAATAACTAACATAGACCATATGTCTACTTTATGTTTCCATCATTATTTCAACTTCCTTTTAATTTTTTTGGACACTAGGAGGCTTACAATATGAATAGCAAATTCTCAAATTTTCAAGAAAATTTCAAACACTGATTTTTTTAGGGACCAGTTCAGTTCTGATGTGACTTTGAGGGACTTGTATGTGAGACACCCCCATAAATGATGCCATTTCAAAAACTGCACCCCTCACAGTATTCAAAACAGCATTTTGGAAGTTTGTTAACCCTTTAGGTGTTTCACAGGAATTAAAACAAAGTGTAGGTGAAATTTCAAAATTTCATTTTTTTTGCAGATTTGCAATTTTAATACATTTTTCTAAGGAACACAGTAGATTTTACTAGAGAAATGTGACTAAAAATTGATTCCCCCAATTCTTTTGTTTTCATAAATATCCTATATGTGGCCCTAGTGTGCACGTTGACCAAACCACAGGCTTCATAATAGAAGGAGCACCTACTTGATTTTGGAGCCTCCTTTTTATGAGATTATATTTTAGGCACCATGTAGGTTTCTAGGCACCATAAGATGCTAAAAGTTAGGAACCTCCCCCACAAGTGACCCCATTTTGCAAACTACACCCTTCAGGGAATTCATTTAGGGGTATAGTGTACATTTCAAACCCCCAGGGGTTTCACCAATTTTGATACAACTGGGCTGTGAAAATGAAAAAATTTAATTTTTCATTTTCACAGCTCAGTTGTATCAAAATTGGTGAAACCCCTGGGGGTTTGAAATGTACACTATACCCCCTGATGAATTCCCTGAAGGGTGTAGTTTGCAAAATGGGGTCACTTGTGGGGGGGTTCCACTGTATGGGTGCTTCAGGGGTCATTCAACCAGAATCTGTGCTGCAAAATCCAAATATCACTCCTTCCCTTATGAGTCCTGCCATGCACCCAACTGGTATTTTTTGGTCACATGTGAGGCATTGCCATACTCGGGAGAAATTGGGGCACAGATTTTGGGGTGCTTTGTCTCCTTCATTCCTTGCGAAAATGAAAAATTTTGAGCCAGATCTGCATTTTTGTGTAAAAAAATGTAATTTTTTACACAAAAATGCAGTTCTGGCTTAAAATTTTTCATTTTCGCAAGGAATGAAGGAGACAAAGCACCCCAAAATCTGTGCCCCAATTTCTCCCGAGTACGGCAATGCCTCATATGTGACCAAAAAATACCATTTGGGTGCATGGCAGGACTCAGAAGGGAAGGAGTGATATTTGGTGGTGGAATGAATGGTGGGTGCTATGTCGCATTAGCAAGACCCCCGAAGCACCAATACAGTGGAACCCCCCCACATGTGACCCCATTTTGCTCACCAGCTTTGGGAGGGGGGCTGGCGCTGCGGCTGGTGGGGGGGTGGGAGGGGTGCTGGCGCTGCGGCAGCCGGGTGGGTGGGAGGAGGGGGGGCTGCCGGGTGGGAGGGGGGGGGGGGGGGCTGGCGATCGGTGGTGATCGGTGCTGTACTTAACAGCACCGATCACTGTGTGTATATATATATATATATATATATATATATATATATATATATATATATATATATATATATATATATATATATATATATCGTTCATTTCATCCCATATCATTTAATTTACATAAACATTTCACATGCTGTGCTGCGGCTGGCGGGGGGGTGGGAGGGGGGCTGGCGCTGCGGCTGCTGGCTGGGTGGGAGGGAGGCTGCCGGGTGGGAGAGAGGCTTCCGGATGGGAGGGTGGGCTGCCGATCGGTGGTGATCGGTGCTGTACTTAACAGCACCGATCACCACCGATCTCTGTGTTACCGAGCGGCTTAGCCGCCGGTAACACAGAAAACGCTGCAATTGGCTGTTCACTTTTGAACAGCCAATCGCAGCGATCGCCGACCGGGGGGGGCATCCCTGCCCCCCCTGGGCGGCGAGGGGGGATGTCTGCTTTCAGGGACAGCAGACATCTCCAAACTGTCACCGCGTCTATAGACGCGGTGACAGTTTAAAGCCATGACGTATATATACGTCATGTGTCGGGAAGTACATCCCGGCCATGACGTGTATATATACGTCAAATGTCGGGAAGGGGTTAAATACCAACCTCAAGAGTTTAGAGAAGCGAGAAGTTACCGTCCAGGTAGAGGCTACAGAAGAGGTAATTGGCTATCAAGGGCAAATTTTCGTACCCAGAGGGGTAGAGAGAATAGGTTCGCCACCAAACAAAATCCGCAATGACGCCGAACCCCAGGCGGTAGGGGCCAGGTTGGTAAAATTCAGAAGAACCTGGGAGAGCTCCACCACAGACAGGTGGGTCCTCGAAATTATTAAGACCGGTTTCAAGATAGAATTCAAAAAGCTTCCAGGGACATTCTTCACGGAGTCTCCAATACCAAGAGATCTAGTGGAAAAGATGGCATTACTGTCCAGTTTAAAAGTCATGATAGGCCAGAAGGTGGTGGTGAAAACACCACAATCGCAAATAGGAGGCGGTTGGTACTCCCGGTTTTTCGTGGTTCAGAAACCATCGGGGGGCTTCAGGGCGATATTAGATCTGCGGAAGGTAAATCCGTTTGTGCACGTAAAGTCCTTCAAAATGGAGTCGGTAAGAAGTATATTACCGGACTTAAAAGAAAATGCATACATGACCTCTATCGACCTCAAAGATGCTTACCTTCACATTCCCATATGCTTGAGTCACCAGAAGTATCTAAGATTTTCTGTCAAAGGGGTGAGTTACCAATTTACGGCACTCCCATTCGGCCTAGCCACATCGCCCAGGACATTTACCACGGTGTTGGTCGTGGTAATTGCAAACTTAAGACTAAAAGGAATAATTGTATGGCCGGGAAGCGGTCATCTATTAGAATGAACTTAGGTCTACAGTCATTAGGTCGACCCCACTAGGTCGACTGGCAGGAAGATCGACCTGACTTAAGGTCGACATGGGCCAAGGTCGACATGACTTCAGGTCGAATTTGCATAAAGGTCGACATGAGGAAGGTCGACTGGTCATAAGGTCGACATGGGTTTTTCACTTTTTTTTTTTTTGAGCCGACATGTGCCGACAGGCGGTATTTCATGCCCTACCATCCACTAGGGCGTGGAGGAGGTTATTAAAGCTGTGGCGAGCGAAGCGAGCCACCGTGCCCGAAGCATTGCGAGCGATGCAAGGGTCCGATTCTCATTGCGAACTGTGTCGACATTCGGGTAAAAAAAGTGAAAAACCCATGTCGACCTTTATGACCAGTCGACCTTCCTCATGTCAACCTTTATGCAAATTCGACCTGAAGTCATGTCGACCTTGGCCCATGTCGACCTTGGCCCATGTCGACCTTAAGTCAGGTCGACCTTCCTGCCAGTCGACCTAATGACTGTAGACCTAAGTGTGGTCTGACAGATGTACCGATTCCGTATGGCCGTACTTAGACGATTTACTAATCATGGTGGAGACAAGAGAGTTGGCAGCAGAACACACCAGAGAAGTACTACAGTACCTGTCAGAACATGGCTGGCTTATAAACAGAAAGAAAAGCCAACTGGAACCATCAAACAGAATAAAGTATCTGGGGGTAATACTGGATACGCAGTATCTGAAAGTCAGCTTAACACCAGAGAGGCAACAGAAGATGGTCCAGTTGATGAGTTCTATGTTGGAGAAGTCAATAGTCTCAACGGAAGTGTGCATGAAGATGCTAGGGCTGATGGCTTCGGCCTTGGAAACTGTACAATGGGCGAGATTACATACAAGGAAACTTCAGAGGTGTTTTTTAACCCAATGGAACGGCAACAACAAGGATCTGACACAGAAGATCATATTGTCGAGAAAAGCGAAAGAAGACATAAAGTGGTGGTCAAGCAGAGACAGATTGGAGAGGGGAAGATCAGGTGGTAGTTACCACGGATGCCAGCAGGGCCAGTTGGGGGGCAGTATGCGAAGGTCAGACAGCCCAAGGACGATGGACCGATTAGGAGAGAATGATGCATTCCAACCTCAGAGAAATTAGGGCGGTTCTACAGGCGTGCAAAACCTTCAGAGAAAAACTGATGTACAAAGAAGTGATCATCAGATCGGACAATCAAGCCGTTGTATCATATATAAACAAGCAAGGGGGCACTCGGAGTTCAAGTATGATGCAAGAAGCAGAAGGGATCCTGGTTTGGGCAGAAAACAATGTAAAGAACGTGAGATCGATATACTTGGCAGGCAAGGACAACAGTATCGCAGATGGTCTGAGCAGGACTATGTGCCTACCAGGCGAATGGGGCCTAAGCAGAGATGGACCTGATAGAGAAATGGGGCAATCCTCAAGTGGATCTCATGACCTCATGGCAGAACAGGAAAGTCCACAGGTACTTTTCAAGGTTCCAGGATCCACAGGCAGAACAATGGGATGCACTAACAGCAGTATGGCCGAGACAGCTAGTCTATGCGTTCCCTCCCTTTCCAATAATTCCAAAGTTCTTAAGAAAGGTACAAAGGGAAAATGCGACAGTGATTGCGGTGCTACCTTTTTGGCCCAGGAGGTCCTGGTTTACTCAGCTACTCCATCTTGCAGTGGATGGGCCATGGAGGCTGCCACAGAGACCAGACATGCTGGTACAAG
Organism: Crinia signifera; assembly: GCF_055691185.1. Lineage (NCBI taxonomy): Eukaryota > Metazoa > Chordata > Amphibia > Anura > Myobatrachidae > Crinia > Crinia signifera. The sequence goes on along the minus strand of NC_139217.1, from coordinate 10,407,648 downwards.
GCAAAGTACAACAGCATCAGCTGGTGGCCTGGAATCTGACGGCGTGGCTACTGAAACCAAGACGTTGTTAAGCAGAGGTTTTTCTAGACAGGTGGTGGACACCTTGCTTAAAGCTAGGAAAGCTACCACATCTAATACTTATTATAAAGTCTGGCTAAGATATGTTTCTTGGTGCAAAGAAAAAGAGATAAGACCCGAGCAAATATCGACGATATTAGATTTTTTACAGTGTGGTTTAGAAAAACGATTGGCAGTCAGTACACTGAAGGTACAAGTGTCAGCACTGGCAGCTATGCTTGACAGTAATATAGCAGATAATCGTTATATTCAGAGATTTCTTCAAGCAGCAAAGAAGATAAGACCCTGGTTTCACCAACCATTGGCACCATGGGACCTGAATCTGGTGCTGAATGCACTTACAGAGGGGCCATTCGAGCCGTTGCAAGAAAGTTCACTTAAGATGCTCACCTGGTGGCAATAACGTCAGCCAGAAGGGTATCTGAGCTGCAGGCATTATGGGCGGAAGAGCCGTTCATGAATATGTTTGAGGATCAAGTAGTGCTGCGCACAAATCCCCAATTCTAGCCCAAAGTGGTTTCAAGTTTTCATGTTAATCAAGAAATAGTCTTGCTTTTTTTTTTGTGCTAACCCAGTAAATAGTAAGGAAGCCCGGTTGAAAATGTTGGATGTGGTCAGAGCGCTGAAAATATATAAGTAAAAGACACAAAAACTTAGAAAGACTAAAAGTCTATTTATACTAACAGAGGGCAAGAACAAAGGGCAAGCAGCATCGAAGATAACGATTGCCCGATGGATAAGAAGTTGCATTGTGGAAGCCTATAAAGCAAGTAATCAAGCGCCCCCAAAAGAGTTAAAGGCACATTCCACGAGGGCAGTAGCAACCTCTTGGGCAGAGAAGGGTGCAGCTTCCATTACAGAGCTGTGCAAGGCTGCAGGATGGGCCTCGGTACACACCTTCGCCAGACACTACAGACTAGATGTCATGGTGTCAGCAGATGCCAAGTTTGGACGTAAGGTATTGTCTGCAGTAATATAAAAAAAAAAGTAAAAAAAAAGGGCATGTTAATTAGTACCATGCAAGTTGCAATGTTTATATTCGGGTTCCCAGCCCAGTGACTTAACTGCTGGGGTATGACCCACAGGTGATGGCTGCCATGGGGGAGGTAGAGGAAATATCAGATTCTTACCTGATAATGTGTTTTCCTCTACTCTACCGTGGCAGCATAGTTCCCAACCCCGTATTATGTTGTTATGCAATTAACTGTTTATGTTTGAGAGCTAGAAAACAAAGACACAAGAGAGGAGGAGGCGTCTTTTTTTCCTTTCCAAATGCTACCCAATCAGGGAAAGAACCCACAGGTGATGGCTACCATGATGGAGTAGATGAAAACATATTATCAGGCAAGAATCTGATATTTTCCAGTTTTTGGAATATAATTTTTTTAACATACTTACCTGGTCCCACGACGGCCTTGGGGAACTTCTTCAGCGGTACCAGGGGCGCATTGGGCGAGTTTGCTCGCAGTGCACTCCTGGGACTGCTGAAGAATATCCTGAAGGACACCGGGGGACTTGGTGAGTATGAAAAAAGAGGTGGGGTTTGGAATATTTCGGATAACAGCTCTTCGGATACGGGAGACTCGGCCTGTATTCATTTTGCCTGAACTTTTGTAACTGTATTACCACAGGGAAGTCTGACCATGCCTATAGGGCTGTCTCTAAACTAGAGTGCTGGTCGTACTCCTGCTCCCCCTGCCACGTCTGGTACCTCTCTGATGGTTCTGTCACCGCCTACTCGCTCTGAGCTGACCCCACAGGTGATCCCCATTCCTCCTTTTTGATCATATCCTTCAGACCATTGTTGCTTTGGAAAGACAGCATGGTGGGGTGCAGCAGGATGATTGGTTGATTTGAAGATGAAGGAGCTGATTGTCGGATCTCTGCCATGGTGGACCACACTGCATCTGTGCCAGGGCAAATTGCAGCACTCTCCGCTGAAATGGCCATGTGTCATTCAAAATGATCTGTCCTGGAGGGTGGGCTTAGGAAAAATAACATGTGCCCTTTAGGCCTTCCGAATTGAGCTGATGGATCTAGTACATACGGTGCGATTGGCACTAAATTTTCTTTTCGATTTTGACTAAATAGTTCAAATCTAATCAAATTCTAACGGTGTTAAGCTGCATTCGGTCCCGAATTGTACAGAAAAATAGACTTTGCAGACAAGACTACATAGTACGGATCTGTACTATATAGTCAGAATCAATCTCGATCAATTTGCAAGGCAGCCGCACCGGGTGTACGCCCCTTAAGATGTTCCTTAGAAAATGCCTGGTGCAGCAGAGCCCCAGGCGTTTATTTCCTACACAATGCTGTGACATTAGGCCATCTGCATGGTCCCCTCAAGTTGGACAGCCATTTGGTGACCGTCTGTTCTGATTTTGCCTTGGATGTGCAGACGAGCCCCTCTAGATTTCTTCCAGTTGAACACAAGCTTCGCGACCAACAACTTCTGCAATACCTCTCATATTCATGTGGCGGTGGATGGTAGTGGCCTCCTCCTCTTCAATACTCCTGCTGAGGCCGGATCGTGGCTGGAATGGTGTCTGCATCATGGATGTACCTTTGTGGGCGTTTCTGATCTCGTTTTAGCCCGGGGGACTCTCACAATATGTTTTGGGTTTATTTTCTTATTTTTTTATATTTTTTCTCATGTTAAGCTATAATCTTTGGAAAAGTGGAGAGTGAATGAGTAATTACGAATTTTTGGGAGTTAACGGCTCATTAACTTCATAGGAGGGCCATGCTAGTGATGGCTTAGTTACATGCCCTTTCTTCTATCCTTAGGTCCGGGCTTGTTGCTGCCTTTCCTCAGGTGGCATTGCTGCTCATTGATGTAAAGATTTTGGCAAATCTGTTGACTTGACTGGCTTAATTCTATCCCTGATACTGTTGTACACCCTGATCAAGGCGGGTTATGCCTGGTAACACCATTACCCCAAATCATAGGTTATCTCTTCTGTCATATGCCAGTTGATGTCCCTGAGATGGTGGCGGTCTATCTCCTGCTCTTTCTCTCTCTCGCTCTCTCTCTCTGTCTCTCTCTCTCTGTCTGTCTCTCTCTGTCTCTCTCTCTCTCTCTCTCTCTCTCTCTCTATCTCTCTCTCTCTCTCTCTCTCTCTCTCTCTCTCTCTTCTCCTAATTTAGCTTGGGCCTCCTCTATTCTTTTTCGGGAATGTTGTTATACCCCTTTCAGACATACACAAAAATCCCGGGATTTTTCATGTGCACCCGAATATTCCCGGGACTAGCGTATGTCTAAAAGGCTATTCTCTGAATTTTAGTTAACTAAAATCCCGGGTCCTGCGCACCTTAAACTTGACTCAAGATTTTAAAAAACAATGGGGGTTATTCTAGTCCATTCTTTCTGACAAAATCCTTCTTAGATGGACAAAACCATGTGCACTGCGGGTGGGGCAGATGTAACTTGTGCAGAGAGAATTAGATTTGGGTGGGGTTTTTCTTCAAAGTGATATCTATATTGAAGTGTAAAATCATGCAGTCAGTATTTTCCCTGCACAGAAACAAAATAACTCACCCAAATCTAATTCTCTCTGCACATGTTAAATCTGCCCCCCTGCAGTGCACATGGTTTTGTCCATCTAAGAAGGATTTTATCAGAAAGAATGGACTAGAATAAACCCCAATGTACTGAATTCTATATATACCCAATGTAACATTGGCTAAAAAAAGACATTAATCCATCGAGTTCAACCTATCTGACTTGTAGCTACTGACTTGAGTAAAGGTTCCCATACACAGTCCGTTCGTCGGATCCATTCGATACTTAATTAGTACACATCGCATCGCATGCCTTGTGCATCCGATGCAATGGAAAGCTAGTACAAAAAGTGCAGCACATACTTTTTGTACCGTACGATGAGATGCGTGGGAGCGCGCATCTCATAGTACAGAAAAGGACGGCGCAGAACGGAGCGTCTATGGGCACCTTAAGTCATATCTATAGGATTCCCTCAGTGGCCAGAAATGTATCCAGTTTGGATGTAAATTCATGAACAGTAGTTGCTGTAATCATCCCACCGGCAATGAGTTCCAGAATGTTACTGCTCTAATGGAGAAGAATATCTTCTTAATTCAGTACAGTATTTCCTTTCCCCGCGCCTCAGTACATGCCCGCGTGTCCTAAGTATAGGCCTGTTAGTGACCAATCCTCTCCCAGTTCCATACGATCCCCAATCCTGTATTTGAACATACCAATCATATCAACCTCTCAGCCTCCGTTTCTCCAGTGATGACATATTCAGCCTGGTTAACCTATCTTTGTATTCTAGTGATTCAAGACCTGTCACTAGCTTAGTCGCCCTTCTCTGTACCTGTTCCAATTCATTTATGTCCTTTCATAAGGTGCGGGGCCAAAACTGAACACAATATTCCAAGTGTGGTCTCACCAATGCCTTGTAAAGAGCTACTATCATATTTGCATCCCTTGAATCCACTCTCTGTTTTTAATGCATGCCAGTGTCCGGTTTGCTTTTGCTATTGCACTTGAGCAGTGCACACTATTACCCAAATAATCATCTATGATGACCCCCAAGTCCTTCTGTACAGCAGAATTCCATATAATAACTCCATTTAGCCTATGAGTAGCTTGTTCATTTTTGTTCCCATAATGAATTCATTTACATTTATCAACGTTAAACTGCATTTCTCCTTCATCCACTAGGTGGCACTGGAGATCTACAGAGGGGAATAGAGGGCAACCACTAGGAGCTTGGGCACTATAATAATTATAACACTGTGGCTAGCTCCTCCCCTCTACTTCCCCCTGCCTGGCAGTCTTAGAATGTGCCCGGGGAGCTGGGTGCAACGTTTTGCCCTCTAAGGGCAAATAGAAATTTTATTATTTTATTGATTTTTTTTTTTACATATGAGGACAGACAGGCAGCTTCTGCTGACTGCCTGTCTGCTTCGCGGGAGCTGCCGGGGGGGACCCCTGCGCCACTGCTTGCGGTCTGCGCGGGGTCCCCGGCTCCTGGGACCGCTGTCCCAGAGTGACTGGACGCCGCTGCGTGCGGCCGCGCCTCAGTCCGCACAGCCTCACCGCCGCCGGCCAGCAGGCAGGGTAAGTATATCCTGGCTCCCCGCTAGCAGGGGAGTTGGGTTTACGGGCGGTGTTTGTAGCGCGTCTTTTTCTAAAAAGCGCACCATAGATGGTGGGCGGAGCCTAACGCGCGGGACGAGTTCCCAGGACCCCCTGCGTTCCTCCTCACTGCCGGCGCCATTAATACAGCTCCGGAGCTCTCTCCTGCCGCGTCCTGCCTCAGGGAGGTCTCATCAACCACCGCTGACCTCTGTTCATCCCTGGGTCTGTGAGTAACACAGTGGGGTGATAGAGGTCTTTGCTAGAGAGCAAAGGCTGTGCTCAAATTAAAGTCAGAGCCCTGCAGCGTTTTAACGCTGAGGGAAGTGCTGACTTGTGCTCTCTCTCTCTCCACTTGCACTTGCTTTTTTCTAACTGATTTACTTTAACTGTAGTGTGTGTGATGGCTGGGGGTTCTTCAAAGAAGCTGACTTGTAGAAGATATCAGGCAAAATTCACCCCACAGGTGGAGGGAGCTGTACTGTGTGCAGAATGCACAGACACTCCAGTAACACCCCAGCAAGAGGTCCCTGTTTGGGCTTCTCAATTAACACAAGTGATTTCACATTTATCTGCTGAATTGTCAGCTTCTCATAGAGATAGAGAGACTGCTAGGTCTCAACAGGCCGAATTAACGTCGGCGGTGGAATCATTAACCAGGGCCCTTATCCCTAGGGATGCGGATCCTATAGCTCCGCCCATTTTGTCTAATGCGAGCCGTCTGCTCACGGATAGATTGGATGCATATGGGTCGGATGATGACACGCCTCCTCTGGAGGAGGGACAGTGTCCTGACACCGACCCTATTGATATGTTACAAGTACAACCAGCCCCTGAGCCGGCTTCACATGGATTAGAAGACCTTATTGCTAAGGTTAAGTCTACCTTAAAAGTAGACGACGAGGCTGCTCTTCCAGATCGCCCTCAAATATTTGGTAAGCGTTGCAGACAGGCGGCTGCCTTCCCAGTGTCTGAGGAATTAGACCAATATTTGAAGGATGCATGGCTTCATCCAGATAGACGTTTTCAGGCCTCCAACAAATTCTTAACTGCATACCCTTTTCCTGCAGACAGTAGAAAATTATGCGAGACTCCACCCTCAGTGGACCCATCGGTCTCCCGTCTCTCTAAGAAAACAGTCCTGCCTATCCCGGGAACATCCTCGTTGAAGGAGACTTCTGACAAGAAGCTTGAAGCCACCCTTAAGAACATCTACACGGCTGCGGGTTTGGTACAACGTCCTGCACAAGTGGGATGCTGGGTGAACAAAGCGATGGAGGCCTGGGCAACCCAGATTTATGAGAATCTCGGTAACGATCCAGCGGCAGGTGAGTTAGTGGCTTTAGCGGACCACATAAAAGAAGCCGCTGCTTACCTTGTAGAGGCTTCTTCAGATGTGTGTATATTGGCATCCCGCATCTCCGCTCTGTCCATTTCGGCTCGCAGAGCCCTCTGGCTACGCCAATGGCAGGCAGATGCGGAATCCAAAAGAGCAGTGGAGGCTCTGCCCTTTCAGGGGGAGTGTTTGTTTGGGCCGGAGCTGGACAAGATGATTTCCCAGGCCTCGGGGGGGAAATCATCTTTCTTACCTTCTGCAGCTCCTCCTCCTCCTAGGAGGCCCTTTCAGGGACCGTCCTTTCGATCCTTTCGCCCTACGGCAAGATTCCGGGGGCGTGCGAGAGTTGACCTTTCTGGTGGCAGAGGATACAGAGGTCGGGGAAGAGGTGTCGCTTATACAGCACACCAGGACGCCAAACCGGCCCCAAAACCCTCTTCATGACACACCTCAGCCCCACTTAGGGGACACCAGGGTGGGGGCGCGGCTGCGCCTCTATCATCAGGTCTGGTGTCTCTCCAGTCAGGATGCTTGGGTCACAGAATCTGTGACCTACGGATGCAAAATAGATTTTCAAAAGAAGCCTCCAAACCGCTTTTTCACAACCGGTTTGGCAGCTTCTCTCGACAGAGGTGCAGCCCTTTTGCAGGTAGTTCAAAAGCTCTGTCGGATGGGAGTAATTATCCCGGTTCCCTTGTAACAAAGAACACAGGGCTTTTATTCTACCCTTTTCCTCGTACCGAAGCCGGACGGCTCCACACGACCCATTCTGAACCTAAAACATCTCAACCCCTACCCGAGAGTGGTAAAGTTCAGAATGGAATCTTTACAATAAAATCTCAACTCCAACCCTCACAGAGGTTACTGTTCCTAGGAATGATACTGGATATGGTACAACGGAAGATCTACTTACCAGAGGACAAGATTACTTCTCTTCAACTCTTGGTTCGGTTAGTGCTACAACACAGACAAGTCACAGTGTTTCTGTGCATCCGCCTGTTGGGAAAAATTGTAGCAACATTCGAAGCGGTCCAGTACGGTCGGTTCCGTTCAAGACCATTCCAGCTCTGCCTACTCCGTCAGTGGTCAGGTTCTCATCTCACACTCCATCGGAGAATCACTCTATCTCCTCGGGCGCGCCTCTCATTGACGTGGTGGCTCACCTCCCGAAATCTTCTTCAGGGGAAGCGATTCGGAATATGGGACTGGACGGTTCTCACCACAGATGCCAGTCTCCGCGGTTGGGGAGCAGTCGTGCTCGAACATCAATTCCAGGGTCTGTGGTCTCCACTGGAAGCCTTACTCCCGATAAACATTCTGGAACTCAGAGCAATATACAATGCTCTGTTGGAAGCCTCAGATCTTCTTCGGAGCAAAGCAGTCAGAGTACAATCCGACAATGCTACAGCAGTAGCATATGTAAACAAACAGGGAGGAACACGCAGTCACGCCGCAATGAAGGAGGTCAGCCGAATATTACTCTGGGCGCAGGATCACCTCCAAGCAATCTCAGCGGTATTCATGCCGGGAGTAGAGAACTGGGAAGCCGACTATCTCAGTCGACACGACATTCACCAGGGAGAATGGAAGCTTCATCAACAGGTCTTCCAGAGACTCATACATCGGTGGGGATGCCCTCCGATAGACCTGATGGCCTCCCGCAACAACCATCAACTTCCGAGATATTGTGCACGGACGCGGGATCCAGCAGCGGAAGGGATAGATGCGCTGACGATGCCCTGGCGTTACCAGTTTGTTTACATCTTCCCGCCATTTCCAATGTTACCACGAATTCTGCAACGCATTCGCAGAGAATCAGTCACAGTGCTTCTAATAGCACCGGACTGGCCTCGCAGGTCGTGGTACACCACGCTCACAGCTCTACTAGTAGACGAACCATGGCCTCTACCGCTGCAGCACGACCTGCTGTCACAAGGTCCCTTTGTCCATCCGGACTTACAGCGGCTTCATTTGACGGCCTGGCTACTGAGAGGACAATCCTAAGAAGAGCTGGGATTCCTTCAGCAGTGATTCCTACTATGTTACGAGCTAGGAAGGAAGTCACCTCCATTCATTACCATCGCATATGGAGGGCGTACATTTCATGGTGTGAGAGTCGTAGCGTATCACCAAGATTTTTTCAAATTGGCGCGTCTTCTACTCTTCCTCCATGCGGGCCTTACTGCAGGTTTACGCCTGGGATCCCTGAAAGTCCAAGTCTCTGCTCTTTCCATTTATTTCCAGAGAAAATTAGCCCTGCTGCCACAGGTGCAAACTTTCTTTCAGGGAGTGTTGAGAATTCAACCTCCCTTCCGGACACCCACATCACCATGGGATCTTGATCTAGTCCTCTCTTTTCTACAGTCTCCACTGTTTGAACCTTTTAGAAGTAGTGGAGCTAAAATACCTAACATGGAAGACAGTTCTTCTGCTGGCCTTAGCCTCAGCTAGGCGGGTTTCAGATTTGAGCGCATTATCATGTCGCCCACCATTCCTTATTTTTCACGAAGACAGAGCAGAGCTAAGGACAAAGGCGTCCTTCCTACCAAAAGTGGTGTCCTCTTTCCACATAAACCAGCCCATTGTGGTTCCTGCGTTTACAGAGGATTCCAGTGATTCTAACTACCTGGACGTGGTACGGGCCCTCAGAATCTACATTTCCAGAACAGCTTCTGTGAGAAAGACCGATTCTCTATTTGTACTTTATGACATCTCAAAAAGAGGTTGGCCTGCCTCCAAACAGGCTTTGGCCAGATGGATTCGCCATCTGGCCAAATGTGACGGCATCACAAGTGCCTCCTTCGCCTATTACGGCACACTCCACACGCTCAGTAGGTCCTTCGTGGGCGGCTGCCCGAGGGGTCTCGGTTCTTCAATTGTGTAGGGCCGCCACTTGGTCCGGACAAAGAACCTTTATCAAATTTTATCGATTTGATACTTTTGCGGCCCAAGCTTCACAGTTTGGCCGTGCAGTGTTGGAAGGATCTCAGCGCCGTCCCGCCCGTAATGGGAGTAATGGGAGCACTGTAGATCTCCAGTGCCACCTAGTGGATGAAGGAGAAAAAGGGATTTGTGTACTTACTGTTAAATCCTTTTCTCCGATTCCACAGGTGGCACTGGACACCCTCCCGGCGCTGCTCTTCCTTCAGTTCAGATATACAGGACAGTTATTACAGGGTAATTCAGGTTGTTAGTGAAAACCCCTGGTCACTTCAGTTGTTTGGTTGACTCTGTTTGAAAGTAATTTCTATTTTCTTCTGTCCTACAGTTTCTAGAGTGCATGTTTTATGTGTGATGGTTACCCTCCTCTCGGAAGTATGTTGCATCTTCCAGCCTCCTCTGGGCACAATTCTTTAGACTGCCAGGCAGGGGGAAGTAGAGGGGAGGAGCTAGCCACAGTGTTATAATTATTATAGTGCCCAAGCTCCTAGTGGTCGCCCTCTATTTCCCACTGTAGATCTCCAGTGCCACCTGTGGAATCGGAGAAAAGGATTTAACAGTAAGTACACAAATCCCTTTTTTCCACCTTTCCAGTTTAATTAAGTCACTTTGTAGTGTTTCCACATCCTCTCCTGAGTCAATTTCCTTACTCAATTTTGTGTTGTTCGCAAATATTGCAGTTTTACTCACTATGTCACTTCCAATATCATTAACAAATGTATTAAACAAGGTGGGTCCCAATATTGAACCTTGTGGGACTCCAATTTGGACCTTACCCCAGCTGGAATGTATGCCATTTACCACCAATTGTTCCTGATTACAATTACAAATTTTATCTCCTAACCCTAAATTACCCAGTTTCATTAATAACCTTTTATGAGGCAAAGTGTCAAAAGCTTTAGCGAAATCAAGCAGTATTACATCAACAGATTTCCCTAAGTCAAGCTCCCTACTGACTTCCTCATAGAGGCTAATTAAATTAGTCTGACATGATGTATTTTTGCCAAACCCATACTGAGCCTTATTTAGCACTTTCTCCTGTTCTAAGAAATTTTGTATACTATCTCTTATTATTCCTTCTAATATTTTCCCCACAATGGATGTAAGGCTGACCGGTCTATAATTTTCAGGGCTAGTTTTGCTACCTTTCTTCCATATTGGTACTATGTTAGCTATGCCCCAGTCCCTTGGTACCATCTCCGAGTTTATTGATTTCTTGAATATCAGGTATAACGGTAGTGCTATAACAGAACTCAATTATTTTAGTATCCATGGGTGTATTTATCCGGGCCAGGAGATTTTTTACTATTTAGGTTTTGTAATCTATTTTTGACTATTTCCTAATTCAAACATACAGTTTGGGAGCAATCAAGAGCCGAGCATTTAATTTGTGGGAGATCTTCGGAAGATTTTCCCTTGTAAATACGGAAGCAAAAAAATCATTGAATAATATGGTTTTCTCTTTTCCTTGTATTACCAGGGTACCCTTATTATTGTTTAGTGGCCCAATATTTTCCTTCCTTAACCGTTTCCCGTTTATATAACTGTATAATTTTTTTTGGATTAGATTTGCTATCTGCGGCTATTTTACATTCAGTCTCTAATTTAGCCATCTTGACTGAGTTTTTCTTATTACATTCTTTATATGCGGCAAATGATTTTGGTGTCCCATCTTGTTTAAACGTTTTGAATGCCTCCTTTTTTTAGCTATTTCACATTTGATTTTGCTGTTAAGCCACATCGGTTTCCTTTTGACATTTGTTCTTTTATTTACCGTAGGAATAAATTTCAGTGCCCTCCAGCAGTATTTTTTTTTTTAAGTTTGCCACCTATAGTAGTATCCATACCTCTAAATAATTCCTTCCGGTTTATATACTTTAAGGAATCCTCAATCTTACCAAAGTTTGCGTTTCTGAAATGTAAGGACCTAGTTGCACCAATATAATTATCTTTGTTAAAATCTAAATAAAATGTGATCACTGGTCCCCAATGTCTCCCTTATGGTTATGTCCCGTTGTTGCTTATAAAGAGATCCAGGATATTGTTATTTCTGGTTGGACTTTCAATAAATTTATACAAATAGTGGTCATTTAGGGCATCCAATAAAACATTTTCCTTAGCGGTACTACTTGACCTATCTTTCCAATTTATTTCTGGGTAGGTAAAGTCACCCATAATAATAATGGCCCCTAAGCTGGCCGCTTTTCCCACCTGTAGCAAGAGGTCTTTTTCCTCCTCCGTATTTATGTTGGGTGGTTTATAACCTATTGCTACTGTAATTTTTTTAACCCCTTTTAATATTATCTGTGATTTCTACCCACACCGATTCTACCGACTCCATCGTGCTCTTGTATATGTCCTCCCTTATGTATGTTTCTAAGGATGGTTTAACATATAAACATACCCCCCCTGTGGACCTAGTCTAGTTTTTAGGTTCTTGTAGGCTCAGACCTTGACTAATAACCTCTTCCTGAAAGGACCATGGATGGAATTAATGACCAATGTGTTTTCTTATATTTAGAAACCCCAAACAGGTTGTATGGTGATCACCTGCGGGAGCAGGTGGAGAAAAGTCTTCTAGCCTTTGAGACTGACGAGGCTTCTCGCAAAACAAAGCTTGTGATGGAGACGCAGCTAGAGGTCAGTAAGTCTGCAGAAAGCTGGGTCGGACATGTAGCACCGTACCGCTTGAGGTAACCTAAATATTCTCCCAATTAATGTCCTCAGTAAGTGCCCCAAGTGGAGTGTCCCAGAATCCTTTTCTTCCTCTCTCAGGGCTTAAATACGGTGGAGATACAGCAAAAGCCGAAGGAGTGTGAACAGACGAAAGAAGAAGAGCAGAGTAGATTACAGGAGATGGTAACGGAGGAGGACTGTGAGCCGTCGTCTGACAGAAACAGAGATGAGGTGAGTCGGGCACTTGCCAGGCTGCCACCTGCTGGCTGAATGTGTGTGGATAGGTTGGTGTGACACTGGGCCGCGGTGTGACGAATAGACTAATGCGGAGAAAGAGAAGATTCTGTACCACGTGCTCTGTAAGCAGCTGGGATTCCTTTCAAAGGTTCATCTAGAACTTAGAATAATTTTTCTAAAAGTGCATTAAAATAGTCCAGTAAAAAATCCAGTTTTGAGAGAGGACATCTGGGTATATGCAAAAAAGTGTTGCTCATCAGCCAAGCGGCCTGGGAGAATAGTCAGGAACGGTCTGTACACTGCTTGTAAGATCTTCTCTCCGTGTGTCCGCAGCACTGGAGTTCCTGTACGCTAGCACCTGTGCGTTCCTTTCAGCTGTATTACACTCCAAAGTGTTATCCCGTGACCTCCTTTTATTGTTGTAGACATCAGAGGGCTCACAGAGCACCGCAGCGCTGGTGCCCTTATTGTAGTGCACTTTTATGATGAGAAGACTGTTCATCCATTATCTTTTACACTGAAATGCTAATGCCAGGTGGTGCTCTAGAGCTGACGTATCTCCTCTCTCTTCAGAAGGAAGAGCCAAGCCAGGAGAAGGCTGTGGACTGTGTCTTTCAGATCGGGTTACAGGAAGAACCGATTCCGTCAAAAAAGAGGAAGAAATCTGCCTCTGAAGAATCTCCGGTAACAGAACCCAATAAATATAAGTAACGTGAAGTGCGACAGTGGGAGGGGAGGACGGCATAGAGACGGGTCACCGCTCAGTACATTATATAAGGGTCTTAGATCTTATATAGAGTCTGTACAGGCTGAACCAGAGGCTACTGAGTTAGAAGCGTCACTATGTCCATGGCAAGGGAATGTGCAATACGGAATAACCTTTTTCTATGAAATGTCCCAGAATGCTTTTCTCTGTCCATTAGGATTCAGGGTTGTTGGTGGACATATTGAGGGGGCAGGAGAATAGAGACCGGCAGGAGACAGAAGAGGAGTGGAGATTACAGGTGATGGTAACGGATGAGGACGATGAGACGTCACCTGGCAGTGATAAGGTGAGTCAGATGCTGACCAGTGCGCCACCTGCTGGCTGTATGTGTTAAGCTTTTGTAGGGGTTCAACTGTACTCGGACTCCTATAAAAATGCATGCAATGTTCTATTAAATGTTAGTCCTATGGCCGTGATGTTCACAATCTCAGTGGGACTTGTCCTGACACCCTGTGGTATACAGTTGTATTCAAAATTATTCAACCCCCAATGCTGTAAAGGGGTTTAGGGACTATAGTGTACATTTGGAATTGTATTCAGAATGAAATCCTACAAGGACGTTTTAAAGAACCAAATGCAACTAAAATGACATCAATTGTTTATATAACAAAGTAGTAAATGTTTATTTTGTGGTTTCTTCATTGCCACTATTATTCAACCCCTTAACCCCTTCACGACATTTGACGTATATATACGTCATGGTCGGGAAGTACTTCCCGACACATGACGTATATATACGTCATGACTTCTAACTGTCACTGCGTCTAGAGACGCAGTGACAGTTAGGTGATGTCTGCTGTCCCTGACAGCAGACATCCCCCCTCGCCGCCCAGGGGGGGCAGGGGTGCCCCCCCCGGTCGGCGATCGCTGTGATTGGCTGTTCAAATCTGAACAGCCATTCACAGCGTTTCCTGTGTTACCGGCGGCTAAGCCGCTCGGTAACACAGGGATCGGTGGTGATCGGTGCTGTCAAGTACAGCACCGATCACCTCCGATGTGCAGCCCCCCCTCCAACCCGCCGGGCACTCACCCGGCAGCAGCAGCAGCTCCCCCGGCTCCCCCGGAGCGTCTGAAGCGCACGCAGCGCTGACCTCCTCCCCCCTCCCCCCCGCAGCAGCAGCAGCAGCATCAAGCTGCAGAAAAAGTAAAAAAAATAAATATATGCACTGAAAAACTATATATATATATATATATATATATATATATATATATATATATATATATATATATATATATATATATACACACATATATATGTATGTGTGTGTGTGTGTGTGTGTGTGTATATACCGCACCGATCGCCAGCCCCCCCCCCCCTCCCACCCGGCAGCCCCCCTCCCTCCCACCCACCCGGCTGCCGCAGCACCAGCACCCCTCCCACCCCCCCGCCAGCCGCAGCGCCAGCCCCCCTCCCAAAGCTGGTGACTAAAATGGGGTCACTTGTGGGGGGGTTCCACTGTATTGGTGCTTCGGGGGTCTTGCTAATGCGACATAGCACCCACCATTCATTCCACCACCAAAAATCACTCCTTCCCTTCTGAGTCCTGCCATGCACCCAACTGGTATTTTTTGGTCACACGTGAGGCATTGCCGTACTCGGGAGAAATTGGGGCACAGATTTTGGGGTGCTTTGTCTCCTTCATTAATTGTGAAAATAAAAAATTTTGAGCCAGAACTGCATTTTTCTGTAAAAAATTACATTTTTTTACACAAAAATGCAGATCTGGCTCAAAATTTTTCATTTTCACAAGGAATGAAGGAGACAAAGCACCCCAAAATCTGTGCCCCAATTTCTCCCGAGTACGGCAATGCCTCATGTGTGACCAAAAAATACCAGTTGGGTGCATGGCAGGACTCAGAAGGGAAGGAGTGATTTTTGGATTTTGCAGCACAGATTCTGGTTGAATGACCCTCGAAACACCCATACAGTGGAACCCCCCCACAAGTGACCCCATTTTGCAAACTACACCCTTCAGGGAATTCATCAAGGGGTATAGTGTACATTTCAAACCCCCCGGGGTTTCACCAATTTTGATACAACTGAGCTGTGAAAATGAAAAATTAATTTTTTTTCATTTTCACTGCCCAGTTGTACCACAATTGGTGAAACCCCTGGGGGTTTGAAATGTACACTATACCCCTAGATGAATTCCCTGAAGGGTGTAGTTTGCAAAATGGGGTCACTTGTGGGGGGGTACCTAACTTTTAGCATCTTATGGTGCCTAGAAACCTACATTGTGCCTAAAAAATAATCTCATAAAAAGGAGGCTCCAAAATCAAGTAGGTGCTCCTTCTATTATGAAGCCTGTGGTTTGGTCACCGTGCACACTAGGGCCACATATAGGATATTTATGAAAACCAAAGAATTGGGGGAATCAATTTTTAGTCACATTTCTCTAGTAAAATCTACTGTGTTCCTTAGAAAAATGTATTAAAATTGCAAATCTGCAAAAAAAATGAAATTTTGAAATTTCACCTACACTTTCTTTTAATTCCTGTGAAACACCTAAAGGGTTAACAAACTTCCAAAATGCTGTTTTGAATACTGTGAGGGGTGCAGTTTTTGAAATGGCATCATTTATGGGGGTGTCTCACATACAAGTCACTCAAAGTCACATCATAACTGACCTGGTCCCTAAAAAAATCAGAGTTTGAAATTTTCTTGAAAATTTGAGAATTTGCTATTCATATTTTAAGCCTCCTAGTGTCCAAAAAAATGAAAATGAGGTTGAAATAATGATGGCAACATAAAGTAGACATATGGTCTATGTTAGTTATTCACTATTTTGAGTGGTAAGATTATTTGTCTCACAAGCAGAAAATTTAACATTTTGCAAATCGCAAAATTTTCCATTTTTTTACGACATTTTGGTATTTTTCACAAAAAAACACAGACTGTATCGACGAAAATTTACCACTAACTTGAAGTACAATGTGTCACGAGAAAACAATCTCAAAATCACTGGGATAAGTAAAAGCAAAAAAAAGTTATCCCCACTTAAGTGATACATGCCAGATTTGAAAAAAAGGGCTCTGTCAGGAAGGCAAAAACTGGCTCTGTCATGAAGGGGTTAAAGACTACCACTCTGAAGAAGAGAGGTTAATTCTGGTGTTTTCAATCAGGTATTGAAAACACCTGTGGATGTCACCGAGCACCAATCAAGCATAATAAGCACCAATTAGGCAGCTTTAAAATGACTGTGATACTCAGCTCCTTCTAGACATTTACTGGTGTGGTTACAACATGGTGAAGTCAAGATAATGGTCCAGGAAGACAAGAGAAGAGGTGATTTGTCTTCACAGGAAGGGCAATGGCTATAAGAAGATTGCAAAGAAGTTAAACATACCAAGAGACACCATAGGAAGCATCATTCGCAAATTCAAGGCAAAGGGCACTATTGAAATGCTACCTGGTCGTGGAAGAAAGAAGATCCTGACTTCGACTGCTGTGCGCTACCTGAAGCGTAGAGTGGATAAAAGTCCCCGTGTGACTGCTGAGGAACTGAAAAAAGATTTGTCAGATGTGGGTATAGAAGTTTCAGCTCAGACAATAAGGCGCACACTGCGTAATGAAGGTCTCCATGCCAGAACCCCCAGGCGCACTCCCTTGCTGTCTCCCAAGAATAAGAAGAGTCGACTGCAGTATGCCAAAAGTCATGTGGGCAAACCACAAAAGTTGTGGGATAGTGTTCTGTGGACTGATGAAACAAAATTAGAACTGTTTGGGCCCATGGATCAACGCTATGTTTGGAGGAGGAAGAACAAGGCATATGACGAAAAGAACACCTTGCCTACTGTGAAGCATGGCGGAGGGTCAATTATGCTTTGGGGCTGTTTTGCTTCTGCAGGTACAGGGAAGCTTCAGCGTGTACAAGGTACCATGAATTCTCTTCAGTACCAGGAGATATTGGATGAAAATGTGATGCAGTCCGTCACACACCTGAGGCTTGGGAGACGTTGGACCTTTCAACAGGACAATGATCCCAAGCATACCTCCAAGTCCACTAGAGCATGGTTGCAGAGGAAAGGCTGGAACATTTTGGAGTGGCCATCGCAGTCACCAGACTTAAATCCGATTGAGAACCTCTGGTGGGACTTAAAGAAAGCAGTTGCAGTGCGCAAGCCTAAGAATTTGACTGAACTGGAGGCTTTTGCCCATGAAGAATGGACGAAGATACCCGTAGATCACTGCAAGACACTTGTGTCAAGCTATGCTTCACGTTTAAAAGCTGTTATAACTGTAAAAGGATGTTGTACTAAGTACTAAGATTGAATGTCACTTGGGGGTTGAATAAAAACTAATAATGATGTGAGCACAGAAAAGACATTTGTGGTTATTTCATTATAAACTTAAGTTTATATTTCTCTGACCTACAAGTGCCTCTTTCATGTAAATGTAAGCAAGATGACTGAATGATCAAAATCAATGTCAAACTGGCCAAAACATTCAATTTCAGTGGGGGTTGAATAATTTTGAATACAACTGTAAATGCCTCCCGTATAAATCACCACGGGTGAACACTTGTAGTGAAGCCAATATCCTGATAAGTCAGGAATTATTAACAATTAGTTAGAGGGTCAATGTTTGAGGCTGAGTATGGAATAATGTAGTTATTGGATGTAGGGTGAACACTGTGCAATAAGAAAAGCCCCTTCAGTTGGCCGCATTAATGCAGCAAAGACATACCGGTTCTCCTGAGTTTTGTCATTGGTTACATTAACTATGGGCCCCAGTGTTTAAAAAATGATTCGCTGTGTGTGTGTGTGTATGTATGTATGTGTATATATATATATATATATATATATATATATATATATATATATATATATATATATATATATATATATATATATATATATATATATATATATGTATATGTGTGTGTAAATAAGTACCTGTGTTTGAAGACAGGTGGCATTGCTGAGGAAAGTTGGTATTCCTATCATGTATTACCATCTTTCAAACAACGCCATACGAAATTTCAGATTGATTCATAGGTTAGGTTTTTTCCCCATGACAATGCACCAGCTCCCTCATCCGGAATTCTTCTTTATTTCTATTCCCAAACCTTAAAACCCGGCTCGCGGGGAAAAAAATTCAGCTCAAAGGAGGAGACGGAAGCCCATTTGATTTTGAGAAATCATATTTTTTAGAGGGTTTAAAGAAATGGCAGGGACATCAGGAAAAGTGTATTGCCGTGAAAGGAGCTTTTATAATGAGCCGGGCTGTAGGTGCCACTATTGGCTAACAGATGTCACATGACCGGAAAATACTTAACCTGAAATAAAAACCCAGAGCAGAGCGCAGCGGTCATGAAAAAGGATATCCGGGTATATCCGAAACACGTGGATCATCAGCCAAGCGGCTCGGGGGAATCGGCAGGAATGGACTGTACCGCTATCTCCATGTATGTGCCGTGCCGGAGTTCCTGTACACCAGGGGTCGGGAACCAATGGCTCGCGAGCCAGGTGTGGCTCTTTTGATGATTGCATATGGCTCGCAGATAAAACAAAATATTCTCGAGGGGCGTGACCTGACTGGGGAAGCAGCAGGACGTGTATTTGCTGAGCTCCTGCTGCTGATCCCCCCTTAACGGCTATAACAACGAATTCTGGAGGCACCCCCACTCCAAACTACCCTGCCCTTACACCCCACTAACCTGAGCTGTGTGCTGTGGAGCCAGGAGGCCGCTCGGAGGCCTCTGCAGGTTGCGGCCTAGCTCATACCCTGAAGCCGCGGCCTAAATTTGTGACCGACCAAACGCCGGGCGCCATCTTGGAGGCTGCGGCCCCACTAACCCCGCCAGCCTTGCACCGGGACCTGACGCCGCAGAGGAGAACCGGGGGACACAGAATACTCCTACCCGCTCTTGCCTCCTCACACCAGACTGACAGACGCTGCGCTGCTCCCGGAGACAGAGCTGAGACGCAGCAAACCACAGACCGGACGCCATCTTGGGAGTTGCACCCCCACACACCCAGGCAGCCCCGCACAGTACCCTCAGCCCGACACCGCCGGGAAGGTAAGCGGGAAACCCACACCATACCCGCCCGACGCCACCCACCCCCACCCCATATGCCACCTTTAAACGCCGGATCCAGCAATAAAATAAAACGTTTGGAGGCGTTTTATACTGACATTTAGTTGAATTCAATTTTAAAATAAATTATATGGCTCTCACTGAAATAAATTTCCAAATATTTTGCTTTCATGGCTCTCTTAGTCAAAAAGGTTCCTGACCCCTGCTGTACACTAACGTCTGTACGTCCCTTTGAGCTGTATCACTCCCGAAGCTTTGTCCTGGGACCCCCTTCTTTTTTTTCTTTTCTTTTGAATCCTGCTATATTGTGGACCTGCGTGATGTGTTTTCAACCAACCGCCTCCAGCTTGGTATAATCGTAGAAATCATAATACGCATGCGGGGCAGAAATACAGTGGTAATTCGGGATCCAACTTCTAAGTGATAGCCGACTGTATTAGGTACAGGAACATCCTTTTTCCAAAGATACTGTGTAATGGAAGTGTTTTATTACACCTCTAAAAAGAGCGACTTTCAAATCCGCTGCTGACCCTGAAGGGTAAATCCACCTGTGTGAGATGGAATGGAAGTGCGATTAGATCGGCCTGACATCGCAGGACTCACCGAGAATAATGTGCGCGCTGTCGCGCTGGTGCCCTTATTGCACTGCACTTTTATGATGAGTAGACTTTTACACTGAAAAGCCAATGCCAGGTGGAGCTCCAGAGCTGACATATTTCCTCTTCCCTCAGAAGGAAGAGCCAAGCCAGGAGAAGGCTGAAGACCTTGTTGTGGGGAACGGGTCAGAGGAAGAGGAGGAACAGGCTCCATCTAAAAAGAAGATGAAGAAGAAATCTGCCCCTGAAATATCTCCGGTAACAGAACCCAATAAATATAAGTAACCCCTACGGGCGCTCCTCGCACCGTTGTAAGGGGCTCCGCCCTCTTAACCTGTGAGCGGCTTTACTGCGTGAAATATGGTTTGTGCTGGGGGGGGGGGGGGGTTGGGGAAATACTGCGGGTGACAGGGCTGCTGCTTCACCACACAGGGCCGGACTGTATTGTGGCTGGCAGTGGTGACCGTGCTGATGTGTGGGGCTGGCAAGGCTAAGGTCAGGGTGATGGCTGTCACCTCCAGCAACTGGTCGCTGGTCCTGCAATAATAATACAGTATAATGTTACATTACATGGGGGTGGGGGGGGGACTGGGGGCAGAGTGCCATGTACCTCACTAACCTTAGTAGTATTGGCTCCATTAGGGAGCTTGTTTGCACATCTGCACACTAATTAAATACGGTATTTTTAGGAAAGGCCCCAAATAATCTGATCAATGGAGGGGGTGCTGTTCCCAGCAGTCAAGTATACAATAATTTTTAGGACAAGAGAAAAAAGGGACTGTTGTGTGGGGGACGCACTAAGAAAACAAGGAATCATAAAATTTAACTTTTATTTATTAAATTATTAATATTCCCAAAATTTACTGTATGGGAATGGGATTAGCAGCGAAAAATAGGGGTTAAAAATCTTTTACATACAAACATACATTGTGCTCAAAGAAAGAAATAGTGTTTTAAAATCGTGTTTGAATCCAATTCGAAAAATGTTAGTTAAATTTCTGTCAGTGACGCTGTGCAACATGTAATTTCTCCCTCTGTGGGTAACCGTTTATGATGATGTAACAGGCTTCTGCTGGTATAGTGTGTCAATAAAGAATTTTATATACTATCCAATAAAGATCTCTGAAATGTTTTGTGTTTTATTGCTTTATGTTTATTTTTCCACCATTTGGTGCCACCTATTGGTGGTTGATCATATTGCATTCATTTCATCAGGTAAGGGTCTTGTTGGAAATGTCTTTATTTTTTACCATTTACTCATTTACCTACTGGTGGTAGATGGTAGAACACTGGTTTTCAGTTTAATTTACACAAAGGAATTTTATTATAACAGACACAAGATTTATCAGAGTAAGAAATAATTCTTGGATATTTTTTGGGAAGCAGAGTAATCGATTACACACAGGATCAGGGGTATCTGTATAGATATATGGGTACACTTAGGCAAATGTGCTACTCAGGTGTACTTATTTATTTATTAACAGTTTCTTATATAGCGCATACAGATTACGCAGCGCTTTACAGAGAATATATGAACATTCACATCAGTCCCTGCCCCAGTGGAGCTTACAATCTATTTTCCCTACCACATGCACACACACACAGGCATTCTAGGGTTAATTTGTTGGAAGCCAATTAACCTATCTGTATATTTTTGGGTTGTGGGAGGAAACCGGAGTACCCGGAGTAAACCCACGCAAGCACGGGGAGAATATACAAACTCCACACAGTTAGAGCCATGGTGGGAAATGAACCCATGACCTCAGCGCTGTGAGGCAGTAATGCTAACCATTACACCATCCGAGCTACTTATGCGCTCTGGTGGACATATTCTATATAATCTGTGGAAGACTTATCCCTTGCTGCTCTCGGATGTATTGATATTTGGCTGGTTGATGCCCAATAAAGGTCACTGTCTGTCTCACCCTAGGTGTGATATTCTAACACCTGGGAGGTCTAAATTGCGCACTATTTACACTGGCATCACATTATTTCTAATACATTTCAATAAACAAACATAACATTTCGATTAGGAACCAACACAAGCGTTTCGCTGACTTAATCAGCTTTATCAAGGCCAACCTGATTGCCCCAGCTGGCTTATATTTATTCATTGATAGCCCACCAATGGGAACACTGACCCTGTGTCATGTGTACATTGTGTCCAATCATGGGTCTGTTTTAATTCTGAGGTACCACCCCCTGGATTTAATCTATTCATGTCTGGAGGCTGACGTAGTCATGTGATTGCGCTCCTGCATCACGTGGTCGGCGTCCCGTGCCACGTGATCGGCGTCCGGTTGTAACATGGTCATCTTATTGAAGCATATTCGGGCTGATGACCATGTGACCGCCCTACGTCTATCTCCTACATATTCTCAGTGCGGTCATGTGACATAGACAATCACATGGTGCGACATGTGACTATCAGCCAATCACGGCATTCATCTATCTTTTACCAGGAAGTTATTGTATTTTTTGTCCCAGAGCCCCAACGCCGGAATCAGCATGATGTAAAACACTTATGGTTGGTATATTGATTATTTGGGATGTTCTTACACAAATAAAATCTGTCAATTAATATTTTTCATGTCTCCAATATCCTCCTTATTTGATGGATGGTTATAGATGTTTATATTTAAGTGGAAGAAACCAAAACTCCTATCAAATAGACAGCAAGCTGGGTGTAGTGCCCATTGTAATATAGCAACAAAAAAGGCCAACAAAATTTTAGCATGCATTAAAAGGGGCATGGAATCTAGGGACTCGAGAGTAATCATGCCACTGTATAAAGCATTGGTGAGACCGCACCTCGAATACGGTGTACAATTCTGGGCACCGCACTATAAAAAGGACATCATTGAATTAGAAAAAATCCAGAGATGAGCAACAAAGCTTATTAGGGGAATGGAGAACTTAAGCTACGAGGAAAGATTAAGCAACTTGGGACTTTTTACATTAGAAAAGAGACGCTTAAGGGGGGACATGTACAAATATATCAGGGGCCAATATAAGGAACGGTCACACACCCTCTTTTCTACTAGAAAGGAGTCTAGGACGCGAGGGCACGAGTATAGATTAGAAGAACAAAGATTTTGTTCAGCTAGAAGAAAAAATTTCTTTACAGTCAGAGCAGTCAAACTTTGGAACTCTCTTCCTGGAGAGGTGGTGTCGGCAGACACATTAAATACGTTCAAAATAAGGTTGGACAAACACTTATTGGTTAAAAACATCCATGGGTACATATGAGAAATATAATCTGTCAATCTTTTATAAACATCCTAGGTTGAACTAGATAGACGCAAGTCTTTTTTCAGCCTTACCTACTATGTAACTATGTAGTCATCCACCTCATTTCATATGGATAACCCACTGATAGAGTTTATATCAGGTTTAATAAGGTAATAATTGCCTATAGTTTCTTATATTCATGGGTGCTATTAAAATATCATGAATAATAAAGTGCAAGTGAGTGTGATTGAAAGCAGATTGGTGAATTGAAGAATGACACCTGGTGAAATATTGTATCAAAATAGCTTGATACGTGTATTGTGACTTTCATACATATGTTGTGTGTTATTCCAAAATGGAGTGAGAATGTGTCCATATAAATAGGTGCCAGGATTGAAAGTATGCTGAAGAATATTTTGAAAGTTTAGAAAAAATGAGTGGGGAAGTCTTTAAATGAAACCACTACAAATAGTGCCATAATAAAACAAAACAAACTTGTTGATAGTGTCGGTGCCTGGAACAGGGATTGAAAGAAAGAGGAAAGGAAGAAAGAAGAAAATTTATAAGATATAAAGTGGAGAATTATATATGAGTGAAGAAATCTAAATAACTTGTCCATAGTGCTATTATGTGTGTAAGAAAAACCTTTTTATTGAAAAAATTGATACCAAAATTCACTGATTCTGTGTGAAAGAGCAATATTTGAAGGGCTGTCCATTGATCGATTATCTATAATAAGATATTCAGGGAGGATCCATTATTGAACCATTCAAATTAAAAATCATATTCATTATGGATAGTGGGTTTCTGAGGGGTGAGGTTCTTTAAAGAGAAGGGGAGGGGGATTAATATAGGGGGAGCAAAAAAGAGAAAAAATATAATTTGTGTTATGCCATCTTTTGGTCATTAGTTCATATTATACTATATTTATGTATTGGTCATCATAGTTTTACGGGTCCATGGCAGGGCTCCTGGGTGGATTATATCCCATATCGGTGGTTATGGTAAGTATTCTTCTTAAGTTTTCTTGTTGAGTTTGTTTTTGTTTTTTTAAATAATTTTCTTGTTTGAATGTGATGGTTGATCCTTATGACATGACTAGGACTCCCCATCATCAAGAAAAAAAGAAAGAAGATTGGTGATATCACATCTCGCTTCACCACACCAAGGAATAATTGTATGTGTAACTGTCAGTTTGATTGAGTCTTTCTTTCAAAAAGAGGTTCTGAAAGAGAGGACTATCAAACAAAAAGAAGAAAGAAGCCTCCTGATATCAAGTTATCAGTCAGAGGAAGGATACATAGCTATTTGCTTCATTCAATCCTTTTGGAAAAAGACTATCGAGGAGGAAAATCATTTTAATCTCAAACTGTAATAATTGTCTGTCCAGGTCTCCACCTCGTATACCCAGTTGTATGTGTCTCATTCCAAAGGCTTTGAGGCCACTTAGATCTCCATTGTGTTCCAGCAAAAAGTGCTTTGCCACTGAGGTAAGATTTTTAAATTTCAGGGTGTCTGTTCAAGGATTCCGTATCGTTCCTACATGCTCCAAAATGCGGATCTTCAGAGGCCTGGATGTCTTCCCTATGTAGATTTTTCCACAAGGGCACTCCAAATGGTATACTGTGCCTACAGTCGTGCATATTATTAGATTTTGAATTTTCCAGACTTTGGAGTTCTTGTCAGTAAAGTCTTCTTTGGAGATCATGTATTTACATGCCTTACAGTGGCCACAGCTTTTTGAGCCTTTTTTATTAAATCTGGGTTCACATATTCGTGGTAGATGGCTTTGAACCAGGTGGTCCTTAATATTTCGTGATCTCCTCCAGCTTGTCTGTATCTTAGGTGGTAGGATTGTTTTGAGATCTTTATCTACCTTCAAAATGTCCCAATGTTTCTGGAGGATATGGTTAATTTCTTTCCAGTAGACATTGAAGGTACCCACAAATCTTATGGAGTCAGTATTGTTCTTAATTCTGGGTTTTAACAAAGTTTCATGAGGAAGGGCTTCAACCTGTTTAGTTGCTTTTTTTACAAGTCTGTTACTGTACCCTCTTCTTTTGAAACGGTCCTGTAGTTCTTGTTCCCACATTTGAAAAGTGTCAGGATCTGAGAAGTTCCGTTTTATTCTCATTAATTCCTCTTTCGGGATAGCTCTAATGGTGGAGGGTAGATGAGAACTTTCGGAGTGGAGAATGCTGTTTGTAGATGTTTTTTTACGATAGAGATCTGTGGAGATGGTGCCTTCCTCATTTATCCTAATTTTCAGATCAAGGAAGCTGATCTCTTTTTGATTCATCTCAGAGGTAAGTTTCAGGTTTAGTTGGTTGTTGTTTAAAATCGCCAGGAATTCTTTCAATGGTCCTAGTTCACCCTCCCACAGGAACAGGACATCATCAATGTATCTGAAATACATTAGAATGTTTTCCGTATACTTTTCCATGGCTTCATTAAACACCACTGCTTTCTCCCACCACCCCAGGTAGAGGTTGGCATAGGTAGGCACACAAGCCGTCCCCATAGCTGTCCCTCCTTCCTGGAAGTAGTGGGATTCCGGACACACAAAGAAATTTCTGGTAAGTATAAACTCCAGGAGTTCAAGAAGGAATTCATTAAAATCAGATCGAGTTCCCATGTTTAGGAAGTACAGTATCTGACTGCCTGCACACCCAGCTCATGATTGATGCTGGTGTACAGGCTCTCTACATCACAGGATACCAGCCGTACTCCAGAATTCACCGACATGTTCTGTAATTTAATCAATACGTCAGTTGTATCTTTGACATAAGATGGTAAAGAAATTACATGTTTTCTTAAGTGTTGGTCTACATAAATGCTTGCCTTTTCTGTCAGGCTCCCCATTCCTGACAGAATCGGTCTCCCTGCATGGCTGTATTTAATTTTGATACCTCCTCCTCTCCCTCTGGTCCCCTTTCCAATCCAGAGTATCTCTTTTTCTTCTTCATCCTCCTCTTCCCCTTCCTGATCTTTCTCCAAATTCTTGTCTGGTCTGATTTTGTCCTAAAAAAATCCTCCTGTGTTCTCTTAGGGAAGATTGATTATCATTATGTTCAGGGGGACAAAACAGATTTCTCTCTGAATCAATTCTTCAGGTGGAACACTAAACCTCGACAATTCATAAATAATACCATCATGTCCAATTATAGTAGTTCAGAGATGGAAACATCAGATGGGGATAACTCTGATAATCAATCTTCCCTAAGAGATCACAGGAGGATTTTTTAGGACAAAATCAGACCAGACACGAATTTGGAGAAAGATCAGGAAGGGGAAGAGGAGGATGAAGAAGAAAAAGAGATACTCTGGATTGGAAAGGGGACCAGAGGTAGAGGAGGAGGTATCAAAATTAAATACAGCCGTGCAAACATCAGTGGGAGAGGAATTAGACTCCTTACGAATCATTAATTTGACTGATAAAATAGTTACCAAAGATCAAGAAAAAATAAAGTAAGGGTCTGTCTTTTTCCCCAGCCTCTGATTTCAACCGTTTTGAGTGTGAGAAAGATCTCCAACTATTTACTAGAAAAATTCTTTTAAAGAAATTCTTCAGTAGAAAACCCTCAACAGAGGTTTTTAGTGAGCAAGATCAAGCCATTTTACAAATCTTGGAAGATCTTGAAAATGAAAACGAGGTCGAATCTGACACCTCCCCCAGTTTAATTCCTAACAGTAATAAGATAAAAAAAAGATCCACTTTCTTTCCAGACAGTCAAATCTGTCCTGCCGTACAGGTCTATCAGGAAATGGTATCCCAAGACCTAGATGACCTTATGAAAAAGAAGAAGAGATTGAAAGATAACATCAGCAAGCAGGAGAGATCAGCTCTGTCTGAAATTGCCAAATGGAACGATGTAATCGTAAAGGCGTCGGATAAAGGCGGCAATATAGTCCTCTGGCCTAGAACCATGTATTTAGAAGAGCTCAACAGACATGTAAATGACACCACCTGCTATAAAAAACTGATTTTCAATCCAAGCAATCTCTTCACATCACAGTACAACAGGATTGTACAGGCGGCCTTTAACAACAACATTATCTCCAAGAATGACTTTGAATTCCTCAAAATGAGAAAACCAAAAACCCCTACCCTGTATCTACTCCCTAAGATACATAAAAACGAAAGGAAACCTCCAGGGAGACCGATTCTGTCAGGAATGGGGAGCCTGACAGAAAAGGCAAGCATTTATGTAGACCAACACTTAAGAAAACATGTAATTTCTTTACCATCTTATGTCAAAGATACAACTGACGTATTGATTAAATTACAGAACATGTCGGTGAATCCTGGAGTATGCCTGGTATCCTGTGATGTAGAGAGCCTGTACACCAGCATCAATCATGAGCTGGGTGTGCAGGCAGTCAGATACTTCCTAAACATGGGAACTCAATCTGATTTTAATGAATGCCTTCTTGAACTCCTGGAGTTTATACTTACCAGAAATTTCTTTGTGTGTCAGGAATCCCACTACCTCCAGGTTAGAGGGACAGCTATGGGGACGGCTTGTGCGCCTACCTATGCCAACCTCTACCTGGGGTGGTGGGAGAAAGCAGTGGTGTTCCATGAAGCCATGGAAAAGTATACGGAAAACATTCTAATGTATTTCAGATACATTAATGATGTCCTGTTCCTGTGGGAGGGTCAGAGGCGTAGGGAGGGCGGAGCCACCGGAGCTCACGCTCCGGGCGCCGATTGGACGACTGGCGCCGCCGGCCCGCCCCCCCTCCGCAAATGTACAATACTAAATAGTACTAACGGCGGGCAGCATGTTCCGACGGGTGGCGTTTAATAGGGAACATCGGCCAGTCACACTCACACTGACTGTCAGCCCGCAGCCCCATCACCCGATTCTCTGGCAGCGGCACAGCGCTGTGTGCAGCCCCAGCGTCCGTGATGTCCTTCTGCGCATGCGCCGCTGCCAGCCTGTGCTTAAAAGCACAGGCTGATTTACAGCTCTAGGGTGCGCACGCACACAGCGCTCTGCCGAGTCTGATGTGTCTCAGCAGCAGCGTAAAGCACAGGCTGGCCGCGGCGCATGCGCAGAAGGACAACACGGACGCTGGGGCTGCACCGCTGCCGGAGAATCGGGTGATGGGGCTGCCAGTCAGTGTGAGTGTGACTGCCCGATGTTCCCTTACTATTGAAAGCCACCGTGTGGCACTGGTAGGCTTTGAGGAGTTTTTTCCTCCCTGGCCTCTGCTGCTGCCAAGGGCTCAGGCTGCCCTAGCAAAGCCCGGCCAGGCTCCAGCCCATTGATTGTGGGCCCACCCTCTTGAGTCCTGTGGCAGCCACTATGTGGCTGTCTCTGAGAAGCCCTAAATTGCCCCCATGGCCCCTGCTGCCCTAGCTGGGCCCTCCTATTTGGCCTGTTGTCCACCGGGAAGGCTGAGTGACACCGACACCACACAGGTGTCACTGGCTGCCTGTCACAGAGACCCCAGACAAAGCATGAAACCCCTGGCATCGAGCATGAAACCCTTAGCAACGAGCATGCAGGTAAGTGGCACTAATGTGGCATAATATGTAATAGGCAGTACGTTGTGTGTTATTATATAATGGGCATTACGGTGTTTGGTGTAATGGGCATTACTGTGTTTGGTATAGCGTGTAATGGGCATTACAGTGTTTGGTATAACATGTAATGGGCATTATGGTGTTTGGTATAACATGTAATGGGCATTATGGTGTTTGGTATAACATGTAATGGGCATTATGGTGTTTTGTATACTGTGTAATGGGCATTACGGGGTTTGGTATAATGTGTAATGGGCATTACGGGGTTTGGTATAATGTGTAATGGGCATTACGGGGTTTGGTATAATGTGTAATGGGCATTACGGGGTTTGGTATAATGTGTAATGGGCATTACGGGGTTTGGTATAATGTGTATTGGGCATTTTACAGGGTTTGGTATAATGTGTATTAGCCATTTTACGGGGTTTGGTATAATGTGTATTGGGCATTTTACGGGGTTTGGTATAATGTGTATTGGGCATTTTACGGGGTTTGGTATAGCGTGTATTGGGCATTACGGGGTTTGGTATAGCGTGTATTGGGCATTACGGGGTTTGGTATAGCGTGTATTGGGCATTACGGGGTTTGGTATAGCGTGTATTGGGCATTACGGGGTTTGGTATAACATGTAATGGGCATTATGGTGTTTGGTATAGCATGTAATGGGCATTACGACATGTGGTGTAATAGGTATTATGGTGCGTGGCATAATGTGTAATGGGCATTATGGCATGCGGTATAATATGTAATGGGTGTGTGATGACATCAAGTACATGGTAAAAATAGTGTTGTTTTAATTCAGCATGGTGACTCCTCCTGGAGACTGCTATAACCATGTTGAATGCTCCGGGCACCATGGCAGCTAGCTACACCGCTGGGGAGGGTGAACTAGGACCATTGAAAGAATTCCTGGCGATTTTAAACAACAACCAACTAAACCTGAAACTTACCTCTGAGATGAATCAAAAAGAGATCAGCTTCCTTGATCTGAAAATTAGGCTAAACGAGGAAGGTACCATCTCCACAGATCTCTATCGTAAAAAAAATCTACAAATAGCATTCTCCACTCCGAAAGTTCTCATCTACCCTCCACCATTAGAGCTATCCCGAAAGGGGAATTAATGAGAATAAAACGGAACGTCTCAGATCCTGACACTTTTCAAATGCGGGAACAAGAACTACAGGACCGTTTCAAAAGAAGAGGGTACAGTAACAGACTTGTAAAAAAAGCAACTAAACAGGTTGAAGCCCTTCCTCGTGAAACTTTGTTAAAACCCAGAATTAAGAACAATACTGACTCCATAAGATTTGTGGGTACCTTCAATGTCTACTGGAAAGAAATTAACCATATCCTCCAGAATCATTGGGACATTTTGAAGGTAGATAAATATCTCAAAACAATCCTACCACCTAAGATACAGACAAGCTGGAGGAGATCACGAAATATTAAGGACCACCTGGTTCAAAGCCATCTACCACGAATATGTGAACCCAGATTTAATAAAATAGGCTCAAAAAGCTGTGGCCACTGTAAGGCATGTAAATACATGATCTCCAAAGAAGACTTTACTGACAAGAACTCCAAAGTCTGGAAAATTCAAAACCTAATAATATGCACGACTGTAGGCACAGTATACCATTTGGAGTGCCCTTGTGGAAAAATCTACATAGGGAAGACATCCAGGCCTCTGAAGATCTGCATTTTGGAGCATGTAGGAACGATACGGAATCCTTGAACAGACTCCCTGAAATTTAAAAATCTTACCTCAGTGGCAAAGCACTTTTTGCGGGAACACAATGGAGATCCAAGTGGCCTCAAAGCCTTTGGAATGAGCCACATACAACTGGGTATACGAAGTGGAGACCTGGACAGACAATTATTACAGTTTGAGACCAAAATGATTTTCCTCCTCGATAGTCTTTTTCCAAAAGGATTGAATGAAGCAAATAGCTATGTATCCTTCCTCTGACTGATAACTTGATATCAAGAGGCTTCTTTCTTCTTTTTGTTTGATAGTCCTCTCTCTTTCAGAACCTCTTTTTGAAAGAATGACTCAATCAAACTGACAGTTACACATACAATTATTCCTTGGTGTGGTGAAGCGAGATGTGATATCACCAATCTTCTTTCTTTTTTTCTTGATGATGGGGAGTCCTAGTCATGTCATAAGGATCAACCATCACATTCAAACAAGAAAATTATTTAAAAAAACAAAAACAAACCCAACAAGAAAACTTAAGAAGAATACTTACCATAACCACCGATATGGCATATAATCCACCCAGGAGCCCTGTCATGGACCCGTAAAACTATGATGACCAATACATAAATATAGTATAATATGAACTAATGACCAACAGATGGCATAACACAAATTATATTTTTTCTCTTTTTTTGCTCCCCCTATATTATTCCCCCTCCCCTTCTCTTTAAAGAACCTCACCCCTCAGAAACCCACTATCCATAATGAATATGATTTTTAATTTGAATGGTTCAATAATGGATCCTCCCTGAATATCTTATTATAGATAATTGATCAATGGACAGCCCTTCAAATATTGCTCTTTCACACAGAATCAGTGAATTTTGGTATCAATTTTTTCAATAAAAAGGTTTTTCTTACACACATAATAGCACTATGGACAAGTTATTTAGATTTCTTCACTCATATATAATTCTCCACTTTATATCTTATAAATTTTCTTCTTTCTTCCTTTCCTCTTTCTTTCAATCCCTGTTCCAGGCACCGACACTATCAACAAGTTTGTTTTGTTTTATTGTGGCACTATTTGTAGTGGTTTCATTTAAAGACTTCCCCACTCATTTTTTCTAAACTTTCAAAATATTCTTCAGCATACTTTCAATCCTGGCACCTATTTATATGGACACATTCTCACTCCATTTTGGAATAACACACAACATATGTATGAAAGTCACAACACACGTATCACGCTATTTTGATACAATATTTCACCAGGTGTCATTCTTCAATTCACCAATCTGCTTTCAATCACACTCACTTGCACTTTATTATTCATGATATTTTAATAGCACCCATGAATATAAGAAACTATAGGCAATTATTACCTTATTAAACCTGATATAAACTCTATCAGTGGGTTATCCATATGAAATGAGGTGGATGACTACATAGTTACATAGTAGGTAAGGCTGAAAGAAGACTTGCGTCTATCTAGTTCAACCTAGGATGTTTATAAAAGATTGACAGATTATATTTCTCATATGTACCCATGGATGTTTTTAACCAATAAGTGTTTGTCCAACCTTATTTTGAACGTATTTAATGTGTCTGCCGACACCACCTCTCCAGGAAGAGAGTTCCAAAGTTTGACTGCTCTGACTGTAAAGAAATTTTTTCTTCTAGCTGAACAAAATCTTTGTTCTTCTAATCTATACTCATGCCCTCGCGTCCTAGACTCCTTTCTAGTAGAAAAGAGGGTGTGTGACCGTTCCTTATATTGGCCCCTGATATATTTGTACATGTCCCCCCTTAAGCGTCTCTTTTCTAATGTAAAAAGTCCCAAGTTGCTTAATCTTTCCTCGTAGCTTAAGTTCTCCATTCCCCTAATAAGCTTTGTTGCTCGTCTCTGGATTTTTTCTAATTCAATAATGTCCTTTTTATAGTGCGGTGCCCAGAATTGTACACCGTATTCGAGGTGCGGTCTCACCAATGCTTTATACAGTGGCATGATTACTCTCGAGTCCCTAGATTCCATGCCCCTTTTAATGCATGCTAAAATTTTGTTGGCCTTTTTTGTTGCTATATTACAATGGGCACTACACCCCAGCTTTGAAAAAATAGGGGGTTATACACTGCGCTGTCACTGGCTGGCACTACACCCCATATTGCTGTCTATTTGATAGGAGTTTTGGTACTAATATAGTCTTCCACTTAAATATAAACATCTATAACCATCCATCAAATAAGGAGGATATTAGAGACATGAAAAATATTAATTGACAGATTTTATTTGTGTAAGAACATCCCAAATAATCAATATACCCAAAAAACAAATCAATATACCAACCATAATTGTTTTACATCATGCTGATTTCGGGGTTGGGGCTGTGGGACAAAAATACAATAACTTCCTGGTAAAAGATAGATGAATGCCGTGATTGGCTGATAGACAATCACATGGTGTGACATGACCGCACAGAGAATATGTAGGAGATAGACGTAGGGCGGTCACATGGTCATCAGCCCGAATATGCTTCAATAAGATGACCATGTTACGACCGGACGCCGATCACGTGGCACGGGACGCCGACCACGTGATGCAGGAGCGCAATCACATGACTACGTCAGCCTCCAGACATGAATAGATTAAATCCAGGGGGTGGTACCTGAGAATTAAAACAGACCCATGATTGGACACAATGTACACATGACACAGGGACAGTGTTCCCATTGGTGGGCTATCAATGAATAAATATAAGCCAGCTGGGGCAATCAGGTTGGCCTTGATAAAGCTGATTAAGTCAGCGAAACGCTTGCGTTGGTTCCTAATCGAAATGTTATGTTTGTTTATTGAAATGTATTAGAAATAATGTGATGCCAGTGTAAAGAGTGCGCAATTTAGACCTCCCAGGTGTTAGAACATCACACCTAGGGTGAGACAGGTAGTGACCTTTTATTGGGCATCAACCAGCCAAATATCAATACATCCGAGAGCAGCAAGGGATAAGTCTGCCACAGATTATATAGGATATGTCCACCAGAGCGCATAAGTACACCTGAGTAGCACATTTGCCTAAGTGTACCCATATATCTATACAGATACCCCTGATCCTGTGTGTAATCGATTACTCTGCTTCCCAAAAAATATCCAAGAATTATTTCTTACTCTGATAAATCTTGTGTCTGTTATAATAAAATTCCTTTGTGTAAATTACACTGAAAACCAGTGTTCTACCATCTACCACCAGTAGGTGGCACCAAAGGATCATTTATGAGTAAATGGTAAAAAATAAAGATATTTCCAACAAGACCCTTACCTGATGAAATTAATGCAATATGATCAACCACCAATAGGTGGCACCAAATGGTGGAAAAATAAACATATTGCAATAAAACACAAAACATTTCAGAGATCTTTATTGGATAGTATATAAAATTCTTTATTGACACACTATACCAGCAGAAGCCTGTTACATCATCATAAACGGTTACCCACAGAGGCACAGAGGGAGAAATTACATGTTGCACAGCGTCACTGACAGAAATGAAACTAACATTTTTCGATTTGGATTCAAACACGATTTAAAACACTATTTCTTTCTTTGAGCACAATGTATGTTTGTATGTAAAAGATTTTTAACCCCTATTTTTCGCTGCTAATCCCATTCCCATACAGTAAATTTTGGGAATATTAATAATTTAATAAATAAAAGTTACATTTTATGATTCCTTGTTTTCTTAGTGCGTTCCCCACACAGCAGTCCCTTTTTTCTCTTGTCCTAAAAATTACCTCACTAACCTTACCCTGAACATTATAATCCCTATAGGAGTGGGCATCCCATGTTATTAGTGGGTACATCTCCCCCTGGCGGCTAGTAACCTGCTCCATGAGGGGGAGGGGTGTTTGTACCGCTGCTCCCCCTGCCTAACTTGTAAGGGGGGGGGGTTCGGATGCTAACCCGGCTGCCGCTAACCAGCTCCAGGGGAAGGGGGGGGGGGAGGTGTGGACAGTACCGCTCACCTCTCTATCCCTGAGAGACTTGCTGGAGGCAGCGGGGATGGGGGAAGAGACATGTTGGAGGCAAAGGGGACAGGGGCAGAGACACGCTGGAGGCAGCGGGGACGGGGAAGAGACACGGTGGAGGCAGCAGGGACGGGGGAAGAGACGGGCTGGAGGCAGCGGGGACGGGGGAAGAGACACGCTGGAGGCAGCGGGGACGGGGGAAGAGACGGGCTGGAGGCAGTGGGGATGGGGGAAGAGACACGCGGGGGTGGGGGAAGAGACTAGCTGGAGGCAGTGGGGATGGGGGAAGAGATGCGCTGGAGGCAGCGGGGGAAGAGACACGCTGGAGGCAGTGGGGATGTGGGAAGAGATGCGCTGGATGGGGGAAGAGAGGCGCTGGAGGCAGTGGGGATGGGGGAGGAGATGCGCTGGAGGCAGTGGGGATGGGGGAAGAGATGCGCTGGAGGCAGCTGGGGAAGAGACGCGCTGGATGGGGAAGAGAGGCGCTGGAGGCAGCGGGGTTGGGGGAAGAGACGCGCTGGATGGGGAAGAGAGGCGCTGGAGGCAGCGGGGATGGGGGAAGAGATGCGCTGGATGGGGAAGAGAGGCGCTGGAGGCAGCAGGGGAAGAGACACGCTGGATGGGGAAGAGAGGCGCTGGAGGCAGCGGGGTTGGGGGAAGAGACACGCTGGAGGCAGCAGGGTTGGGGGAAGAGACACGCTGGAGGCAGCGGGGTTGGGGGAAGAGAGGCGCTGGAGGCAGCGGGGACGGGGGAAGAGAGGCGCTGGAGGCAGCGGGGACGGGGGGAAGAGAGGCGCTGGAGGCAGCGGGGACGGGGGGAAGAGAGGCGCTAGAGGCAGCGGGGACGGGGGAAGACGCTGGAGACAGCAGTGGGCTATTTACAGGCATTGTCTGCCAGCATATGGGCCAGCACGGGGAGGGAGAGGAGGAGAGGTGGCGCTGTCTACCACTGCGTTCTCTGGCACTGTGTGGGTGGAGTCAGAGGTGCTGACTCCACCCAGCATTATACATACACTGACTGACCGTTCTGGCTAAATATATAAGAGATGTGAAGTGTGACAGTGGGAGGGTGAAGATACATGGAGTCCGGTCACCGCCATCTTGTGCACTTCATTATAACAGTGTCTTAGGTCTTACTGTATATAGATTCTGTACAGGCTGAACCGGAGGCTCCTGGGTTAGAAGTGTCACTATGTCCATGCAAAGGAATGTGCAATACGGAATAACCTTTGGTACTTGTTTCCTAGCACGGCCACACCGATCATGATCTGGGGCATCGCAGGTAAAAAATCGCGTTGGTCGCATCACATGCGTGCTAAAAAATTGCATGCGATGGTCCCGACGCGATGGCCGCGATTTCCCATAGGGAACAATGTTAAATGCCTCAATTTACCCAAATCAACATAGGGAACAATGTTAAATGGTCCAGAAACCCCCCAAAACACCCCTGAACAGTGAAATGGCCCCCCAAAATTAGTTAACGCCACCCCACGATCAACGTGAACCCAAAGCGTGGCGAGTGCAGCGGTACGTGTCCTCCGACCTTTTCATACCCCCACTATCCACGTCGGCGTGGAGTTGAGAATAGAAAGTGTGGCGAGCGCAGCGAGCCACCGAGCCCGAAGCGTGGCGAGCGCAGCGGATACCTTCACAGGTAAACGCGTCCCTTCGCGGGCTTCACAGGTGTCCGGGTCGCCACGGACACCTGTGAAGCCCGCGAGGGGACGCGTATAACTGTGAAGGTATCCGCGTGGCTCGCTGCGCTCGCCACACTTTCTATTCTCAACTCCACGCCGACGTGGATAGTGGGGGTATGAAAAGGTCGGAGGACGCGTACCGCTGCCCCTCGTGGGCTCGCTGTGCTCGCCACGCTTCGGGTTCACGTTGATCGTGGGGTGGCGTTAACTAATTTTGGGGGGCCATTTCACTGTTCAGGGGTGTTTTTGGGGGTTTCTGGACCATTTAACATTGTTCCCTATGTTGATTTGGGTAAATTGAGGCATTTAACATTGTTCCCTATGGGAAATCGCGGGCGACCGACGCGATTTTTTATTTTTTCAATGCATTTCAATGGGAAATCGGGGGCATCGCGTCGGTCGCGTCGCAGACCACTATTAATTACACCCGATCAATGCGATTGGGGCTGTGCTAGGAAACAAGTACCTAACCTTTTTCTATGACATGTCCCAGAATCCCTGTTTCTGTCCAATAGACCTCACAGGGGACATCAGAGATATTAAGGAGTTTGGAGATGTGGAGATTACAGGCGATGGTAACGGAGGAGGACGATGAGACGTCACCTTGCAGAGATGAGGTGAGTCAGATCCTGACCAGTGCGCCACCTGCTGGCTGTTTGTGTGAGAAGCTTTTGTGGGGGTTCCACTGTACTCGGACTCCTATAAAAATGCATGCGATGTTGTATTAAATGTAAGTCCTATGGCCGTGATGTTCACAACCTCAGCGGCACTTGTCCTGACACCCTGTGGTATAAATGCCTCCCGTATAATTCACCACAGGTGAACACTTGATGCTTGTAGTTGAGCCAATATCCTGATAAGTCAGGATTAATTAACAATTAGTTAGAGCAGGCATGTCCAACCTGCGGCCCTCCAGATGTGCTAAAACTACACATCCCAGCATGCATTGCCATC
This sequence comes from Crinia signifera, assembly GCF_055691185.1. Classification (NCBI taxonomy): domain Eukaryota; kingdom Metazoa; phylum Chordata; class Amphibia; order Anura; family Myobatrachidae; genus Crinia; species Crinia signifera. The sequence continues at coordinate 10,370,732 of NC_139217.1, read as the reverse complement.
ATTCTAGCATTCCCTAATAGCCAAATTGTGGCAAGGCATGCTGGGATGTGTAGTTTTAGCACATCTGGAGGGCCGCAGGTTGGACAAGCCTGAGTTAGAGGGTCAATGTTTGAGGCTGAGTATGGAATAATGCAGTTATTGGATGAAGGGTGAACACTGTGCAGCATGAAAAGCCTCTTCAGTTGGCAGCATTAATGCAGCAAAGACATACTGGTTCTCCTGAGTTTTGTCATTGGTTACTGTATGGTAGTGTCTAAGATACCCTTCAGTTTTGACAATTTTCCCGTCATGCTCTGGGTCCACATATACCTGGAGCGAAGTGTGTGAGCGTAGCGAGCCCGCGAGGTACAGATTAACCTACACTTACATGAATTACAGATATAATAAAAAACGTTGTGAGGGCATCTAACAACTTCCACCCTCACCGAACGTCACAGCCTGTAATCAAAACTGAAGTGGATCTAGTCTCTACCGTTACTGCATAAACTTTGGGCCCAGTGTTTTAAACATTTTTTTTATTCTGTGCCGCCGCTGACCCCCCCCTTCCCCCCCACCACTATCCCCCTGCCGCTATCCTTCACAGGGCTGCGCTACACTGTTGCCTGTCAACAGCCTTCAGGTTCTATGGTTCCCACGGGGTGACATAGGGGTTGTAGGGAGGATCTAAAGGACCGTGGCACCAATCAGCGAAGCTTTTGAAGTTTCCCAAGATTCCTGGTCCCTCTCCCGTATAACCCTGCCCCATGCTCAACTCCCCAGTTTTTGTTTGGTGCCAGAAGGAAGCTGGAGCACCGTCTTTTCCAGCAGGGATTACCTCAGATTCTGAGGTAACCCCACAAGAAGCTTTTTATTTTTTATTCTTATTTTTACACTTAGTCGCATGATGCGGCTGGGCTGCCTGTGCTGTCAGTCATATTGATGGTGGCGCGGTGGCCACTTCAACTGTGCCGGGGCTGGGACCCACGACCTGGGTCAGAGGGGTACTCGGCAGGGGAGAGACACAGCGCCTAGCACTGCCGGATATCTCCCCCAGACAGCGTGGCCGGAGCACAGGAGCAGGTAAGGCTCTCTCTGAGAGCGCAAACCGCTGCCATGCTGCGCACTGTGGGAGACAGCAGCTGGGGTGGACACTGCTGCTTGAGGCAGGGCCTCCACTATCACTGGGGCTTGAGCGCAGGCTGGATCTGAAGAATCCATTTTAATTAAGGGCTCATTATGTGCCGGTGGGGGAAGTCCAGCTCAGGGGGGCTGCCCCCAGCTTTGCGCACCAATCTCCTGCAGTTCTGCCGCCCAGGAAGCTGTCCTTTCTCAGTTCCTGCTCTCTCAGACCAGCAGCCATCTTCTACACGAGGCTAGAGTCTTCCAGAGTGCGGGTACAGTCTCCCCTGTGAAACCGTCCACACGCTGTATTTTCTCTTCTAGTAGACTGTTGGGGCCTTCCGGACGCAGACCTAATGTCGTCCAGGCACAACAACAACGGTCAAGGGATCCTCAAGCTAGCTTCACGGATGCTCTGTCAGCGCAATGGAATTATCATCTTCCATATGTCTTTCCTCCAATATCCATAATTCCCAGAGTACTCAGGAAATTCAAATGGGAAGGCGGGGACCTCATTCTGATAGCCCCGGCCTGGCCACATTGGTATGTGGATCTGCAACAGATGTCATTCCAGCCACCATTCCAATTACCGGGTCTGGCACACCTTTTTCTCATGGTAAGTACGACCCTAAGGTTTTTAGGGTAGCCAGAATCCTGGGATTTCTTCAATGGGGCCTAGACATTGGCTTAAGACTGGCTTCTCTTAAAGTGCATGTCTCGGCATTGTCAATTTGGTTTCAAAGAAAAATAACATTCCTTCCAGACGTATTTTCATTCCTCCAGGGTGTTTTACATATTCAGCCACCATATGTTCCCCTACAACACCCTGGGACTTGTCCCTGGTATTGCAGGCTCTGGTCAAACCGCCTTTCAAACCTCTACAGGCAGTGAATTACAAGTGGCTTACTGCCAAAACTGTGTTTATTTTTAGCAATTGCGTCTGGCCAAAGGGTGTCTCATTTGTCAGCTCTCTTGCAGAACGCTGTTCCTTATATTCCATCCAGATAGGGCATTGATACGGATTAGGCCATCTCTCCTTCCCAAGGTAGTCTCCAAATTCCACATCAATCAGGAGATAGTGGTTCCAGCATTCAACTCGGATGATCTCTCTGCAGAGGAATGTTTGCTGGATGTGGTCAGGGCTCTGACCATTTGTCTGGACCGTTCTGCTTTGGTCAGAAAATCAGACTCTTTTCGTGCTCTATGGTTTCCATAAAAAGGGTTGGCTAGCGAACGAGCAAACGTTTGCTCGCTGGATCCGCATGACCATTCATCAAGCCTACCAGCAGGCTAATCTTCTCATTCCTTTGTCAATAAAGGTACACTCCACCAGAGCGGTAGGCCCATCATGGGCAGCACGCAGTGGAGCGTCTGCTGAACAACTGTGCAAGGCTGCAACGTGGAAGTCTGTCCATACGTTCATAAAGTTCTATGCATTTGACACGTTCGCCTCCCAGGATGCTTCCTTTGGTCGTCGGGTACTTCTGACACCTCAGGCAAATTCCCTCCCTTAAATACGGCTTTGAGACATCCCCGATGTCACCCTGTGGGAACCATGGAACCTGAAGAAGAAAACGAGAGTAATGGTAGACCTTCCTTAGGTTAACTATCTTTCTTCAAGGTCCATGGTAACCACAGGACACCCACCCTAAATTTAGACCTGTGGTATACTACACTGTGACCTTCCACGACCTTAGTCATGTCTTTGTGCTATAAAAGTGTTGGCATGTGTTCTATCTGCCCTTTTTCTTCTCCGTTTCTGCCAATGGCTGGTTAACAAAACTGAGGAGCTGAGCATGGAGGCGGGGTTATAGAGGAGAGGGACCAGGCACCCTGGGAATCAAAATCTTGCTGATTGGTGCCACAGTCCTCTGGATCTGCCTATAATCCTGATGTCACCCTGTGGTTACCATGGACCTTGAAGAAAGCGACTTAACCTAAGTTAGGGCTACCAAAACTCTCGTTTTTCAGCATCCAGTGACATCGGGTGCTAGAAAAAACACTTTGGGGACCGTAACATACTGTAGTCAGGTCAATGTAGCATATAAATCCTGCAGATCACGTGTAGGCTTGAATGGCCTTTTGCTGCTTTTCCATCCTCTGCAGCATATAGAGGGATGAGTTCCAGCTCGTCACAATCTCTTATTTGAGGTCATGGCAGAGCAGGTTGAGGAATTTTTGCTGCCGCTCCAGCCTTCGGCAGGCAGTGTTAGAATGCCAAAAGATGCGCAATTATCTTCTGCACACTCCTGTCACTTCTGATGAAATGCTGCACCACTGAATTTAATGTGTGGGTTTCTCTAAGAGGTTGACGACACCGGTGATACAGAGCTTAGCTTGCCTTGGAGCTGGCATGCAGGAGATGCTGTTGCGATGCATCTGCCCGGTGGGCTGTCACAGTCATATAGTCCTTAGTGTGCCTTGAACCACTTGTTCACATGTCCGTGGTTAAGTGGACAGCGGGTACAACCTAATTTTTCAAGGCACTGAGGACACGTTTTCGTACGTCTCTACATACCGGGTATAACCTGCCTAGTGGAATCTAGACTGGATTTGATACCACCCTTCCTGGTGCCTCATTTAAGCAAACCACTGCTCCTGCAGTAGGTAGGCACCAGCGACTGGAATTATTTATACTGCAGTAGGTAGGCACCAGCGACTGGAATTATTTATACTGCAGTAGGTAGGCACCAGCAGACTGTAATTATATTTATATATATGTGTGTGTGTGTGTGTGTGTGTGTATATATATACATCACATCTCCAGTCACTGGGTTTACCAGCACGGTGGTTGGGATTCACTTGTTTGGATACATCTGCCATCTAAGTGTGATTGCCTGCAATATGATCAATGAGGTAATACATGAGGAGGACCTGGCTACCTTACAAACCAGAGTGGAGCTCACTTTAGGCTCCATTGTCAGCTTTTCCGACATGGATTATGAGCGTGTTTTGTTCAAAGAAGACGGAGTGGTCGACACTATTCCTGACAACTTACAACTCTACCATGAATGGTCCAATCTCAAAAGGAAGGAAACTGACCTTTACTATCATGGTCTTACTCTCTCTAATTATGTAAGAGAGAAAAAAATACCCAGAGGCTTTAGGGTAAAAAACGTGCCCACTATAGGCCGCTACAATATTCCGTTTTGCAAAACATGGACTAGCATTTTAAATAAATGCTCTTTCGATCTTATGGTAGCGGTCATAGAGGAGGTAACTAAAGAGTTGACTGTGGTACGTACGAAGCTGATTGAGTTTGAACAGTCACATAAAAATAAGCTAACAGCTGATCTGTCAACCAACTGGTTGGAAAAACTGACTTTACAGGTTGAAAAATACAAAAAAGAATTAGTGTCTTATAAAAACAACAAAAAAGACCGTGTTAACCAAGATTATGAGAAACACTTGGTCTACCCCTGGTTGACAGGGGGCGAGCAGTCCCATTCACGCCCATTCAGGAGGCGCCCACGCACCAGATTCAATCGTAATGGGTTGGATACTGCATCTTCAGGCGCCGATCCATCATCAGCAAGTGAGGGAGAACTAACTTCTGATACGCAGCGCACTGTCCCTTTAGGGGCTCGAGCCCGAGGGTACGCTGGGAACCCCGGAGAAAATACACAAGGAGGGGCGGGCAGAACCAAAGGGCGAGGGACAAAGACTTGTTATCAGCCTTCTCGCAACCAAAAGAAGTAGTCTTCAACCTGTCTACACGTAACTTAAGCAGAATTGAGACCCAAGTTCTATCAAAAGGTCTCAACTTCGTTCCCACGAACAAACCTGATCCCTTCGTGGTAAAGATTGAACAGCTTAAGCTTATTAGACAGCTCAAAAGACGAGAATTCTTTCAGGACCGTGAAACGACACAAACATCTACCCAAGTGTCGACACAGTTGTTTCCTGATAAATTAAAGGAAAAATCTAAGTTCGATCCTGTGTCAGTGAATCCTTCCATAAGGACTTTTGGCAGACTCATGGAGTATGATTCGAGCAAAATCATTAAAGCGCCTACCATGGGACATTCTAATTTCAGTGCTGCAGACTGGAAAGCGGTTAAATCACTGAGTGAAGATCAAAACATCGTAATACGCCAAGCGGATAAAGGCGGCGGCATAGTCGTCATGGACACTTGTGACTATGTGGCAGAGTTAGACCGCCAGCTTAGTGATGTTGAAACTTACGCTGTATTACCGAAGGATCCCACGTTACAGTATAAACAGGAGTTAGATAAAATCTTGCAAAATGCCCATGCTTCTTCTATTATTGATGCTGCTACTAAGGATGCTCTTTCCATCCAACATCCTATCACTCCGTTATTGTATTCATTGCCCAAACTCCATAAATGTGCCAGTAAACCCCCAGGACGGCCAATAATATCGGCCCGAGGGTCTTTATATCAAAACATCTCGATTTATCTAGACTCCTGGTTACAGCCGTGTTTACAGGCAGAAGCCTCTTACCTAAAAGACACAAATGCTTTGCTAGCAAAATTAGCCAGGATTGGTAATGTGCCTGATGTCTGTGTCTTAGGGACCATCGATGTGACCAGCCTCTACACCTGCATCCCCCATGATGCAGGTGTGGCGGCTGTGCATGCACTCATCAGTGATAATGCTTTGTACAATGGCCCTGATATTCAGGTTTTTTTGCAGTTACTCATGCTTACACTCAAACGCAACTATTTTTTGTTTAATGGTAAATATTACCTACAGCTCCGGGGCTGTGCGATGGGGTCCTCAGTGGCCCCATCGCTAGCGAATTCTTTTATGTTTGTAGTGGAAAAACTTCTCTTCTTTACAGAACCCATGGTGACACGATCTGTGCTATTGTACACCCGTTACATCGATGACCTCCTGATCATCTGGTCAGGGGGGTCACAGGAGCTTGTTAAGCTCCTAGAAGATCCTAACCAATCAGAGACCCCGGTAAAATTTACGTATAATATACATGCTACACAGGTTCAATACCTTGACGTTAACATCAATCTGGTAGATGGTCATTTTGTGACCTCTCTTTATACTAAAAATACCGATCGTAATAACATCTTACTGGCCTCCAGTAATCATCCAACTCCCCTGATCAAGGGT